>NC_090924.1:1465697409-1466000439 GCF_040938575.1 Ambystoma mexicanum | reverse complement strand
AATTTATAATTTTACACATGACAAATTCCATTATAATACATGAAATAAAATGCTATGTATCAAGATATATCTTGAAGGGTTTTATTTAGAAAAGATTTTTATGTGTTCATGTAAATATGAAATCATGTACATTGTAATGATGTATTATGTGTGAAGAATTTTGTAAAAATGTGTAAAAATTTGAAAGGTTGATCATATTCAGCCAACCAAATAAAAAAAACAAAAAATAAATGCTTCCTCCTCAATACTGCACTTTACAATTCGACCGGCCTGCGTCCAAGACTGGGGGTGGAGTGGCCATCGCGTTTAAGAATTCACTAAGCTGCTCTACCATTGCCCTGACCCATAAATTACCATGTCAATTATTGTTAGTCAGAATTCAGGCTTCACCTGGAAACTCAATCGATTTCTTAATAGCCTACTGCCCTCCTGGGTATGCTACTAATCAATTCTTGGATGACTTCTGACGTAATCAAAATTAGTCATTCTTGGCGACGTCAATCTTTACCCTAACAACCCAAAAGATCAAGCCAACAGGCTGGTCTCCTCCTTGGCCAACTGTTCTTTTACCTTGATAAATCATAGCCCCACCCACATGGGAGGGAATCAACTAGACCTCATTTTCTCTGATCTTATTGACCACCATTCCTTTCCCACGTCGCCCTTGCTGTGGTCCGATCACTCCTTGCTACCTTTCTCCCTTCTTTTCTCAATGTCCAAACTAAGACCTAAGGTCTTATTTAAAACCCGGCGTCATTGGTCCAATTCCACCACTCATTCTATTTTTTTTTTTTTAAATGTTATTTATCAGAGGCTTGTGCACTTACAGCATTTAAAGATACGACAATCTATTAACTTTGTTCAATGGCTGCCCAGGTGCCCCCGACTATTTTCAATATTGTCCCAACAAATGACCCCCACCCCTGCCCCTTGCCCCCGCCTCCTCCCTTTACCCCAACTCATCAGGGTCCAGAGTCTTCTCTTCTTTACTGAGTTCTTTTCAGAATGTGTGTGCAGTTTTGTCCGTAGTTGGCCCGTCAGGCGACATGAACGTTTTTAAGTAAGTATTCGTGGTTTGTAGAAATGGGCTTCTCTGTCTTTCACAAAATCGTGGGAGAGGTTCCAGACCACCAAGAATTTCAGGTATTTCCCTGTTTTAAGGGCACAGATTTTTTCCATTGCCATAACCCCCCAGATCTTGACCCACCACCAGGCCGTCGTCGGTCCTGTTTCATTCTGTCATCTCTTTGCCAGTGTCATTCTTGCAGCTGACAATAGGTGTGTGATTAAGGTGACTCTATGCTCCACCGGCATTGCATAAGTACCTTCTGCTGCTGTTCCTAGTAAGATTGTCTTGGGTGCCATTGGGAGTTCCGCGCCCGTAATGTCCTTCATATACCCTACCACTTCTTTCCAATATGTTACTGCTTTTGGGCATGTCCACCAAATGTGGTATAGCTCCCCCCTCTCCCTGCAGTGTCTCTAACACGTAGGGGAGTATTTTTCATTGATTTTGTGTAGGCGATAGGGGGACATGTACCACCTATAACACAGCTTGTAGGCCATTCTTTGATCGTGGTGCATTTGGATGAGCCGTGTGCCATCAACCATATCTGACTCCATTCCTCTTCCGATATTGTTGCCCCCATGTCCCTTTCCCAAATGTCTTTGTATGGGCGGTTATCCTCTAGTTGCGCATTATTCGGTAATCTGTATAGCCTGGCTATCCCTCTCGCAGTCAGACCCTCCTGCATAGTTAACTGCAATCCAGACAGTGTCCTCGTGCCCGCCCTTTTTACCATTGGGTGCGAGATCCAGTGTCTGATTTGTGTGATCTCTCTTTTCCCCGATGTGAAGAGCAGAGGGGACCCCTCCCTGTACGTGCACTTAAGGGTCAGAGATTCCGCCCCGTCCAACCATCCCAGAAAGTCTGCATTATGTGTTAAGGGGGTGAGTAGGCCCATCCCTCGCCGAATGTGTTTCCAACCCAAGGCTTTGTTCCAGCTATGTAAAGACATCTTAGTTGCTTCCAATAGAGGTGCCCCCCCTTTCCCAGGCTCCCACGTCAAGTGCTTGCAGTGCTTTCAACGGGATCATTGTGGCTGCCTGCTCTTTCTCGCACCACCCTTTTAGGTCATCCTGCCTCGCCCACCTCAACATTGGTGCCAGGTGAGCCGCCAGTATGTATCTCCCAACATCTGGGACTCCCAGACATCCTAGAAGTGGAGGGCGCATCTGAATACGTTTTTGTATCTTAGGTTTCTTGCCTTGCCAAATGAAGGTAAATTTTGCTTTTTGTAATTTCTTAATCGCACAAGGGGGTATAGCTATGGGCAGCAAGCCTACCACGTAGAGCAGTCGAGGGTGGAGGGTCATTTTCACTGTGGCGATACGTGCAAACCATGACAGTTCTTGGGTTTCCCATCTTTGCATGTCCTCTTGTAGCTGTTTCCAGAGGGGTATTATGTTTGTCCTATACAGTCTACCTACGCTTTTTGTTAAGTGGATTCCCACGTATTCCAGAGTTTCTTTTTCCCAGATTAGGGGGAATGTCTTCTCCAGGATCTCGACCTCCTCCCTCTTCTCCGTTATATTTATTGCTTTAGGTTTGGAGAAGTTAATGGAGAACCCTGATAACTTCTCAAACTCTTGCCACTTTGTCATGGCACTGTGTAGTGTGTTTTTGGTGTCTTTCATGAAAAGCATTATGTTGTCTGCATATAATGCGAATTTGTGGGTTGCCTTCCCAAATATCACCCCCTTAAACTCTGCGTCTAGTCTGATTTGGGTCGCAAAAAGCTCCATTGCCATTGCGAATATCAGAGGAGAGAGGGGACAGCCTTGTCCCCTGATTCTATTACTAGATAGATTGAATCCTCACCCAAAGGGGTCTAGCAAGTGAGAAAGTCCTAGTCTTGCTTTGATTGACGCTATACAGGAGACTGCTGATACCTTGGCTCGCTCCAGGCTCTCTGTCGAACGTTCTAAAACCTCTGCTCCGCGGCTGCTGAAACAACAATGTCGGCAAGCCGAACGGAGATGACATAGGCACTTTGAAACCTCAGCCAAACTAGCTTGTGTGCAGGGTCATACTATCTATCAGACTGATCCTATGCCAAACTAACCCATGTGCTGTCTTGTACTATCTATCAGACTGCTATAAAATACCAAAAGCTAATCACTTTGCTGAGCGCATTCTTACTGCCTCTTGCTCCGCCAAAGAACTGTTCCGAGTTACCGAGGAGCTGGTCACCCCAGTACGACCCCCCCTTAAGACTTTGCAAACACAAGCACACGCAATATTGACTCCTTTTATAGGGAAGAAATCTGTAAAATTCGGGACCGGATCAGTATAGCTAGGTCAGTCTCTGTTGACTCCCCTGTTGCACTTCTCAATCCTAAAGAGACACACTCTATTGCCTTTGAATTCAGCACAGTGACAGACATTATGGTCTTATCTTCACTGTCAAAACTAAAATATGCCTCTCCCGCTGACCCAATCCCTCTTCGCGTTCTTCAGACTGTTTCTAACAAATCGATTTCTATGTTTACTGCAACGCTTGAACACTCTTTCAATTGGGGACATCCCAGAGCCCCTCATACACGCTGTTATTTCTCCTCTGCTGAAAAAGGCAATAGTTGAGAACTACCGCCCTATTTAAACTGCTTCCTGTACTTATGAAAATAATGGAGTCAATTGCGACCCCCCAGCTTTCTTCCTTTGTGGAATCCAACCACCTTCTTCATTCCTTTCATACCGCCCTGGTATGGGTACAGAGTCAGTGATGGTGGTGCTCATGGATGACATTGCTTGGCTTCAGGACCGCAGAGAGGTGGGAGCTCTGATACTGCTTGACCACTCTTCGGCCTTTGACACTGTTGACCATCAGAACATGCTCCAGTGTCTTCAAGGGGCAGGAATTTCTGTCTAACCGGGTTCCAACTGTTCCTCTTTCCCCTTTCACCTCTTTTCCTACAGCCCTTAACTGCAGGGTCAGGAGGGGGTCCGCTCTGTCTCCCCTGTTGTTTAACCTATACATGCAGGCCCTGTCCAACCTGATTGCTAGGCATGGGGTCCATTTTTTCATGTGCTGATGACACACAGATCCTTTTTCGCCTCAATGTGCCATCTGCTGACCCCCCAAAAACTGAAAGACTGGTTAACTGTGGTTGGGCCCTGGATGGCCAATAATTGGCTGAAACTCAACGGAGATAGGTCTTGCTGGTCGGGTCTAACAATATAGGATAGCCTTGGACTTGTGAATATTGTCCGACTTCCCTTAGCCCATGTCCTGAACCCACCCCGATAGTGAAAAACCTAGTGGTCAAATGAATGACCACAGGCTCAAGAGAAGCTCAAATCTCTCCAGTCTGCCAACTTGGCTTCACTAAACTGAAAGTATTGAAAAATATCCTACTGTTCTTACTGCTTGAATCTACAACAAACATTGTGACTGCATCCATCATGGGATCCCTCGACTACTGTAACGGAATCTATCTAGGCCAAGCTGAGGCTCTATTACAAGGTTTACAGATTCTCCAGAATGCTGCTGCCCATCTTGCTCTGGGAGCTCCCAGACTAACACACTCCCAGGACCTACTCTGCCAATTACACTGGCTCCCTGTCAGGAGCCGAGTCAAGTTTAAAATCCTCTCTGTCTTGTTCATCGTGCTACCCACAATACTGGGGCAGAGTTTCTGCGATCTAGGCTCATGCCCTACACACCCAGCAGGCTTCTTCGCTCGACTAACCAATCTTTGCTATGTACTCCCAGATTCTGCCGGGCCAGAGGAAGATCCTTTACGGTACTGGCCCCTATGCTCTGGAACTCTTTGCCGCCCGAGCTCTGCAACATTTCTGAATATCTTCTTTTTCGAAGGACTATGAAAACTCTCCTGTTCTAGCCCTGCTCGTCTGAAGCGGTTCTCTTTCTCTCACTCCTTCTAGCGCCTTGATGCCTTTCGGTCTTTGTCAACGCTCTACAAATATCAGTACAATACAATTTGTATTGTATTGAGATTCTACTTATCGGCACACCCACTCCCTCCTTCCCTGCAGCTCTCTGGCCCTCTTCCTGCTCCTACCTGCAAGGCAAAAAACCTCTGGGTCATCTTCGACTCCACACTCTTTCTCTCCTCACATATCTGACGTCTCTAAGAAGTCACACTACCAGCTGCACCTCCTCAGAGGTATCCTTCCTTTCCTCTCCTTACCCCAGAAGCTCACTGTCTCCAGAGCCCTGGTTCTCTCGAAGCTGGACTAATGTAACAGCCTCTATCTAAATCTTCCTGCCTCTACTCTCCGCCCTTTGCAACTCATCCAGAACAGGACCGCGAGACTTGTCCTTGGCCTCAAGCCCAGGGACCGTATCTCTCCAGGACTGAAATCACTACACTGGCTCCCAGTGGCTGCGAGGATTAGGTTCAAAACCCTCTGCATTATCCACAAGGCCTTCTGGTGCCTTGGGCCAAAATACCTTCAACTCTCTCTTCCTAAATATCTCCTTCTCGAGCTCTTCGCTCATCCACCTCCAACTACCTCAGGGTCAGCTGCTTCTCCAAGCAACGAGCTGGTGGTAGATCTCTCTCCGCAGCAGGGGCCTCCCTCTGGAACAGCCTTCCTGCCTCCCTGAAACTTGAGGAGAACCATCTCCGGTTCCGGAAGCACCTCAAAACCTTCCTCTTTGCCTCTGCTTTCTCTCCCTCTCTCCCCTGCTAAAATCACTGAACCTGCACTGAATCTGCAACTGGGCCACTCACCGATCTCGGTCCTTGGCCCAGCCACTCTTCCCTGCACTGCCTACCTGCATTACGGGACTGTCTCTGTATCCCACAGCCCATTCTCCCGGCACTTACCTTGCACTTGCCACCAGCTGGCCCTATTATTTATCTTGTATTCTACTAACCATGTACTGCACTTTCCTTGCACTTGCTACTAGCTGGCCCTATCATTTATCTTGTATTCTACTAACCATGTACTGCACTTTCCTTGCACTTGCCACCAGCTGGCCCTATCATTTATCTTGTACTCTACTAACCATGTACTGAACTTTCCCCTCTCCCCCTCCCCTTGCACTTTTCCCAGTCCCCTCTACCCTTGCACTTGCGCGATCTGAATGACACCTGGCCTAGTAGGATCGTTATCTGTCTCCCCTTGTTCCCCTGCCCCCTGCCTCGTCGTGCCTTGAAACACTTGTGTATAGGCGCGTTACAAATGCCATATCATATATCATATCAATAAGGATACAGAGCAGCATGGCGTGCTTAGCCCTCTCATGTAGAAGATTCCTACAATTTTGTTTCCTGATTGATTGAATGCAGATGTGCCTCTGTTCCCTGCTCCCCCTCCCATAACTGAAAACACTGCACACTGCACACTGAAACTAAATGACACTATGTTAGGGCAGAATTCAATGTTTGGGGTTCTGTGGTATAACTTTGTGGGCCCTGTAAAAATGTTGCTGTTCCCCTGTATGCTTTCCTGAATCTTTTTATTTTAGTGATCAGAGGGATTTCTTCTGGAGTCCCCCGTTAATGAGGCGCATTCCACGTATTGTCTTTCGGTAGACCTTATAGTTCCTAGGACAGGGGTGCTTTTTAAACATTCAATTTTTGTTGCAGGGTAATTCTATCACCCTACAGGTGTATTGACAGGTAGACTGGAGGCAACTGTATTTTATTTTTGTCTTCACCAATAGTGCAGCCAGTTGTACCACCTGAGTAGCCCATTGAATCGGCCTGGTAGCCATCAGGGTAATAATGTGCTTTTTAAGTCTTAATCCATGCCATTCTTTTTTTGGACCATTCCTTTGACTGTGGGGACCATGGGGCAGTGCGTTGTGCTGATGCATGGTTCGAAATTGAGGGGAGCTGGGAGCTATTTAACTCCTGCTCCTGGCATAGTAGAGCCTGGTTAGCTTTGAAACCAACAGCTAGCAGGAGCTACTTCTGGCTCCTAGCACTACCTGGTGCCTTTTGAACATGTACATTTGACATTAACTTTGAGTTAAACACAATGGTTCACATGAAATGCACAAAAGGTTAAAGGAGCATCTCTGGTAGCTCCAGGTTCCCCTGCAGTAGCTCCTACCTACACGTTGATGCCCGACACCCAGGAGCTGGTTTTAGCTCCTGCTCGTTGAATCTCAATTTCGAACACTGCTGATGTGGTGTCACCCTGAGCCTAGTCCTGCACACTCTATACTGGTTTAACCTGCCTTAGCCTGGTTTCCTGCACCAGACATGCTCAGAAGACCTTCTGTGTGGATGGACCTGATTGGCTGGCCACCAAATCTCGGTGCCTTCTCCATCACTGTATTTGTTGGTCCTTTGTGTAACTTGTTCTACTGCTCACTCAACTCTTGAGATAATTCTGGCTGCTCAGCCATCGCTACCACTTTACTGTGTAGTACAGGCTTGTCCCAAAGGTGAAATTGTGATTACACTTGTAGTCTTAATTGCATGTAGTGTTCCCAAAGGGCACTGCATGTGATTCTGCCTAACAACCTCCCAGATGCACAGGGGGTGGGGCGCTGCAAGATGGCCCTCCCATTCACATACCCAGGCTGGAGGATCTGCGTGGCCCTCCCATTCACATATCCAAGCTTGCAGGTATACGTGGACCTCCCATTCACATACAAAGGAGAGAGAAGGTGCAAGCCACGGCCATTCACATAAAGAAGGGGTGCTTCCTGGACGTCCCATTCACATATCCAGACTGGCGGGTATACGTGGCCCTCCCATTCACCTATCCAAGCTTGCAGGTATACGTGGCCCTCCCATTCACATATCCAGACTGGCGGGCATACGTGGCACTCCCATTCACATATTCCGGCTGGCGGGTATGCCTGGATCTCCCATTCCGATATTCAGGCTGGTCGGGTATACGTGGCCCTCCCATTCACATATCCAGACTGGCGGGCATGTGTGGCCGTCCCATTCACATATTCAGGCTGGCGGGTATGCGTGGCCCTCCCATTCACATATTCAGGCTGGCGGGTATGCGTGGACCTCCCATTCACATATCCAGACTGGCGGGCATGCGTGGCCGTCCCATTCACATATCCAGACTGGCGGGCATGCGTGGCCGTCCCATTCACATATTCAGGCTGGCGGGTATGCGTGGCCCTCCCATTCACATATTCAGGCTGGCGGGTATGCGTGGACCTCCCATTCCCTTATCCAGACTGGTGGGTATACGTGGCCCTCCCATTCACATATCCAGGTTGGCTGGTAGGCGTGGCCCTCCCATTCACATATCCAGGTTGGCGGGTATGCGTGGCCCTCCCATTCACATATCCAGGTTGGCGGGTATGCGTGGCCCTCCCATTCACATATCCAGACTGGCGGGTATGCATGGACTTCCCATTCTCACACAAAGGAGAGAGGAGGTGCAAGACACGGCCATTCACATAAAGGAGGGGTGCTTCCTGGACCTCCCATTCACATATCCAGACTGGCGGGTATACGTGGCCCTCCCATTCACATATCCAAGCTTGCAGGTATACGTGGCCCTCCCATTCACATATCCAGACTGGCGGGCATACGTGGCACTCCCATTCACATATTCAGGCTGGCGGGTATGCGTGGATCTCCCATTCCGATATTCAGGCTGGTCGGGTATACGTGGCCCTCCCATTCACATATCCAGACTGGCGGGCATGCGTGGCCGTCCCATTCACATATTCAGGCTGGCGGGTATGCGTGGCCCTCCCATTCACATATTCAGGCTGGCGGGTATGTGTGGACCTCCCATTCACATATCCAGACTGGCGGGTATGCGTGACCGTCCCATTCACATATCCAGACTGGCGGGCATGCGTGGCCGTCCCATTCACATATTCAGGCTGGTGGGTATGCGTGGCCCTCCCATTCACATATTCAGGCTGGCGGGTATGCGTGGACCTCCCATTCCCTTTTCCAGACTGGCGGGTATACGTGGCCCTCCCATTCACATATCCAGGTTGGCGGGTATGCGTGGCCCTCCCATTCACATATCCAGGTTGGCGGGTATGCGTGGCCCTCCCATTCACATATCCAGACTGGCGGGCATGCGTGGCCGTCCCATTCACATATCCAGACTGGCGGGCATGCGTGGCCGTCCCATTCACATATTCAGGCTGGCGGGTATGCGTGGCCCTCCCATTCACATATTCAGGCTGGCGGGTATACGTGGCCCTCAAATTAACATACACAAATGAGAGGAGCTGCAAGCCACTCCCATTCACATAAAGGATGGGTCTGCTTGGATCTCCCATTCACACATCTGAGTTGGAAGATCTAACTGCCCTTCCAATTCACATACACAGAAGAGTGGAGCTGCAAGCCACTCCCATTCACATAAAGGATGGGTCTGCTTGGGTCTCCCATTCACACATCTGAGTTGGAAGATCTAACTGCCCTTCCAATTCACATACACAGAAGAGTGGAGCTGTAAGCCATTCCCATTCACCTAAAGGAGGGGGGCTGCTTAGACCTCGCATTCACATATCCACATCGCAGGAATGACTTGGGCCTCCCAATGACATACAAAGGAAGGGGGAGCTTCAGCCACTCCTAGTCACATAATGTCGGGGGGTTGCTTGGACCTCCTATGCACATACCCAATCTGCTGGTCCTATTGTTCCCCTACAGAGTATGGAGGAGCTGCAAGCCTCTCCCAGTCGCATAGTAAGGAGTGTAAGGAGGAGACATAAGAGATATCGTGCATTAACAAGAATAACATCTTCTCAGTACGAAGCCAGGAAGGAACAGCCTGTCACTCACCTGAATGCAGTCTGGGGGCACTGATTGCATCCCACGCCCTGCGTGCTGTTCCCATTTGAAGTGCTGTTTTTGAGTATGAGATGGGAAAGAGGGCGAGGTCTGCCGTGTCACCACTCCCAAAACTCCCAAAACAGCTTCAGTTCAGGGTGTCTCTGAGGGTCCCCGGCCTTAGCGGGCAGAGCAGGTCTGCCGAGACCATGTGCACATGGGTGTCATGAAGACACTGGTCACAGACGCATGCTCAGTGAGCAGATGCCATGTAGGCTCAGGGGATAGATCAGGGGCAGAGCCGCTCAGAGGGCACTCTCATAACAGCAAGAGTCCTCAGAGTAGAGGCAGGTCAGATGCCCCAATGGAAAAGCCCCAGGAATATTCCCCATGAATAGCTTGGGGCACCTGCATCTAAAGGGGGTGTGTTTTTGTGATTAGTGTCTTCTCCCCCCCAGGAATATTCCCCATGAATAGTTTGGGGCATCTGTCTCTGGACTGGGCGTGCTTTGGTGATTAGTGTCTCCGCCACAGGAATATTCCCCATGAATAGGTTGGGGCATCTGTCTCTGGACTGGGAGTGCTTTGGTGATTAGTGTCTTCTCCCCCCAGGAATATTCCCCATGAATAGCTTGGGGCATCTGTCTCTGGACTGGGCGTGCTTTGGTGATTAGTGTCTCCGCCCCAGGAATATTCCCCATGAATAGTTTGGGGCATCTGTCTCTGGACTGGGCGTGCTTTGGTGATTAGTGTCTCCGCCCCAGGAATATTCCCCATGAATAGGTTGGGGCATCTGTCTCTGGACTGGGAGTGCTTTGGTGATTAGTGTCTTCTCCCCCCAGGAATATTCCCCATGAATAGCTTGGGGCATCTGTCTCTGGACTGGGCGTGCTTTGGTGATTAGTGTCTCCGCCCCAGGAATATTCCCCATGAATAGTTTGGGGCATCTGTCTCTGGACTGGGCGTGCTTTGGTGATTAGTGTCTCCGCCCCAGGAATATTCCCCATGAATAGTTTGGGGCATCTGTCTCTGGACTGGGCGTGCTTTGGTGATTAGTGTCTCCGCCCCAGGAATATTCCCCATGAATAGGTTGGGGCATCTGTCTCTGGACTGGGAGTGCTTTGGTGATTAGTGTCTTCTCCCCCCAGGAATATTCCCCATGAATAGGTTGGGGCACCTGTCTCTGGACAGGGAGTGTTTTGGTGATTAGTGTCTTCTCTCCCCCCCCCCCCAGGAATATTCCCCATGAATAGCTTGGGGCATTTGTCTCTGGACTGGGAGTGCTTTGGTGATTAGTGTCTCCGCCCCAGGAATATTCCCCATGAATAGGTTGGGGTAACTGTCTCTGGACAGGGAGTGTTTTGGTGATTAGTGTCTCCCCCCCCCAGGAATATTCCCCATGAATAGGTTGGGGTTACTGTCTCTGGACAGGGAGTGTTTTGGTGATTAGTGTCTTCTCCCCCCCCCCAGGAATATTCCCCATGAATTGCTTGGGGCATTTGTTTCTTGAATGGCCGTGTTTTTGTGATTAGTGTCTTCTCCCCCCCAGGAATATTCCCCATGAATAGTTTGGGGCATCTGTCTCTGGACTGGGCGTGCTTTGGTGATTAGTGTCTCCGCCCCAGGAATATTCCCCATGAATAGGTTGGGGTTACTGTCTCTGGACAGGGAGTGTTTTGGTGATTAGTGTCTTCTCCCCCCCCCCAGGAATATTCCCCACGAATAGCTTGGGGCATTTGTCTCTGGACAGGGAGTGCTTTGGTGATTAGTGTCTCCCCCCAGGAATATTCCCCATGAATTGCTTGGGGCATCTGTCTCTGGACTGGGCGTGCTTTGGTGATTAGTGTCTTCTCCCCCCCAGGAATATTCCCCATGAATAGCTTGGGGCATCTGTCTCTTGAATGGCCGTGTTTTTGTGATTAGTGTCTTCTCCCCCCCAGGAATATTCCCCATGAATAGTTTGGGGCATCTGTCTCTGGACTGGGCGTGCTTTGGTGATTAGTGTCTCCGCCCCAGGAATATTCCCCATGAATAGGTTGGGGTTACTGTCTCTGGACAGGGAGTGTTTTGGTGATTAGTGTCTCCCCCCCCCAGGAATATTCCCCATGAATAGCTTGGGGAATTTGTCTCCGGACTGGGAGTGCTTTGGTGATTAGTGTCTCCCCCCCAGGAATATTCCCCATGAATAGGTTGGGGTTACTGTCTCTGGACAGGGAGTGTTTTGGTGATTAGTGTCTTCTTCCCCCCCCCAGGAATATTCCCCATGAATAGCTTGGGGCATTTGTCTCTGGACAGGGAGTGCTTTGGTGATTAGTGTCTCCCCCCAGGAATATTCCCCATGAATTGCTTGGGGCATCTGTCTCTGGACTGGGCGTGCTTTGGTGATTAGTGTCTTCTCCCCCCCAGGAATATTCCCCATGAATAGCTTGGGGCTTCTGTCTCTTGAATGGCCGTGTTTTTGTGATTAGTGTCTTCTCCCCCCCAGGAATATTCCCCATGAATAGTTTGGGGCATCTGTCTCTGGACTCGGCGTGCTTTGGTGATTAGTGTCTCCGCCCCAGGAATATTCCCCATGAATAGGTTGGGGTTACTGTCTCTGGACAGGGAGTGTTTTGGTGATTAGTTTCTTCTCCCCCCCCCCAGGAATATTCCCCATGAATAGCTTGGGGCATTTGTCTCTGGACTGGGAGTGCTTTGGTGATTAGTGTCTCCGCCCCAGGAATATTCCCCATGAATAGGTTGGGGTTACTGTCTCTGGACAGGGAGTGTTTTGGTGATTAGTGTCTTCCCCGCCCCCCCCAGGAATATTCCCCATGAATAGCTTGGGGCATTTGTCTCTGGACTGGGAGTGCTTTGGTGATTAGTGTCTCCCCCCCAGGAATATTCCCCATGAATACATAGCTCTCAACTCACCCGCATTTGGCGGGTGTCACCCGCCTTGCAAAGGGCTGACTCACCCGCCAAGCCTCCTGCACGCCCATTCATTCCAACGGGCGTCTCACCCGCCAAAAACAAAATCGGGTGATTTCACCCGACTTTGCGAGACAAATGGTTGAGAGCTATGTGAATAGGTTGGGGTTACTGTCTCTGGACAGGGAGTGTTTTGGTGATTAGTGTCTTCTCCCCCCCCAGGAATATTCCCCATGAATAGCTTGGGGCATTTGTCTCTGGACAGGGAGTGCTTTGGTGATTAGTGTCTCCCTCCAGGAATATTCCCCATGAATTGCTTACGGCATCTGTCTCTGGACTGGGCGTGCTTTGGTGATTAGTGTCTTCTCCCCCCCAGGAATATTCCCCATGAATAGCTTGGGGCATCTGTCTCTTGAATGGCCGTGTTTTTGTGATTAGTGTCTTCTCCCCCCCAGGAATATTCCCCATGAATAGTTTGGGGCATTTGTCTCTGGACAGGGAGTGTTTTGGTGATTAGTGTCTCCCCCCCCCCAGGAATATTCCCCATGAATAGCTTGGGGCATTTGTCTCTGGACAGGGAGTGCTTTGGTGATTAGTGTCTCCCACCAGGAATATTCACCATGAATTGCTTGGCGCATCTGTCTCTGGACTGGGCGTGCTTTGGTGATTAGTGTCTTCTCCCTGCCAGGAATATTCCCCATGAATAGCTTGGGGCATCTGTCTCTGGACAGGGAGTGCTTTGGTGATTAGTGTCTCCCCCCAGGAATATTCCCCATGAATTGCTTGGGGCATTTGTTTCTTGAATGGCCGTGTTTTTGTGATTAGTGTCTTCTCCCCCCCAGGAATATTCCCCATGAATAGTTTGGGGCATCTGTCTCTGGACTGGGCGTGCTTTGGTGATTAGTGTCTCCGCCCCAGGAATATTCCCCATGAATAGGTTGGGGTTACTGTCTCTGGACAGGGAGTGTTTTGGTGATTAGTGTCTTCTCCCCCCCCCCAGGAATATTCCCCACGAATAGCTTGGGGCATCTGTCTCTGGACTGGGCGTGCTTTGGTGATTAGTGTCTCCGCCCCAGGAATATTCCCCATGAATAGGTTGGGGTTACTGTCTCTGGACAGGGAGTGTTTTGGTGATTAGTGTCTTCTCCCCCCCCCAGGAATATTCCCCATGAATAGCTTGGGGCATTTGTCTCTGGACAGGGAGTGCTTTGGTGATTAGTGTCTCCCCCCAGGAATATTCCCCATGAATTGCTTGGGGCATCTGTCTCTGGACTGGGCGTGCTTTGGTGATTAGTGTCTTCTCCCCCCCAGGAATATTCCCCATGAATAGCTTGGGGCATCTGTCTCTTGAATGGCCGTGTTTTTGTGATTAGTGTCTTCTCCCCCCCAGGAATATTCCCCATGAATAGTTTGGGGCATCTGTCTCTGGACTCGGCGTGCTTTGGTGATTAGTGTCTCCGCCCCAGGAATATTCCCCATGAATAGGTTGGGGTTACTGTCTCTGGACAGGGAGTGTTTTGGTGATTAGTTTCTTCTCCCCCCCCAGGAATATTCCCCATGAATAGCTTGGGGCATTTGTCTCTGGACTGGGAGTGCTTTGGTGATTAGTGTCTCCGCCCCAGGAATATTCCCCATGAATAGGTTGGGGTTACTGTCTCTGGACAGGGAGTGTTTTGGTGATTAGTGTCTTCCCCGCCCCCCCAGGAATATTCCCCATGAATAGCTTGGGGCATTTGTCTCTGGACTGGGAGTGCTTTGGTGATTAGTGTCTCCCCCCAGGAATATTCCCCATGAATAGGTTGGGGTAACTGTCTCTGGACAGGGAGTGTTTTGGTGATTAGTGTCTTCTCCCCCCCCCAGGAATATTCCCCATGAATAGCTTGGGGCATTTGTCTCTGGACTGGGAGTGCTTTGGTGATTAGTGTCTCCCCCCAGGAATATTCCCCATGAATAGGTTGGGGTAACTGTCTCTGGACAGGGAGTGTTTTGGTGATTAGTGTCTTCTCCCCCCCAGGAATATTCCCCATGAATAGCTTGGGGCATCTGTCTCTTGAATGGCCGTGTTTTTGTGATTAGTGTCTTCTCCCCCCCAGGAATATTCCCCATGAATAGTTTGGGGCATCTGTCTCTGGACTGGGCGTGCTTTGGTGATTAGTGTCTCCGCCCCAGGAATATTCCCCATGAATAGGTTGGGGTTACTGTCTCTGGACAGGGAGTGTTTTGGTGATTAGTGTCTTCCCCCCCCCCAGGAATATTCCCCATGAATAGCTTGGGGCATTTGTCTCTGGACTGGGAGTGCTTTGGTGATTAGTGTCTCCCCCCCAGGAATATTCCCCATGAATAGGTTGGGGTTACTGTCTCTGGACAGGACAGGGAGTGTTTTGGTGATTAGTGTCTTCGCCCCCAGGAATATTCCCCATGAATAGCTTGGGGCATCTGTCTCTGGACTGGGCGTGCTTTGGTGATTAGTGTCTCCCCCCAGGAATATTCCCCATGAATAGTTTGGGGCATCTGTCTCTTGAATGGCCGTGTTTTGGTGATTAGTGTCTTCTCCCCCCCAGGAATATTCCCCATGAATAGGTTGGGGTTACTGTCTCTGGACTGGGAGTGTTTTGGTGATTAGTGTCTTCTCCCCCCCAGGAATATTCCCCATGAATAGCTTGGGGCATTTGTCTCTGGACTGGGAGTGCTTTGGTGATTAGTGTCTCCCCCAGGAATATTCCCCATGAATAGCTTGGGGCATCTGTCTCTGGACTGGGCGTGCTTTGGTGATTTCTGTCTTCTCCCCCCAGGAATATTCCCCATGAATAGCTTGGGGCATCTGTCTCTGGACTGGGAGTGCTTTGGTGATTTCTGTCTTCTCCCCCCAGGAATATTCCCCATGAATAGGTTGGGGTTACTGTCTCTGGACAGGGAGTGTTTTGGTGATTAGTGTCTTCTCCCCCAGGAATATTCCCGATGAATAGGTTGGGGCATCTGTCTCTGGACTGGGCGTTAGGTTGGGGCATCTGTCTCTGGACTGGGCGTTCTTTGGTGATTTCTGTCTTCTCCCCCCCGGAATATTCCCCATGAATAGCTTGGGGCATCTGTCTCTGGACTGGGTGTGCTTGGTGATTTCTGTCTTCTCCCCCCAGGAATATTCCCCATGAATAGCCTGGGGCATCTGTCTCTGGACTGGGAGTGCTTTGGTGATTAGTGTCTTCTCCCCCCAGGAATATTCCCCATGAATAGGTTGGGGCATCTGTCTCTGGACTGGGCGTGCTTTGCATAGCTCTCAACTCACACGCTTTTGGCGGGTGTCACCCGCCTTGTTAAGGCATAGCTCTCAACTCTCACGCTTTTGGCGGGTGTCACCCGCCTTGTAAACAGCTGACTCACCCGCCAAGCCTCCAGCACCCCCATTCATTTCAATGGGCGTCTCACCCGCCAATAACAAAATCGGGTGATTTCACCCGCATTTGCGACACAAATGGTTGAGAGCTATGGCTTTGGTGATTAGTGTCTTCTCCCCCCAGGAATATTCCCCATGAATAGCTTGGGGTTACTGTCTCTGGACAGGGAGTGTTTTGGTAATTAGTGTCTTCTCCCCCCAGGAATATTCCCCATGAATAGCTTGGGGCATCTGTCTCTGGACTGGGCGTGCTTTGGTGATTTCTGTCTTCTCCCCCCAGGAATATTCCCCATGAATAGCTTGGGGCATCTGTCTCTGGACTGGGAGTGCTTTGGTGATTAGTGTCTTCGCGCCCCCCCTCCACGGAATGTTCCTCATGAATAGCTTGGGGCATCTGATACTGGACTAGGTGTGCTTTGGTGATGTGTGTCTTCTCCATCCAGGAATATTCCCCATGAATAGCTTGGGGCATCTGTCTCTGGACTGAGCGTGCTTTGGTGAATAGTGTCCGCCCCAGGAATATTCCTCATGAATAGCTTGGGGCATCTGGATCTGGACTGAGCGTGCTTTGGTGGTTATTGTCTTGTCCCCCGGGAATATTCCTCATGAAGATCTTGGGGCATCTTTCGCTGGACTGGGCGTGCTTTGGTGATTAGTGTCTTCTCCCCCAGGAATTTTCCCCATGAATAGCTTGGGGAACCTATCTCTGGAATGGGCGTGCTTTGGTCAATAGTGTCTTTGCCCTCCATGAATATTCCTAATGAATAGCTTGGGGCATCTGTCTCTGGACTGGGCGTGCTTTGGTGATTAGTGTCTTCTCCCCCAGGAATATTCCCCATGAATAGCTTGGGGCACCTGTCTCTGGACTGGGCATGGTTTGGTGATTAGTGTCTTCTCCCCCCTGTGACGTCTTTAGTTACAGGCACGCATGCGCAAGCCTCGTTTCGGGCCACGCATGCGCAGTATGAATAAAGACGGTCCGTGCGGCAGTTGCCGCCGGGACCTTGGAAAGCATAGACTTGTATTGCATCGGCTCAGTGATTGTGTGCATGATTGTGTGAGTACGAGGCGGCCCGAGGCACGGGTCCGCCCATTAAATTGGCGACGAGGCGGGATGCAACGGAGAAAGCGTTCGACACGCGCCAGCATGTCAACAACGGGCATTTTTCTTCAAATGCATCCCGAACCCGACGCAAGTGATGGCGGCCATTTTGTTTTCGGTGCGTGAGGCAGTAGTGGCCTGCGAGGGTGCTTGTGCGCTGCCCACGTGCTGAGGGACATAAAAAACCTCAATTTTTGGAACATTTGCAGTTCTCCAGCCTATGAGGACTGCATCTGTGACCTAGGACCACAGGTTCTTGGAGGCAATGTGCCAGAAGGACTACCCTGGGACTGACTGCCAACCAATTGCTGGAGGGGACCACCACCAGAGCACCACAGTGCCACAGCCCACGCATCCAGGTACATCAACATCCGTTGAAGCCAGGTTTGCGGCTTCTACACTAAGACTGAGGTGCCTGTGCGACCTGTGAAGATGACGGACAGTGATGGAGAGGCATCCGCGCCACCAAGAGTGGTGCGTCAGCAACATGGCTCGTTGCTGCCAATGCAGGAATTTGACACTTCTGGCCCACCTTCAAAATTGGGCCCTAAATGGCTCCTGTGGATCAAGAAATTAGACATGTTTTTCACAGCAACTGGAGAGACAGATGATGATGCGAAAAGGGCCACACTGCTCTACTCAGCAGGCATGGACGTTCTCCGCATTTATGAATCCCTAAACTTGCAGGTAGTGACGTATGACGCCGTCAAAATGGCACTGCAAAATTATTTAATTCCGTTATCCATCGTGGACTTCAATAGATTTCTCATGTGCCGGGAGAAGCAGCGTGAGGATGAATCTCTCGATCAGTTCTGCGCACGTCTGCGACAGATGGCAACCACCTGCAGGTGGGACAATGAAGAGGTCATGGTTCGCACACAAGTGATCCAAGTCTGCAGTTCCGGCAAGCTACGCAGGCAGATTCTGCGGGAGCCAGGTATGACTCTAACCCAAATATTGGACAGTGGCAGAGTGTATGAGGTTGCCGAGACAAGAGGTGCAAAGATGGATGCAGCAGTGCGCCCAGGCAAATGTGAAGAGGCGTTTGCGGTGGGGAGGCAGGCGTCATCAAAATCACGCTGGAGCCAGAAGCGCCAGGAGGTGGCTTCTGCGCAGGAGACTGCGGCTATATGCCAATACTGTGGGTATGATCTGCCCTACTCCAAGGACTGTCCTGCGAAGACAAGGGTCTGCGGAAGGTGCAACACTCCTGGTCACTATGCCAGGATGTGTCGCGCAGCTGCCCCGGTAACCACGCACCGAGGTGCAGCGAGGGCGAGCGGAGGTGGTTTTCGGAGACAACGTAGCATCGCAACGCTGGAGCAGGACACTCAGAAGTTCAATGTCGCGGAAGAACAGGAAGAGGAGGAGGACATTTTCTTTATTTCAAATCTCGCAACAGGAGTGAAGAAAAGACGACAACCTACGTGTGTTGTGGACATTCAAGGTGCCCCCACCCAGGTACTGATTGACACTGGGGCCTCTGTTTGTGTACTTGCCACTGAACACTACAAGGCCATCCCTGGCCCTCCCCCGCTGGATGTCTCAAAGGTGAAAATATTCACTTTTGGGGTGACACACCGCTACCCAGTCAAGGGGTGTTCGTGGCACCCGTAACTTGGGGGCCAGAACCATCAAAGCAAGATTTTTCGTCACCGACGTCAGCCCACACTCACTGCTAAACTGTGCGGCGTCGGAGGCGCTGGACATTATGCACTTTGATCTCGAGGTGTACCAGGTGGACATGGACCAACTCCTAGACAAGTTCTCTGGCATTTTTCAGGGGGTGGGCAAGTTGAAGGCACCCCCAGTGCGTTTACACATCGACGACACCATTCGGCCCACGGCCCTAAAGCATTGATGATTTCCCTTCCACCTCCGGGCTTAGGTAGAATAGGAATTACAACTACTCGTCGAGATGGACATCATAGAAAGAGTGGAAGGGCCGACGCCCTGGATCTCGCCCATTGTAGTGGCGCCAAAACCTAAACAGCCAGGTGCCATCCGCATCTGTGTGGACATGCGTCTTCCGAATGCTGCCATCAAACGGGAGAGGCACATAACACCCACGCTGGATGACATTGTGGGTGAGCTACAAGGGGCCAATGTGTTCTCTAAGCTAGATCTGAGGTCGGGGTACCACCAGCTAGAGCTCCACCCGGACTCGAAGTACATTACGGGCCTCATTACGACCCTGGCGGAGTGGGTTTACGCCAGCGTTATTCGCGGCGGACCCGTCCGCCCTACTACGAGATTCCGTAGCGCCATGGAGCGTTTTCCGCCTGGTTTTTCCGGGCGGAGAAATCCATGGCGCTACGGGACCTTGTCGTTAATTACGCCACCGTATTTTGAGGTGGCGTAATGAACGCCTTCCCCACTCCCATTATACCCTATGGGGCAAAAATGGGAATGGGGAAGGGTAAAATGGGGGATGGGGATTTACCGCCCCGCCAAGGTCGGAATGGGGCGGAAAATCCGCCAACCCCCATGGCGCTATCGGCAGCTTTCCGCCGTGCTCCAAGGTGCATTTTGCACCGCGATTTCCGCCAGGGTCGTAATGAGGGCCTACGACTTTTACCACTCATGAGGGCCTCTATCAGTTTAAACGCCTAAGTTTCGGCATTTCTTCTGCGGCGGAAGTTTTCCAAAATGCCATTAGGGGAGCGCTAGCTGAGCTCCAAGGGGTACTCAATATGAGTGATGACACACTGGTTTTCGCTGAGTACCAAGCTGAGCATATGAAGAGATTGGAGTCCACTTTGCAAAGGCTGTGAGAGCTGGCTCTTACCCTACATCGAGGCAAGGGTGAATTTTTCAAGGATCGCATTGGGTTATTTGGGTTCATTTTCCATGCCAATGGTGTTTCACCGGACCCAGAGAAAATCAAGGACATCCGCGAGGCTGCAGCGCCCCAATCCCCCACAGAGGTACGTAGTTTCCTGGGGATGGTTAACTACTGTGGGCGGTTCATCAAAGGTCTGGCGTCCTTGTCCGAACCTCTTCGAGCCTTGACAAAGAACGATGCCACATGGGTGTGGGACAAGAGAGAACAGGATGCCTTCCTAGAGATCAAGAGGGCCCTCTCGGATCAGAAAACAATGGCGTATTTTGACCCCACCACAGAGTCAGAGATTGTCGTAGATGCCAGGCCGGTAGGACTGGGTGCTGTTCTTATGCAATCCGACGCCAGAGGTGACATGTGCCCCATCGCCTACGCGAGCAAGGCCCTCACGGACACCGAAAGACGCTTCTCGCAGATTGAGAGGGAGGCGTTGGCCATCTTATGTGGCTGCCAGCATTTTCGCCTGTATATCCTCGGAAAACCTGTGATAGTCGTGATGGACCACAAGCCGATTCTGCCCATCCTAGCGGGTGTGTCGTCGAAGCCTCGCCCGCGGATCGAGCGCTGGATGCTCGCGCTCATCGAGTATGGAGTCAAGCTCGTATACCGACCAGGAACGAAAAATCCAGTGGATTACCTGTCCCACCACCCGAACTATGAGCGAGGGCAGGGGCCCAGTGAGCTGGTGGAATGCCAAGAATTCGTTCACAGCATTGTGGAGAGCGCGATGCCGATGGCACTGTCTAGGGAAGTAGTGGCCGAAGAATCGTCGATGGACGAAGTGTTTAAAATCATTCAGGCCACGGTAAGAAGCTTGGATTGGAAAGAGGTACTCCAGAACAACGCCAAGCGAGATGTCAGGGCCCAGAGAGATCTCTATGCACTCTGGAGAGTAAGGGATGAACTCTCGATATCAGATGCCGGGCTGATGCTGCGTGGAAGGCAGATTGTCATTCCGCAGACACTGAAGGCTTGTGTCCTGGAACTGGCACACACAGGTCATCAGGGTGTCGCAAAGATGAAGGCGCGGCTGAGACCCAAAGTATGGTTTCCGGATCTGGAAGGCCTTGTGGAATCCAACGTGAGGAGGTGCCTGCCGTGCAAAGCAGCGAGTCCTGTAGAGAGAGCTCTGCCTATCAGCTCCATGGAGAGAAGTGAGAGCCTGTGGGGCACAGTCCACGCTGACTTTGGGTCGACAGGGAGAAGCATGTACTTTTTGGCTGTAGTCGACCAGTGGTCGAGGTATCCAGAAGTGGAGTTAGTGGAGTCAACAGCAAGCGACCACACAATCATGGCCTTAGACAAGATGTTTGCGGCTCACAGTTTCCCCGAGATCCTGTGCTCTGATAATGGGCCGCCGTTCACGGGGAGCCAGTTCGCGCAGTACCTGAAAGATAAAGGAATCCAGCACCGGAAGGTATCACCCCTCTGGCCTCGTGCAAATGGCGAAGTTGAAAGACTCATGAGGACACTTAACAAGATATTCAGGATATTGGCCAATGGAGGGAGCGATCTGAAGAAGAAACTGGTCGGGTTCCTACGGGAATACAGAACCACACCTCACCAGTGGACTGGAGTTGCCCCGGCCGAAAGCCTTGTTTGGACGCTGCCCGAGAGGCCTGATCCCGGAGGTTGAGGGCCTTGAGCCCGGGGTCATCGACAACGACAAAGTCCGAGAGGAGAGAGCGGCACGCAACGAGAAGGAGAGTGCGAGGAGAGGTTTGCAAGAAAAGGAGGTTGCCGTGGGGGACTCTGTGCTCGTGCGAAATTGCTGACTCGAAGGGAAACTGTCACTCCCGTATGAACCTCAACCGTGGACAGTTACCCATGTCAAGGGGACCATGGTCACAGCGGCCAACGAGAGAGGGACTGTCACCCGCAACCGTTCCTTCTTCAAGAAAGTTGATGTCCAACGCCCAGAGGAAGGACCGGAAAAAGTGTCCCTGCCCGAAGTAGTGTCCGAGAACCCAGCAGTGGACTTGTCAACGGATATGCCGCCACAGACTGATGACCCGCTGCCGACCCCACGTAGTAGCAGCCGATATCCCACGCGACAGGGTCGCAGACTGCCTGTTCGTCTCAAGGACTACGTCCTGGACTCAGGAGACTGAGCTGACGTCTGAGCCAGGTCAGCGACCCACGTTGGGTCCGTGTACAGTTGTTTATGTTCCCTGTTTGGTATAAATTGTTTTCTGTTTAAAGAAAAGGAGGGATGTGACGTCTTTAGTTACAGGCGCGCATGCGCAAGCCTCGTTTCGGGCCGCGCATGTGCAGTATGAATAAAGACGGTCTGTGCGGCAGTTGCCGCAGGGACCTTGGAAAGCACAGACGTGTATTGCATCGGCTCAGTGATTGTGTGCATGATTGTGTGAGTACAAGGCGGCCCGAGGCACGGGTCTGCCCATTACACCCCCATGAATATTCCCCATGAATAGCTTGGCGTTAATGTCTCCGCACAGGTAGTGCTTTGGTGATTAGTGTCTTCTCCCCCATGAATATTCCCCATGAATAGCTTGGGGTTACTGTCTCTGGACAGGGAGTGCTTTGGTGATTGGTGTCTTCTCCCCCAGGAATATTCCCCATGAATAGCTTGGGGCATTTGTCTCTGGACTGGGTGTGCTTTGGTGATTAGCGTCTTCTCCCCCCCCAGGAATATTCCCCATGAATAGCTTGGGGCATCTGTCTCTGGACAGGGAGTGCTTTGGTGATTAGTGTCTTCTCCCCCCAGGAATATTGCCCATGAATAGCTTGGGCCACCTGTCTCTGGACAGGGAGTGCTTTGGTGATTCCTGTCTGATCTGCCCCCCCTTTCCAGGAATTGTCCTCATTAATAGCATACTTGCCAACATTCTGTGACCAAAAAGATGTAGGATTTTTCAAGTTTCAAAAATAATACTTAACAATGAAATCACAGGAAATTACAAAACATACATTGTTGTCACCACTGGAGCATTTTAAAATGCACGACACATGAAACAGCACAACATGAAAAGATGCTCAAATGTTTAAAAAGTATAACTGTGAATGGTAAATTAACACCAAATTAAATTATCTAACTTCACAGAAAATAATTACAGAGAGCTAGTAGGCAACGTTTGCCACTGCTCTGTAGCAGAAGCTCAGGCAGTACATATTTATTCCTGCAGTGCAGGTTGAACACCAAACAACATGGAGACTGATACCCCCCTCAGTCTGGTAGGCAGATGCTGTGAGATGGTGGTACGCGATGCCACTTGCCTTCACTGGTGGTTCACCTAAGGTTTTTCCGGACAGTGGTGCAGGGCAGAGTCAAGTAGCTGTCAGGTCAGTGGATTGATCTGAGCCCATCGCTCATATGTATCACTTAACCACCCACCGCACAGATGAACTGCCTTAGAGTCACATAAACTACCTGCCACTGTAAAAAGCAGTAGGATCTGTCACCCAAATCTGTAGGCGGTAGGACTGCTTAAAAAGCAGTAGCCTACTGCCTAAATCAGTAGGGTTGGCAAGTATGTAATAGCTTGGGGCATCCGTCTCTGGACTGGGTGTGCTTTGGTGATTAGTGTCTTCTCCGCCCAGGATTATTCCCCATGAATAGCTTGGGGCACCTGTCTCTGGAATGGGTGGGCTTTGGTGGTTAGTGTCTTCTCCCCCTGGAATATTCCGCATGAAGAGCTTGGGCATCTTTCGCTGGACTGGGCGTGCTTTGGTGATTATGGTCATCCGTTCCCCCACAGCCCCAGGAATATGCCCCATGAATAACTTGGGGCATGTGTCTCTAAACTGGGCGTGCTTTAGTGATTACTGTCATCTGCCCCCCCCTCCCACCCCCTCCAGGAATATGCCTCATGGATAGCTTGGGGCATGTGTCTCTAGACTGGGAGTGCTTTACTGATTACTTTCATCTGCCCCCCGCCCCCTCCAGGAATAAGCCTCATGGATAGCTTGGGTCATGTGTCTCTGGACCGGTGTGCTTTGGTGATTCTGTCATCTCCCCCCACCCCCAGGAATATTCCTCATTAATAGCTTGGGGCATCTGTCTATGGACTGGCCATTCTTTGGTGATTACTGTTTTCTCCCCCTGGAATATTCCTCATGAAGAGCTTGGGGCATCTTTCACTGACTGTGTGTGCTTTGCTGATTAGTGTCTTCTCCCCCAGGAATATTCCCCATGAATAGCTTGGGGCATCTGTCTCTGAACCGGGTGTGCTTTGGTGATCACTGTCA
The DNA here is from genome assembly GCF_040938575.1 of Ambystoma mexicanum. NCBI lineage: Eukaryota > Metazoa > Chordata > Amphibia > Caudata > Ambystomatidae > Ambystoma > Ambystoma mexicanum. The sequence continues at coordinate 1,465,976,232 of NC_090924.1, read as the reverse complement.
TCTCCCCCCAGGAATATTCACCATGAATAGCTTGGGGACTCTGTCTCTGGACTGGGCGTGCTTTGGTGATTAGTCTCCCCCCAGGAATATTTCCCATGAATAGCTTGGGGACTCTGTCTCTGGACTGGGTGTGCTTTGGTGATTAGTGTCCCCCCCAGGAATATTCCCCATGAATAGCTTGGGGACTCTGTCTCTGGACAGGGTGTGCTTTGGTGATTAGTGTCATCTGCTCCCCCCAACCCCCTCAAGGAATATTCCTCATGAATAGCTTGGGTAATTTGTCTCTGGACTGGGATTGCTTTAGTGATTTGTGTCTTCTCCCCCCAGGAACATTCCCCATGAATAGCTGGTATCAGGTAATATTATCGCCACCAAAAATATCGCCGTACATATGGTCGTCGGGAACAGCCATAGGCGATATTTTTGGTGGGGATAATTTATGGGGTAAATGGATGTGGGGGTTGCGGGAGTATCCCCCGCTCCCTTTTAAAATATATGGGGGTTGCGGGGGTGTCCCCCGCAGGTTCCATGGGGTAATATTGCCGCAAAAATATGGCGTAATGTTTGTACGGCGATATTTTTTGCGGCGATATTATCACATGGAACCGAAAAGCTTGGGGACTCTGTCTCTGGACTGGGCGTGCTTTGGTGATTAGTGTCTTCTCCCCCCAGGAATATTACCCATGAATAGCTCGGGCATCTGTCTCTGGACTGGGCGTGCTTGGGTGATTAGTGTTGTGAGTCTGTGAGGACCCCCATAAGCGATGCCCGTAAACCCCCAGCACCCACAGACTGACACGGACACGTCTGCACTGCTCGGGCTTCCCGGTCGCACTGTCGCGGCCGGGAATGCCCCCTTTATTTATAATGCATGCTGCAGCGTGCAACGTCACGGCGCCGCGCCGCGTGCACGTCCCTTAAGGGGACAGCACCATGTTAGGCAGAATCCTGTGCAGTTCCCTTGGGGAACACTGCAAAAATATTAAGACTACATGAGTAAGCAGTAAACCCAATTGGTAGCAGTCTGTACCACCCAGATGTACCTGGTAGCTGTGGCTGAGCAGTCAGACGTCTCTCAAGATGAGTAGGGCAGAGCATACACAATAGGGCCAAAAACACAATAGAGCAAACAAACACTGACCAGAGCTTGGTATCAAAAGTATATAATTATTTATTCAAAGCAAGTTAAAACACAGTTAGATACAGTATATACACCTCCCTTAATAATTATTAGACAAGTCTAGGTTAGAACACCACTATTTGTAAAAACAGATGTGAGCAATTAACTCAGATGGCACTCCAATAATTAAGTTAGAGGGAGAGAAAAAGACAGGTCATGAAAATAAACAGTTCCCAACACTTTTCTAAGACCACAGCAAGTTATTGAAGGCAGAGTCTACTGTAGAGCCAAAGTTCATAGGCCAGGGCTACTTTAAATGGAGCAAGGCGAAATGTGCCCAAGATCACACAGTTTAAAAATGCACGCAAGTCATTGCAAAAATGTTCAAAAGAGGTTGGTTTAATGCGAAAGATAAAGTTAGAAGGTCTGGGGGCCAACCCAGTTGGAAAGCCAAGGATTTAAGGGTCACCTTTAGCGATCCGAAGAAAAGGAGGCCCGGCCGAACACAGTACCTTTGAAAGTGAGGAAGCTCCAGCAGTGGCAGTTGTTCCAGGCAGCGAGTGCAGTTCGTGGTTTCGACCAGGGGAAGAGAAGATCTCGTCGAGGAGGAAACTTGGAGTCGTTGCACTGCCCAGGGATGAAACCAGCCGCGGAGTTCATTCGGTTAGAAGGTGCGCTCCTTTTATTTGCTGTCCCAGTGGACTGAAGCTTGGCTATCCAGCCACCAGGGTGCTTGGCACTGGCGATTCGACCAAGGGGCATCCTGGAAGGCGAATGTCGAAACTAGTTGTCCCCACCAGCTCAGAGAGAGAAGACTGTTGCAGCTGAAGATCTTCTCTTGTCGTCGGGAAAGTGGTGAGGTCATTGCAGCAGGGCTCCACCGGTGGTGTCGTTGTTGCAGATGGCTCAGCTTCTCCCCTCTTTGGATTTCTTAGGTCCTGTGGTGACTTCTGAAGTTCCAGTCCCAAAAGCCCTGCTTTTATGCAGAAAAACCCCCATTCAACAGCCTAGCTGTCACTCATACATGCTAGGTGGTGAGCCGGACGGCTCACCACTGGGCCAATCAGAACAGAGTGTGACTTGGGTTGCTAAGGCAACGCAGTCCAGGGTGCCAATTCCCCCACCCACACATCCTGTGAATCCCAGACATAGTTGCACCAGTTGGAGGGCTTCTGTGGAGAAGCCTGCCAAAATGTGGAACAAAGGGCCCGACCTTGGTTGGAGTTACAGAGATGGACACGTACGCCATTTTGCAAAAGAGTTCTGGCAAAAAGACCCAACCAGTGATTTTATATTAATTAAATAAACCGGCGGTATCTTTACAATGCACCAAAAAGTGATGCGTTTAAAATGAAATTGGAAAATCCCATAGGAAATATTCCGGTGGAATATTTTGCGTGTAACCACTGCCACCAGCCAGAAACTCGACAAGGGGGGACTGGACAATGCCCCCTTGGAAACAGACACAGGGGTAATCTAATTAACCCCTTCCAGTACTTCCACAATATGATGATTTGTACTGGTAATGGTCACAATTTTGGACTAGTAAAGCCAATGGTGACTTTACATGCCCTGGGAGACAGTAGTCAGTCCCAGGGTATGGAGTCTATGTTTGGGGGTCACTATGACACCCCTGTGTTACTGCACTGAGGGTGCTGTATGACACATATACCAAAACAGATGATACCCTAAGGGGTAAAAGACCCCATAGCCCATAAGCACATACCAAGTCAAAGACATGCCTCAAACCATGCCTAAGAGTGGGAAGGAAAGAGTCTCACTCTTAGCAGGAGAAAATAAAAACCCATAAATCCAGCAAAGGGGTTTGGGAAATTAGCCTTATAAGAGAATTATCCCTAACATTCGCCCCCCCAGACTAAGGGACAGGAGGATTGAATCCACTCCTGGATGAATCTCATACCTCTAGTCGGTTACAAACATCCTAGAGAGACCATCAGCATTTTGATGGTGACACCCTGACCTGTGCTCAATGGTGAAATCAAACCCTTGCAGGCAGATTGACCATCTCAATAGTTCTCCCCTTTCATTTGCATCAACCATCTCGAGGATTGGTGGTCAGTCTGAATGACAAAAGTAGAACCATTCAAGTATGGCCTAAACTTCTTCAGAGACCACACAATAGCAAAACACTCTCTTTCAATGGTTGCCCACCTTGCCTCAGGTTCCTTCAGTTTCCTACTGATGAAGCAAATGGGGTGCTCCCTACCTTTCTCATCCAGTTGACTAAGGACTGCACCTACACCTACATTTGAAGCATCTGTCTGTACAATGAAAGGTTGGTGGTAGTCAGGAGCTCTTAGTATTAGAGCTTGACAAAGGGCTTTCTTCAGGTTTTCAAAAGCCTGATTGCACTCCTCACTCCATTTGATCTTTTTAGGGAGTTTAGGAGAGGAGATCACATTCAGTGGAGAAGCTATGGTCCCATAGTTATCTATGAAATTCCTATAGTACCCAGTGAGACCTAAGAAGGCTCTCACCTGGGTCTGAGTAGTAGGTGTTGTCCAATTTTGCACAGCTTCATTCTTACTGGGCAAAGGCCTTATTTCTCCACCTCCTACCTCATTTCCAAGGTAGACCACTTTACTCTGTCCAATCTGGCATTTACTTGCCTTTCTGGTCAGATTGGCCTGCTCAAGAGACTACAAAACATGTCCTAGGTGCTCAACATGCTCTTCCCAGGAGTGGCTGAACACTGCAATGTCATCCAAGTATGCCATGCAGAAGTCCTTCATCTTATTTAGAACCTGATTTACCATCCTTTGGAATGTAGCAGGTGCATTCTTCAGTCCAAAAGGCAAAACCTTAAATTGGTATAAGCCAACTGGGGTAGAAAATGAAATTTTCTCCTTGGCATGGTCTGTTAGGGCTATTTGCCAATAGCCTGACGTTAGATCAAATGTGCTGAGGTGCTTGGCTGAACCAAGTCTATCCACCAGCTCATCTGTCCTTGGCAAAGGATGGGCATCAGTCTTGGTAACTGCATTAAGAGCTCCATAGTCCACACAGAATCTCAACTCCTTGGATCCTGCCTTTGCTACTAACACAACTGGGCTAGACCATGGACGAGTAGAGGGCTCTATTACCCCGAGATCAAGCCTCTTGCTGGCCTCTCCTTTGATGTGGGTTCTTACATTCTCTGACATTCTGTACCCTCTGCTTTTTACAGTCAGACTGTCACTAGTGAGGATCTTATGCTGGCCCCAAGTCAGGTCAAGCCTGGTGAAAGTGAGAACAGGGGGGCAAACTGATTTAACAGAGATTTGCACTCCTCTTGTTGCTTAGGTGTCAGATTTGAAGAGAGATTAACTCCTTCAACTTTTTCATCCAAAGGTAAGCCTCTGAGGAGATCAGGAAGAGGTTCACTCTCTTCTTCCTCTTGTGCTGAAGCTAGAATCAAAGCTCCTACTTCAGGCCTAGAGACGTAAGCCTTCAGTCTGTTTGTGTGGAAGACTCTGAGAGCCTCCTTGGGGTTACCCAAGTTCACCAGATAGTTCACCTCTCCAGGTTTTCCCACAACCTTAAAGGGTCCCATCCATTTGTCCTGCAAGGCCCTCTGCCTTGTTGGCACCATAACAAGAACTAGCTGGTCCTGAGCGAACTCAACTATGTTAGCCCTTTGGTCATGCCAATGCTTGACCAAAGCTTGACCAGCCTTCAGGTTATCACTAGCTTGAGCCATCATCTGTGACATTCTCCTCCGGAGTCCTATCATGTAGCCAGTTACTCGGACTGGCTTGGGGGAAGGAGCACTCTCAAACCCCTCCTTAATCAGGGCTAATGGACCTCTGACTGGATGGCCATGAAGAAGCTCAAAGGGACTACTCCCTCCTGAGGGACTTCTCTATGAGCAAAAAGAAGGCATGGCAGTAGAAGATCCCACTTTCTTCTAAGGGGTTCCTCTAAAGCACCTATCATGCTCTTCATGATTCTATTAAACCTTTCTACCAACCCATTTGTCTGAGGGTGGTATGTGGTAGAGAACTTGTAGGTAACTCCACAGTTTTTCTACATGGCCTTCATGTAGTGGGACATCAAATTCGACCCCCTGTCAGATATTACCTCCTTAGGAAACCCAACCCTGGTAAAAATACCAAGTAGGGCCTTAGCCACAGCCGGAACTGTAACAGTTCTCATAGGAATTGCTTCAGGGAATCTAGTAGCATGGTCTACTACAACAAGTATAAACCTGTTGCCTGAAGAAGTTGGAGGATCAAGGGGACCAACAATGTCGATTGCTACCCTCTCAAATGGTACTCTCACCACTGGGAGAGGCACTAGAGGTGCCACGTTCTTGGATCCACTTTTACCAGAAGTTTGGCAAGTGTGGCAACTCTTGCAATACTTATCTACCTCAGCCGCCATTTTAGGCCAATAAAAGTAGAGAGAGAGCCTTTCCTTGATCTTCTTGACGCTCAAGTGACCAGCCAAAGGTATCACATGGGCTAGTTGCAGGAATTGGAGTCTGTTCTCTTGAGGCACTACAAGTCTTTTGTAGTCTCCAGGTGTAGACTCAGTTGGTTCACTGTAGAAGAGGCCATCTTTCCAGTGCAACCTATACTTTCCTGGCTCTTGCCCATCAGCCTGAGAAGCTGCCTGGTGGTGAAGACCTTCCAGAGTTGGACATTCTCTTTGCCCTTTACTGAAGTCTGCCCTGTTGGGTCCACCTTCTGCCAGTAAAGACTGCAGCTCGGGATGGTCAACAGGATCCAGATCTCCAATAAGTTCTTGGCCTTCTATTAGCTCTAAAAAAAACAAAAAAATTAGAAAAAACTAACAAATGAAAGAGGAAAGACTTTCCATTTGAACAAGAACTCTGGGTATCACAGGACTTCTCCTATGTCAAAAAGATATTATAAGATTAGTCAGTTTTCACCCTATTTTAGTTATGGACTTCAGAGTCTAATTCAACCACACAGGGTTGTACCTCACTCTCAGCCTCAGCTGGAGGTGGAGTTACAGGTGTTATTTTGGACAACCTAGGGGAAGTCCTAGTTGGAAGCTCTGGAGTGCTTGCTGCTGGTTTCCTTCTAGAAGTCTTGGGTTTCCCCTTTGATTCTGGTTGCTCAGATATAGCAGTTAGTAGCTCCAGTGGAGTAGGAGTGATTTCTGTTTCCATCATCTCCTTAGGAGAACCTCTCAAGGTTTTCTCCCTTGCAGGTCTGATTAGCTCCTGTAACCTTTTACTAGGAGGTCTGGGGGTATGTGACACTACTCCAAGAGTTTTCAGTTCATTTCCCAACAGAACTCTTCCTGGCACGCACATTGTACACTGACAGGTATCTTCACAGTCATATCATTGCACTGGATGAAAATTGGTAACTCGGGAAGCATTTGCACAGGGCCTCCAGCTAACTTGGTGAGGCATTTGGGTGCCCTAGCAACATCCTCTGCCTTGAAAAACGATGTGTCCACCACAGTTATGCTGGCCCCAGTGTCCCTAATGGCAGGAGTCTCCTGACCATTCACCTGGACACTGTCCTTATAATACTCTTTAGTATTATCTGGGATAGAAATATAGACATCTAAATTATGTTGTTCCCACAACCCCAGGGACTCTAAAGAAACACTAGCTGAGACTCTTATGGGGTCTTCAGTCAGTAGGTGAAAGCTTCCACTTGTCATTGGTACTTCCTCCTCTGGAGTGAAGGCTAAGGAGACAGTGTGGACCCCTGAAGGTTTACCCTTACATATGGTATCCCCTTTCACATGGTCAGTAGAGCCACAAACATAGCATTTCCCAAATGCCTTTATGAAGGGTGGCTTGTTCTGACCCCCTTCTGGTTTGGCACCAGGAGGTACACTAGCCTGATTCGGTTTCCCTGGTGGCTTACCCTTATGGTTATGTTTGGGGACCTCTTTGGAATTGGAATTATGGGAATTCTCTTTGGAGTCCTTTTTTGGCTGTTTCCCCTCATCCTTTTTCTGAGTTGCCCCAGAATCCTTGTGGGTAGCCCTGTTGGCAACCCACAAGTCAGCAGCCTTAGCTAGCTTCTTGGGATCTATTTCCTTTGAATCAGCCACGTGCTGTCTGAGCTCAGGAGAGCAGGCATCATAAATGGACTCCAACATAACAAGATTTCTCATTCCCTCATAAGTGTTCACTCTGTAACCCTTAATCCATTCATCTAAGTTCTTCAAACTTTCACTCACCCAGGTAGCCCAAGGGGTACCATCATGCTTTTTGAGGGTCCTAAACCTCTTAAGGTACTGGGAAGGCGTCTTCCCAAATATAGCTATTAAAGCTAGCTTCACACATTCATAATCCATCCTATCCTCCTCCCCCAACTCCATTGCCACATCAGATGCAACAGGGGGGAGCCTAGAGAACAACCAAGGAAGCAACTGATTCCCTGTGATGTCCTGGAGCCCATGATTATACTCAAACATAGCCAACCAATCCAACACATCCAACTTAGGTTCATATATACCTACAATCTCTTTAGGCATCCGGGGTCATTTGGGACTGGAACTCCTAGAGGATCCGGGGAGAGAAGCATTTTCCACAGACAATTTCTTCATCTCTAGCTCATGCTTGAGCTCCATTTCTCTGAGCCTTAGTTCTTGGTGCTTTCGTTCAGATTGGGCACTAATTCTTTTGAACTCTAGTTCAAGCCTCATTTTTTCTAGTTCTATGAATTCAGGACTTAGTGTGGGACCTGATAAGGGTCCAGTAGGCAAAGCTTGAGGTGGTAGAGCAGGCAGAGGGCGAGTGGGGACAGTTACATTAGTCTCACCTTCCTCTTCTAAATCTACAACAATACTATCAACACTTTGATTCATATTAACCTCATTGCTGTTGTCTACATTTGCTGGGGAGGTAGGCTCATCTGAACCACTACCCAGACTTTGGTTTTCTAACAATCTTTCAATCAATTCTATTTTCTTGCCTTTTACAGAAAGACTCTTATGTCTACAAAGGGCTCTTAAACAATCAGCTGTATTTGCAGAAAGGGACTCCTGGCTGTAACCTTCCATAGTTGAATTGTTAGAAAATTAACTTTTTAGTGCTGAGCTTTGTGGTCAGTTGCACCAAAGTATCAGAAGCACTCTACAATGTATACTCACATATCCCACCGCTGCCACCAGTGTTCCTTGGGGAACACTGCACAATGATTAAGACTACAGGAGTAAGCAGTAAACCCAATTGGTAGCAGTCTGTACCACACAGATTTACCTGGGAGCTGTGGCTGAGCAGTCAGACTTCTCTCAAGATGAGTAGGGCAGTATACAGAGCATACACAATAGGGCCAAAAACACAGTGGAGCAAACAAACACTGACCAGAGCTTGGTATCAAAAGTATATAATTATTGATTTTAAAAAACACTTTAGGAAATACACTAAGCACTCTAAATCAAAGCAAGTTCAAACACATTCAGATAAAGTATACACACCTCCCTTAATAATTATTAGACAAGTCTAGGTTAGAACACCACTATTTGTAAAAACAGATGTGAGCGCTTAACTCAGATGGCACTCCAATAATTAAGTTAGAGGGAGAGAAAAATACAGGTCATGAAAATAAACAGTTCCCAACACTTTTCTAAGACCACAGCAAGTTAATGAAGGCAGAGTCTACTCTAGAGCCAAAGTTCAAAGGCCAGGGCCACTTTAAATAGAGCAAGGCGAAATGTGCCCAAGATCACACAGTTTAAAAATGCACTCAAGTCTTTGCAAAAATGTTCAAAAGAGGTTGGTTTGATGTGAAAGATAAAGTTAGGAGGTCTGGGGGCCAACCCAGTTGGAAAGCCAAGGATTTAAGGGTCACATTTAGCGATCCAAAGAAAGGGAGGCCAGGCGGAACACAGTACCTTTAAAAGTGCGGAAGCTCCAGCGGTGGCAGTTGTTCCTGGCAGCGAGTGCAGTTCATGGTTTCGACCATGTGTATCCACACTTCTGGCACGACTCACCAGCTCTCCCGCCCTTGTCACGGAGGCCGGATCCGGGTCTTGCGACACCTCTGCCACCCCGCCACATGGCACATACCTCCTCAGTCTTTACCGGGCGCGAGCCAGCTTCCATCCTGGACGCCCAGGCCTCGGACACTTCATGGCAGCGCCCCAGCTCCAGGATGCAGGCAAGGTGGTACCGGGTTCCCTCAACACCTGCCATCTCAGTTTACCTGATGAACACGCCTGAAAGAGCATAGTCCTGATCATGTCCTCCGCATCACCCCATGCACATGCCAACGATAGGCGTCTGAGACGGCCATGGAAGGTGTCCAATGTCTCATCCTCCTTCTGCCGTGCTGAGAGCATCACAAACCTCTCATAGTCAGCATTTGCGAGGGGCAGAAAATGATCTTGAAGCGCAGTCTTAGCTGCCACATAGGAGGCGCCTGCTGGTCGGAGGGACTCGAAGATCTCATGCACCGCAGATCCGGCCGCTGTCATGATGCCTACCCCCGGGCATCTGGATCGAGTCCATCAGCCCCGGGAGCAGGCATCCAGATACTCATTAAAACCCCAACAGCCCCGGCTGGGGGCTGTTTGGATTCAGTCCTGGCGCCTTAGGCGCCAGGCTCATAGACTTTACTTACCTTATGCAGACCACGCTGCAAATGAGTCCAAGCCAACGTGAGGCCTGGATGGGATTATTTATTACAGGGACTATTTTTCACTCAGGTGTGGTTCTGGGGAACTTCTTACCTGGGACTACTTTGCAGGCTATTTAAACCACGCCCGAACAGCAGCCCATGCTTTGCGTTATTCTGCATCCAGCAGCGTGACGCTCACAGTGTCTGCAAGTCAGCATCCAGTCTTCTGCCACGCCTGCCTCGAATCCGGGGCTCCTAGACAAAAGGCAAAGAAAGGAGAAGAGGTTAGATCACAGACATTATTTGATTCCTTACCTGATTCCGGACCCAGCAAATCTCCGAGCCTGGAAAGGACATTATTTCAGCACGCGTCGCTTTGCCAGCAGCAGTGCCGCGTTATACTCACCAGTCCACCGCATCTTTCGACTCGGCGCTGCCTCCATCATTTTCTTCGTCAAAACCCAGCACCTGGGGGGAAAACAAAAGGAATAACAAGGTGAGCCGAGAAAACCATCAAGGACAATCTCTTTGCCACCATAGGCTTACCTGCTTTACCACCGGAGGTATTATTCTTTAATTCGCCGCATCTTCCTATGCCGCACCTATAAAGGGAGAGAAAACAGCAAGTTAAACTCATGCAACTTTTACCGGAGAGTGTTTGGTAATACAGACTCTTACCTGAACGCCATCAGCTGCGTCCAGGCAATATTCTTTTGGACCCAGCTGAAACCTAATGAGGGAATGGAACAAGAGTGAACATCGGACATATTGAACTCTTTGAACTTTATAGACACTGGAGTCAATATTCCTCCGGAACTCCTCCAGTACCTTCAACCCAGTGAAGGAACTGGTATCTACGCGCCCCTGCATGCCATGCAGGATGGAGAGCTCATCATTTAAAAACATATGGTGAGGTTACCAAAAGGGAATATCGGAGGTGATTAGTGGGGAGAACGAGAACTGTTGGGGGGCCATCACTAAAGTCCACGGGTGGCTAAATCCCTTTCGCCACTTGCAGAGGAATACTTCTACGACACCAGCAGACAAGATTAGGCGGGCCAGTCCAGACTGTCATCTCTTCACTGCGCATCACGTTGGTGGAGACCGCAGCTGTCCGGGTCCGATACACGCCCCTGTGGGAACCAGGTGAGCGTAACAGAACGCAAAGCCTATCTACAAATCCCCACCCGGGCGTAATGGAGACCTCAGAAACCGACCAACTAGCCCAATTGTTAGGAGAACTTAGGGCAGAAGTGCACTCCGCACGCCAAGAAACTAATGCCCTCAGGAGAGAACTGATTGTGTCAAAGGAGCGCACTGATGATCTTGCCAGACAACTACTGCAAAACCAAGCCGGGCAAACACCACTACCTGGACTTGGGGGGAATTCAACCCCCGTTTCATCGAGCAGCCCTGTGCAAGTGGTTCTACCAGGGTGCATACCTTTAGCTCCACCCGAACGCTTTGCTGGGGTTCGAAAAGGTTTGCCGTGTTCATGAACCAATGTCGCTTGCACTTTTTATGCAGACCAGGAGATTTTCCAAACGACCAAGCCAAAGTAGCCTTTGTACTGTCTTACCTTAGTGGCAGCGCAGCGGATTGGTCAATTCCATTAGTCAACCAGGATGACCCTCTTCTTCGGGATTTTCAGGGTTTTCAATTGAGCATGGAAAGATTATTCGCCAGACATTCACAGGGATAGGCCCTGGATAACAAACTTCTATCCCTACGACAAGGAAACCAGGACCTTCTAACTTATATCGCAACCTTCAATAGGTTGGTGATGGAAACCGGATGGCCAGAGGTAAAGCGAATTACATTATTTCATCGTGGACTTCGGGGTGACCTCAAAGATGTTTTGGCCCAAGTTGTGAACCCACCTCAGGATTGCGCAGAATATATAGACTTAGTGGTCCAGCTAGACCGCCGACTTCAGAATAGAAAAGCTGATCGAGCTAAGTTCGAGAATTGGGTATTGGTTAAACCCAATGTTACTCCCAAAGGAACAGATGCATCAGAACCAATGCAGATCGGGGGCGTTAAGGGACCCTTAACTCAAAAAGAAAGAGAAAGGAGATGACAATTGCAGTTGTGTCTGTACTGTGGGGCCTCAGGACATTTTATGCGGGATTGCCCTATAAAACCATCCAAGAAAGTAGTCGGAGTTGCTGATAGAAATCAAACAGAGCCTGATTCAGGAAACGACCAGGCCCGACAAGCGTAGAGGTCCGCTTGCCGAGCTTAAAGAAGGACACTCAGACCTCGCACCTAATCATGCCAATGGTCCTTATTGATCCAAGGCAGCCATCACGTATGCACGCAGTTAGGGCATACATTGATAGCGGGGCCATAGGAATCTATGTGGACCACGAATTGGCTTCTAGGATGAATCTACCTCTCTGCAAAAAGACCACTTCGGATGTTATCACCACAGTCGATGAAACTGAAATTGCCTCTGGGCCTGTAACTCATTCCACCACAGAGATGACACTGTTGGGTCAAGATGGGCATCGAGAGACTATTGTGTTTGACTTAATCAAAGCCCCGCAGTTCCAAATAATACTGGGGATACCTTGGTTGAAAACACATAATCCTTGTATTTATTGGCGAGAGAAGAGAGTAACCTTCCCGGAGTGTGCACACACCTGCTACCCGGAAAAAACCTTGAACAAAAGCCTGGCCACAGTCGCTAATCCAGTCATGCAGTTACCTCAGGAATATCAAGAATTCCAGGATGTTTTCCAAAAAGAACAGGCAAACACCTTACCACCTCATAGATCATACGATTGTAAAATCGACCTCATACCCGGTGCACAACCTCCATGCAGTAGAATCTACGCCCTTATGGAACCCGAAAACCGTCACCTACGACAATACTTGGACCAATACCTTGCTAATGGCTTCATTCGTCCATCTAAGTCCCCTGCATCTTCAGCTTTATTCTTCGTGCCCAAAAAGGAAGGTGACCTCAGAACGTGCATAGACGACCGCGCATTAAACCAGATCACGGTGAAGAACTGATATCCATTGCCTCTGATCCCCGAACTACTAGACCAAGTAAAGGATGCTTGCATCTACACTAAATTAGATCTCCGAGGGGCATATCATCTGGTACGTGTAAAGAAGGGTGACGAATGGAAGACTGCTTTTCGCACCAAGTACGGATTATTCGAATATCAGGTGATGCCCTTCGGGTTGTGCAATGCACCAGCAGCCTTCCAGTATTTTATGAACGATGTCCTTCGTGAATTCATTGACGTCTGTGTTGTCGTATACATAGACGATATTCTCGTGTGCTCCTCCTCAGAATCAGACCATGTTAAGCACGTTCGTGCAGTCCTTGAGAAACTACGCCAGTACAAGTTATATGCAAAATTGGAAAAATGTGTTTTTCATGCTACAGAAGTTGAATTCCTTGGATTTATCCTGACTCCAAAAGGAGTCCGAATGGACTCTCGAAAAGTGGACGCAATTCTCAAGTGGCCATCACCCAGTTCAGTTAAAGGGGTGCAAAGCATGCTTGGATTTGCTAATTTCTACTGCAGATTTATTCCTGACTTCTCATATGTTGTACACCCCATCACAGCACTTTTGCGAAAAAACAAACGCTTCTTGTGGACCGAAGAGGCTGAAAAAGCCTTCCAAGAACTGAAATTGAAATTCACATCGGCACCTGTCTTAAAGCATCCACGCCCCGAGCTGCCATACATAGTTGAAACCGATGCATCCAGTTTAGCTATGGGAGCTGTCCTGTCCCAGAAGGATCCAGAAACCTGTCAACTTCATCCAGTAGCATTGTGGTCCAGAAAGTTCTCGGCCCCGGAATTAAACTATGCGGTTACCGATAAAGAGTTGTTAGCCATCAAAGCCACCTTCAAGGCTTGGCGGCATTATCTTCTCGGTGCCAGGCATACCATTACTGTAATCACCGATCACAGGAACTTGCAGTATTTAAAAACAGCCAAGGCCCAATCATCGCGTCAACTTCGATGGGCCTTATTCCTTGCCAAATTCAATTTCATGATCACTTACCGACCAGGTTGTAAGAATGGTAAGGCAGACACTTTATCCCGAATCGGGATGGGAGAAGCATATTCGAACCCGGAACCGGTGCCTATAATTCCTGAACAAAGAATTCTTGGGATAACTACTCTACAGACCTTAGAAGATATTCATTTAAAGATCCAACAACTTTTCGATTCAGCAGCCCTACAGGACTGGGTTAAAAAGGGCCAAGATTATTCAGTTGTCAATGACCTACCTTACTATAAAGGGCGTCTATTTCTACCACACAAGGAACTACAAGAACAAGTCATCTCCAATTACCATGAAGCTCTGATGGAAGAGCACCCAGGTATTGCAAAAACTGAAGCTAAAATTAAAAGACAATTCTGGTGGCCCACCTGGCGAAAAGATGTAAAGTCATTTGTACTGTCTTGTGGCATCTGCGCCCAGAACAAAAGCCAAAAGAAGAAACCAGCTGGTCTTTTACAACCTTTAGATATTCCACCCACACCATGGCAGACTTTGTCTTTAGACTTTATTACAGATCCACCATCATGTAATGGATTCAACACCATTCTAGTTATTGTGGATCTTTTTTCCAAGATGGCCCACTTTATTCCTTTAAAAGGATTACCTTCTGCTTCAATCTTGGCCAAGGAATTTCTCGAAAATATTGTTCGAATACATGGATTTCCTTCCGTATTGATCTGTGACCGAGGTAGTCAGTTAATTTCACAATTTTGGCAGAAGTGTTGTCAATTGGCACAAATCGATGTAAGGTTATCAACCAGTTACCATCCCCAAACCGATGGCCAGAAGGAGAGAACCAACCAGACTCTTGAACAATACCTACATTGTATGCTCCACCAAACCGAAGGTAATTGGAAGGACATTTTATGGATTTCTGAATACGCATACAATAACTCTGTACATTCAGGAACTGGACAAAGCCCCTTTTATACCATATATGGACATCATCCTCGAACCTCAGAACTCGATTCGCCCCATCATTTAGAAATGCCGGCAGTAACTCATCTGCACTCTACTATTACACAAGCCTTTAAAGAGGCAACAAAATATTTGAAACAAGCAAAAGAGAAATACAAGAAAAATGCTGATCAACATAGAAGTGAGACCCCTCCATATCAAAGCAGAGACCAAGTTTGGCTGGCTACAAGACATTCCTCTGAAAAGAACTCAGACTTTTAATCCTAGATATTTGGGACCTTACACCATTAAGATCATTATCAACCGGGTGGCCGTAAAATTAGAATGACCCTCTAATATGCGGATTCATCTTGTCTTTCATGTTTCACTTCTAAAACCAGTTCAACCCGGGACAAGATTAACCAAACCACCTGACCCCATCCTAATAGATGGAGAACCTGAATTTGAGGTACAAAACATCCTAGACTCTAAAATGGTTAAATCAAGACTTTTTTATTTAATCGACTGGAAGGGTTACGGACTACAAGAAAGGTCATGGGAACCTATTGACCACATTCATGCTCCTCGATTGGTGAAAAAATTCCATCGGGACTTCCCAGACAAGCCAGGGCCAAGGGGAAGAACAACTTTAGGAGGGGCCTTGGGGGGGAGTGCTGTCATGATGCCTACCCCCGGGCATCCAGATCGAGTCCATCAGCCCCGGGAGCAGGCATCCAGATACTCATTAAAACCCCAACAGTCCTGGCTGGGGGCTGTTTGGATTCAGTCCTGGCGCCTTAGGCGCCAGGCTCATCATAGAAATCAGTCCTGGCACCATAGGCGCCAGGCTCATAGACTTTACTTACCATATGCAGACCATGCTGCAAATGAGTCCAAGCCAACGTGAGGCCTGGATGGGACTATTTCATTACAGGGACTATTTTTCACTCAGGTGTGGTTCTGGGGAACTTCTTACCTGGGACTGCTTTGCAGGCTATTTAAACCACGCCCGAACAGCAGCCCATGCTTTGCGTTATTCTGCATCCAGCAGCGTGGCGCTCACCGTGTCTGCAAGTCAGCATCCAGTCTTCTGCCACGCCCGCCTCGAATCCGGAGCTCCTAGACAAAAGGCAAAGAAAGGAGAAGAGGTTAGATCACAGACATTATTTGATTCCTTACCTGATTCCGGACCCAGCACATCTCCGAGCCTGGAAAGGACATTATTTCAGCACGCGTCGTTTCGCCAGCAGCAGCGCCGTGTTATACTCACCAGTCCACCGCATCTTTCGACTCGGTGCTGCCTCCATCATTTTCTTCGTCGAAACCCAGCACCTGGGGGGAAAACAAAAGGAATAACAAGGTGAGCCGAGAAAACCAACAAGGACAAGCTCTTTGCCACCATAGGCTTACCTGCTTTACCACCGGAAGTATTATTCTTTAATTTGCTGCATCTTCCTATGCCGCACCTATAAAGGGAGAGAAAACAGCAAGTTAAACTCATGCAACTTTTACCAGACAGTGTTTGGTAATACAGACTATTACTTGAACGCCATCAGCTGCCTCCAGGCAATATTCTTTTGGACCCAGCTGCAACCTAACGAGGAAATGGAACAAGAGTGAACATCAAACATATTGAACTCTTTTGAACTTTATAGACACTGGAGTCAATATTCCTACGGAACTCCTCCAGTACCTTCAACCCAGTGAAGTAACTGGTATCTACGCACCCCTGCATGCCATGCAGGATGGAGAGCTCATCATTTAAAAACATAAGGTGAGGTTACCAAAAGGGAATATCGGAGGTGATTAGTGGGGAGAACGAGAACTTTTGGGGGGCCATCACTAAAGTCCACGGGTGGCTAAATCCCTTTCTCCACTTGCAGGTGAATACTTCTACAAGTCCAGCAGACAAGATTAGGTGGGCCAGTCCAGACTGTCCTCTCTTCACTACGTAACAGGTTGGTGGAGACCGCAGGTGTCCGGGTCCGATCGATGCCCCTGTGGGAACCAGGTGAGCGTAACAGCCGCATAGAGCATGGTGGCAGGGTGGCAGGCTTGCTGTCATCATCCGTCTCCATCGTGGCCCAGAAGTACATGTCCAGACGGTCCACCCACCTTTTCCATCTGAGCCCCAGGCTCATCGAACTCCGGTGTCAAATGAGTAATTATATTGTGCCTCCTATTGCAATGAATATATGTATATTGGCCTACGCCAAGCTGCTTGTAAGTCACTTGCAAAGAAATCTGTGTTGCAAGGTCCTGACCTTAAAATCAATGTAAGCCGCCATTTTAGGTCAATCCGCCATTTTAGGTTCGCTTTGTAAAGTCACCCTGTGAGTTGAAATGGTGGACAATGTCATTCCGAAATACAACATGGCCGTCTTGACCTCTGTGTGTAATTAATATGTAACTTACCTGCAGGCCACTTGTTGAGACCTTGTCCTTCGTTGAACTGTGTGTAAAGGATTACTCGCGTCAATGAAACTAATCCGCGAGCATATGTTAAGAACAATGTATTCAAATACTGAACTAAGAACACTTGTTTAACTACATTGTATTAATGTTTGAGAAGACCTGCAGTCATGACACGCACGCAAAGGTAACCACTAGACCAACACACAACATCCCTCCTTTATTATAAACAAACAAAACCAAACCCCACTGTGAACAGGAACTCTCTACTGGGTTAAACATGGTGCATTCTAGTCCGGGCACTCACCGTGCTCCTACATCATCACAACAAACATTGGGTGCATTCTAGTCCGAGCACCTCTTAACAGCTACTAAAACTTAACCATTTAGCACTGCAAACCAACAGGTGTGTTCTAGTCCGCACACCACTGCGCCCGATGACGGGCTCCTCCGACTCAGAAGATCCGGGATCAAACTGACCACCAGCAGCGTGGCAGGACAAGAAGAATATGTTCTCTTCATATTCCTCCTCCCCCATATCATACGGTGCTTCTCGGGGACCCTCCGCCACCTGGACCACCGCCACCTTGGGGGTCCTTCTCCCCTTCACCTCGTTCCCCCCTGATGCCCCCACCATGCTGGTTGGGGCGAGGCAAACTCGTGCCAAGTGATCTCCTTTCCCGCACCTTCCACAGATTTGTCCTATCACCGGGCAGTCCTGCGGGTGTGGAAGATCCCACCCACACTGATGACATATTGTGGCATTGGGGTCTCTCTTCGGCCAGTCTCCCCTCCTCATCACTCTTCCTCCTGTCCACCTGCCGACAGCAGCCACCTCCTCAACCTTCAACCGCTGCATGGGGACCTCCATCTTGAGGTGGTGTCTAGAGGAGTCCATGACCGAGGCCCGCAGCTCTGCCAATTCCTGGGCCCGGCCAAGCTCTAATATTCGATCGAGGGTCAGCGCTGGGTCCCTCAGAACCTGCTTGCGCAGTTTGGCGGAGCTGCAGCCATGGATGATCTGCGCCCGGATCTCGTCCTCCTCGAAATTCCCCAGGGCACAGGACAGTGCAATGCCGCGCAGCTTCCCATGGAATGCATCAAGGCTTTCCCCTTCCTCCTGCCTCGCACACCTCATCCTGAACCGTTCATAGTCCCTGTTGACCATGGGTCTGAAATACTCGTTCAGGGCTGCGATGGCTGTATCGTATGACTGATCTCTCGGCCTTAACTTCTTGAACAGCCTCTGAACGGACAGCCCGGCCCAGTACAAGAGTGTTGGGCGTTTGGCTGCGTCTTTGATCTCCATTGCAGCGAAATACAACTCCAGGTTCTCCACCCAGGCCACCCACCGGGCCCCCAGACTTGCAGGCGCGCCCAGGACATCGAAATGCGGTATTGACGCCAGCTGACCTCGTCGTCCGACATGCCGAATGCTGTTGGGGATGCCGGATGCAGTCACCGGTGTTGGGGGGGGCGCCTACCGTTGCTGGGCTGTGGGTAGCTTGACCCGTTGTGGGGAGATCCTTTGGAGGCGTCCACCTGCTCCGGGGCAGCCGCTCCCTTGGGGACGCGGATGAGAGCTGAGGTTTCAAGATTGGCCCCTCCCGTGGCAACCCTCCCTGGACTGGACCTCAACAGTGCCACCGGGCATGGAGCAGCCCCCCTCGGGGCGCACGAGTACTCCGTGTGTAGCCGCTACCCTCGGGCTGGGTGCACATGTGGCCTGTAAGAGGGGTTGGCGTTTTATTTCTTCGCCCCTCTTCCGAGTTGCATGGCCAGATTCAGGGTCCACATGTGCCAGAAACACAGAAGGATTACTTTCGTCTTCCACTCGGCCCTGGTGTTGATGGTCCTTCCTTCCTGGTGGCCCCTGGCCTGCCCAGGCTCATCACTGCTACGACCCGGGTGTTGGAGTCTTCCTCCCCCTCCCGCAGGCGAGATGGGAGATGGCTCCTCCCCTTTTCCGATGCGCACCGTTCTGGCCACACCCCCTGCATGCCACTCCCTGTTGATGACTGGGTGAGGCAGCTCTGGGCAACTGGAGTCTCCGCCTCCTTTCCGGGTGACGTCGCCAGCCACCCAATGGGCGATCACAGCCCCACGAGGAAAAGAAAACACCCGTTCGTCCCACTTCTTTTTTTTTCATTTTTTTTTTTCATAACAAACACTAACGTTTTCACCCGTCGGCAGCCCGGGGCGCAGCGGGTGCGGTGTGCTCCCCACCCAGATGGAAGATGCCGTCGCGGGCCAGAGCTCTAGGCCCTGCCCCCTTCCTTTGTTCTTGGCCCGGGCTCCCCTCTTCCTCCGGGGAGGGCAGCCGCACCGTGCCTCTGACACACAGTCGCTGGCTGCGGCTGTGTGCGTGGGTCCTCTCGTCCGCCTGCCGTGAACACCAGCAGGCGGGCGACTTCCTCGTCGCCAATGTGGTGGCCCGCCTCCGGTCACTGGTGCGGGCAACAGATGCTGTCGGGATCACCCGACATGGCGGTTGCGCTGAGGGCGCTCCGCCGATCGATGGTAGGGGAACACCCTACGGCGCCTGGGGTCACCGGGCGCAATCTTCACAGTGTGGGGGGCCACCCCCAGTTGCCAGCAGCCACGGCTCCGAGGACACCAGGCCACGACCATGTGGCAGTCGCACAGGACACAAAAGCACATACACGAGTTGCCGCTTCCTGGGGCTCTGCTGCTCTGGCGTTCGTGTGACAGCAGAGCCCCTTTTATTATAGGAGCATCATGACACAGTCATGACGCGCACGCAAAGGTAACCACTAGACCAACACACAACACCACCCTCCAGGAATATTCCCCATGAATAGCTTGGGGCATCTGTCTCTGGACTGGGCGTGCTTGGGTGATTAGTGTCTTCTCCCCCAGGAATATTCCCCATGAATAGCTTGGGGACTCTGTCTCTGGACTGGGCGTGCTTTGGTGATAAGTGTCTTCTCGGCCCCAGGAATATTACCCATGAATAGCTTGGGCATCTGTCTCTGCACTGGGCGTGCTTGGGTGATTAATGTCTTCTACCCACAGGAATATTCAACATGGATAGCTTGGGGCATGTGTCTCTAGACTGGGCGTGTTTTAGTGATTACTGTCATCTGCCCTCCCCACCTCCAGGAATATTCCCCATGAATAGCTTGGGGTTACTGTCTCTGGACAGGGAGTGCTTTGGTAATTAGTGTCTTCTCTGCCCAGGAATATTCCCCATGAATAGCTTGGGGTTACTGTCTCTGGACAGGGAGTGCTTTGGTGATTAGTGTCTTCTCTGCCCAGGAATATTCCCCATGAATAGGTTGGGGTTACTGTCTCTGGACAGGGAGTGCTTTGGTGATTAGTGTCTTCTCTGCCCAGGAATATTCCCCATGAATAGGTTGGGGTTACTGTCTCTGGACAGGGAGTGTTTTGGTGATTAGTGTCTTCTCCCCCAGGAATATTCCCCATGAATAGCTTGGGGTTACTGTCTCTGGACAGGGAGTGCTTTGGTGATTAGTGTCTTCTCTGCCCAGGAATATTCCCCATGAATAGCTTGGGGTTACTGTCTCTGGACAGGGAGTGCTTTGGTGATTAGTGTCTTCTCTGCCCAGGAATATTCCCCATGAATAGCTTGGGGCATCTGTACTGTCATCTTCCCCCCCACGCCTTCTTCCAGGAATATTCCTCATGATTCCATGAATCGGGCCTCTAGTGTCTAAGTCAAGTTTAAATTTTTGTGAATTTATGAAAAGTTTCACTTTGGTCGGTGGGTGCCCAAGTGCAAGGACATTTGCCACTCTAGACGAAACCTAATTTTGCCGCCCCCAAATGCATGGAATACATTATGATCCAATACAGGGGGACCACAGGAAAATGCTTCCAGTCGCGTTCTTCACTCCCGGTTGCTATCTGGGCTGCACACCAGTTCTTTCTCAGAATCGCCGTCTTGGTGACACTTATGGATACCGACACTTACAGAGAGCCGTAAATTGCCATGACTCGTGGCATCGCTCGCACTGCCCACATCGCTGAGCACACTCCAATGTGTGGCATTTTTGGCTTACTGCACAAAAAGCCAGACTCGCTTATAGTGGAAAAGGTCGCTTTAATGTGACAGGCCAAAGCTTACAAATAACCGCTTACCCTGCTCCATGGCCTTACAGACTAACAAAATATTTAAACAACTAATTAATAATTCGTCATTTTCATTTTCCCCAACAATTAAATAATTAAATAATTCCACTTCCTCCCTAACTAACCCTTGGTCCCTACCGTCTCCTTACCACTTCTCAAGGCGTCCCGCTTTCTCCCCGGGGCCATGCCCCTCCAGGTTCAATACCTGTTCCCCCGGGTAGCCCGTTTGTGCAAACAGCACTGCCCCCATCCTTTCCCACGCCATTCCACCATTATGCTTCCCTCCCCCCACATCTAAAGAGGCCATGCCCCCGGCAACCAAACAACTTAAAACCCATAAAACTCCCCTCTACACCAATCTCCACCTTCCTATGACCTGCAGCCAGTCTGACCTGCCACATCAGCAACAGAAATGTTACATCACAACTTCCCCAACTAGTGCCTTAACCTGTCACACAAAACTACAGAAAGCAATAAAAACCTGAAACAGAGACTAAAAAACCCAGTGAAAATTTAAATGGAAGGTATAACCCGGAAAAACCAAATTACATGGACCCCCCCAAAGAAATTAAAACCAGATACCTGACCTAACCCGAGAAAAAGGGGGTGGGAGGGCGGGTCAATCTCACATCCAACCATCGCCTGCTTCCCAAACCTGCCCTGACCTCTTAAATACCCCCCCGGGGGCGCTCTGCACGCAGGCCATCTCGCTGGCCTGTGCAGTGCCAAAAATCACCCTGGGCGGAAACGCTTTGCGTGCCCCCCGGTGCCCTCATACTCTGCCACAGTACTCGCATGCCCGAGGGGGGACTTCTCCCATTCCAGTTTACGGGGCTGTCACGCTTCCCCTTACACTCTTCCTATTCTGCCCTTGGACCGCATAGACTTCACTCCCCTTCAAACCCTTGATAACATTTTCCATCATAACCGACAGTGCCATGGCCAACTCATGGGCTCTTCCTCACTCCAGCATCCTTGATAGGGCCTTCCCCGGCTATTTCAGGAGCTGAGTGTGCCGCTTGTTGGAGCAGCATGCCTGCATGATTTGCCCTCTGAGCTCTCCATCTTCATCCAAAAAAGCACAAGTAAGCAGCCAGAAGGTGAAGCCTCGTGTGAAACGAGCCAGGCGACTCATCAGGATCTTGGGCCGCTTGCTGCACCAAAAACCTTTCAAAATCAATGTTTACCATTGGAGTGAAATATTCTGTAAATGCCTTTATGTCCCAGCCCCTGGGGGAAGTATCTTATAGAGCTTATGGACGTCACTATGGACAAAACACAGCAGTAGGGTCTTCTTCTTCACGTCTTCTACTATCTCAGCTGCCTTATAAAACATGTCCAGTCTCTCGAGCCAATGCATCCAGCTGGCCACCAGGGAAGTGGGCCTCCCTTTCATATCGAACTCTGGTACTGGGTGGCTATGAAATAAGGTACCTTGGGATTGGACACGTCCGCCCACTCCCTGTCTTGGTGCTGGAGCATTACTCACCTGCTGACTGGACCCTTGCATATTACTCGGCCTGGGCGTACTAAACACCACATTGCTGCCCATTCCCATGGGGTTTCTGTCCATCCTCTCTCTCTCCATCCCTGTACTGCCCCCTTTAACCTCTCAGCCGTGGGGCCCCTGAACTACACAGTATAAACTCTCTCATGGGTGAGAGATGCGGCAAACGCGATAGCAGGACACCTCACTGGCAAAAGTACCTGGGATTCATATTTGCTGACTTCCTCCTCTCTGAATCGAACTGTACTTCCTTTTAAGCAATTACTCCCATGGGACTGGAGCACACCGCACTAGCACCCACTTAACAAGGGCTGCAGAACTTTACACCACCAGCTGTCACCCCTGGCTCTTGCGGGCCACAGAGTAGAAATACAGCCCTCCTCAGCATCCACTGATATCCTTGGAGCCCCCGCCTTGATCGCACATGGGCTTCCGTGCACACGTACCAGGGTCTCCAGCAACGTCTGCTCTTTAAACCTGTCCCAGCACAGACTCATACACAGACCTTATGCTGAGCCCTGACAACGTGCTGGGGATGAGAAAGCCTGTGCTCAGTGGGACTTCATCATGGAGACCGCCGGTCGCCAGAGCAGGTCCAGCTCATTGGCAGAGCACTGTGCAGCTTGCGCTCCCTGCAGCGCGTGCCAGCGCAGCAGGTGTACACACTGGAATCATTTTCATTCCTCGTCAGTGTTGTGGGGTCTGGAAAGGCTGGACCCCCAATCACATGCAGAGCACCATGCAGCATGGGCTCCCCGCAGCACGCGCTCCCCATAGCACGCGAAACCCTGCAGCGCACGCACAGTGCAGGGCAGGCCCGGCTCCAGGAATTTTTATCTTGGTGGTCCAGGTTTGTGATCAGGGGGGCCAAACATTTCTCAGATTTGTGATCCGGCAAAAAATGTCTTCCTGGATCTGAAAAATCCATTTGCCCATAATTTGCTCTTAACTTCTTTAGTCTGTTAGACTGCTTTATAAGTTAGAAGCCTGGATTCAAACCCAGGTTGTTAGGACCAGGGTTGACATATTTACCCGAAAGACTACTTGAATGTCTGATAAAGATGCTTGTTGGGATTTCACTCCCTGGCAGATTTAAGCCAAATAAATTCTTGGGCATGGCTGACAGATGGTCCCGGGTAGGTGGGGCATGGGTGTGGAGCTTATGGTGGGAGTCGTTAATCGCTGTCATGAGTGCAACAAAGGTTACATGTTTTTAAAGTTGTCTTTTTCTACTATTGGGGCTGTATGTTTAGGGGTATGACTCTAGCTGGAAACAGCCTGTTCACCTCACCAGGTTTTGCTGACATGAGGTGATTTGCCCAGGTTCACTCAATGTGTTCAAATGGGAAACCTGCTCTCGCCTTCCACCTGCTCATCCTTTCCAAAATCACAGGCTCCCCAGTACCCCTTCCACAGTCTCCTGCTCTCGCCTTCTACCTGCTCATCCTTTCCAAAATCACAGGCTCTCCAGTACCCCTTCCACAGTCTCCTGCTCTCGCCTTCTACCTGCTCATCCTTTCCAAAATCACAGGCTCTCCAGTACCCCTTCCACAGTCTCCTGCTCTCGCCTTCCACCTGCTCATCCCTTCCAAAATCACAGGCTCCCAAGTACCCCTTCCAGTCTTCTGCTCTCTTCTTCCATTTACTCCTTTGTTTCCTTCCATAAGCTCCCTCACTACTTCTATTTTTGGCTACTCACTTCATCTTCCATATGCTCCCCCATTTCATATGGAAAACATTTGCCAAAAATACAAAATGAAAGCTGTATACTGCCCTTAACAAGAGTCTTCGAGAGATTAATCCCAATTATTCAAGCCCTAAGAAATATGTTTTGTACCTTTTTTCAACATACTGCTACAATTGAGATATAAAAAAACAGTACAAAGCAAAAGATAAGCAGAAAAAGTAGTGAGTAGTGTGGCAATATCACACCCTGTCACCTTCCATCAGTTCCCCCTGACTACCATTCCCATTTACAATCACTCCCACCTACCCCACCATGTCTTCTTGGCCTGGCTGGGGAGAATCGAGGATGATGCCATCTCCTCCTCTGCAGGGGCTGAGTAACGAGGACACCAGTCCTTATTCCATCAAACTTAGTGTGCGCTCAATAATACCTCCCTGAATACTGTGGCTACTCCCAGGAGGCCAAATAGGAGGTGCTTGTGGTCCAGCCATTTTGTTGTGAAAGACAGCCCCCTCCTCCTCGATAAATAGTGAAGCAAGGAATAGGATATTTACTTTCTTACAAATTACATTTTGAAGCACAACATTGTATTTATGTTGCTCATTTGCAGCTAATTTTAATTGAGTTGAGGGTGTGTGGGAGTGCTGGCATGCAGGTGAGAGTGGGATCAGGAGGTAGACAATGGAGGTTGAAGGGCTTTCGGCCTCCTGGCATCACTCCCTTTTGGATGTGGCAGGGAGGAGGGTCTGCCGCTCCCCTTAAGCCCCTAACACATCATTGTCTGGTACATACTGTTTCCATACTGTTTATAATATGCAATTGTCCATGATGACTTCTTATTTGACATGTTTACTTTGCTATTTTGAATGTCACAATTTTGTTCAATACATGTGGCCTTCTATTTTCCAAAGAAAGATGTGTGTGTGTCTCCTTGGCTGGCCCTGACCCCTGCACTGCCCATCTATTAAACCATACTGCAAACTGGATCACTTCTAGGGGCTCTTAATTTTGCCAGGAAACACACAGTGGCCCTCATTACGACCCTGGCGGAAAGTGACTGACCGGACCGCCATAGCGTAAATAGCGTTTCCGCCATTGCACGACGGAGCAAAGTGCGGCTCATTCCGACCCATCGGGCACGAGCACCACGCCATGGCGGAAGTGCAAAGTCCGCGATGGCGGAAATGACCCCAAAACGGCCCACACCGCCGCCGTACGGGGCCCTAGGTGCAATACCGCCACCCATCTTAGCGGACACCGCAGTGAGCGCCAACCGGAAAGTACGGTGACCGGAAATATACGGAAACGGAAGTAAAAGCATGGTCCCGGAACGGGAAACATCACGCCGTACACCTATAAAACCACAAATTCCACACAACCATTAAAAATACTACCCTGAGACACATCCCAACCCGTCATCCACCCTAGTGAAACCAAGTAAAATGGGAAAAGTAGCGAAGAAAGCGTGCGACCGCAAGCGGCAGGTCCACTTCTCCCGTGAGGAACTCACCGTGCTCACAGAGACCCTCCAGGAGAATGCTGCCGTCGTCTTCTCCACGCAAATGACCAGGACGGCACTTGCGAACAAGAAGGCCATATGGGCCCTGGTGGCACAGCGGGTAAGTGCGGTGGGGACCGCACCCCGCAACCCACAGCAATGCAGAAAGCGATGGGACGACCTGCGGATACGCGTCCGGAGCATACTTTCTGCCAACCGAAACATTGCCACAGCTACCGGGGGAGGATCGGAATCACCCATCAAGTTGACCCCCTGGGAAGAAATCTGTGCCTCCACCATTGGAATGGAGAGTATAGAGGGAGTCGGAGGGATGGAGAAAGGAGTGCAGACATCCGAAGAATCAGGTAGGTGGGCCAAAGAAAACAATGCCAAAACCACAATGTCCAATCATGTGAAGTACCACGTGTCCACATAGTGCAACAGTAACACATGTCCAGGAGAACGTCCACATACATAGGCCTGATAGCACACTTTAAAACTCACATCAAATACATAAATAATTAAAAATCCTAAAAACACCCTCTACACGTGCAGCAGGCACACCCTAACTGCAGGCTGCAAAACAACTGCACCCTCACTCCACACACAAATGAAACCACCTCCAAGGCCCCGACCCAAATCACCCTCAGGTACCACCCAAATGCATGTGATACATTGCCATTCCAATTTCCACAGACCCATTAATAACGCTTGCCCTCCTTTACCCCACCACAGGGTCCGATTCAAACGACGAGCTCCAGGACACCCCTACCAGCACACCTGCAAAGAGGGCCAAGACCAACGGCCAAAGACCCTCCACCTCAGCTGCACGCATCAAGACACGGAAGCAGCACAAATCAAGTGGCAGCACAGAGGAGGGAACTCCAACAGGCACCCCAGCAGCCAGCATGCCCACAACAGCACCACCACAGGTCCCCCCAATGGATGCCACAGTAGGCACTGCTTCTGGTGGCAGCAGCACCATAGGTGACACTGCATTAATGGCAGCATGCTCCGACACAGAAAACGGGGATGTCGAAGTTAGATCCATCCATGACCTGTCTCAATCCCCCTGTCTGTTCCATCCCGTACACCATGAGGATACCACGCAGGGGCACCCACAAGACGACGACTGGCCATCCCCCACAAGCCCTGTGGCAAGGCAACATGAGGTGACCAGCCACTCTGTGACACCACCGCAAATGGCCATGGCCCAGCAGAGGCAACAGTCCCTCGACCAGGTAATCGTGCAACAGCAGCAACTGGCCACGCTCCTCAAGGACCATGCCGATGAATGTGGGGGCACTAAGGCAGACATAGAAACATCAACTGAGACACTTAGGGCAGAAATGGAGAGAAGTACAGAGACACTAAGGGCACAAATGGAGAGTAGCACCGAGAGCCTGAGAGCAGAAATGGAGAGAAGCACCGAGAGCCTGAGAGTACAAATGGAGAGAAGCACCGAGAGCCTGAGGGGGGAACTGCATGCGACGTCCAAAGACGTATGTGCCGAACTTGCCGCAGTGCGCCGTGTGCTCACTGAGCTCTCACAAACCCTTAGGGACATGCATGGACGTGAGCAGGCAGAGACATCATCCGTTGCAAGTTCCGTCCAGGGCAGCCCCCAACGTAGATCTGGGAGGAACCTGCGCTCCACAGGCAGGGGTGCCCTTGATACCCGAAGAGGGGGCTTGCAATAGCGACTGCCCACTGACAATGAGCATCTTTGGACACTGGTGTTCGGGGGGGAGGTAGGAGGGTGGAGGGGGTGTGTTGGGCTCACTTGGGTGGCGGTTCGATAGGGTGTTTAACATGATATCACATATGCCATAAACAATGCACGATCATCCAATGAGATGTGTGGACATTGATCTTTGTGTACGAGGCCATTATAGGCGTACAGTCCATATTGTGCATGTTCCAGACACACACAGTGCCACGAGTCCCGTGTCCATGTATCAGCCACCAGGCGTGAGTGCTAGAAGCATGCATCTATGAGATGCTGACCAATGTCACGGCCCTCCTGTGCCTCGCAGACTCCTTGAGGTGCTGCCACATCCCCACCCTCATCATGACCATCTTCGGGTGCTTGCAGTTCTGCGTCAGGGGGCATGGGCACATTTCTACGTACGCACATGTTGTGGAGCATGACACATGCCATGACCATCTTTGCAACCTTCACATGGCGGTACAGGAGTGCCCCGCCAGACCTGCTGAGGCAGCGGAAACGAGTCTTCAGTAGGCCGAATGCCTGTTCTATGACTACACGGGTACGTGAGTGGGCATGGTTGTAGTCCTCCTCATGCTGGTCCCGTGGGTTCCGGACTGGTGTGAGGAGCCATCTCTTCAGTGGATACCCGGCATCACCTGTATGTGGACAATAAAGGGATTTTGAGGAATGCCATTGCTACGTACGCACCCTCCCCCCCTTCCTGCCAGGTCATTGCCGCATCACATACCCCACATCATCATGCTTGAAATGAGACTCACCGAGTAGCCAGGATCTGTTCCCTGCGTGTCGCTCCATGTAGCGTGGTATTGTAGAGTTCCTCAAGACCATAGAATCATGGGTTGATCCAGGGAATCGGGCACAACAATGTGTAATGATCCTGTTGGAGTCACACACCATTTGTACATTCAGAGAATTAAATTGTTTTCGGTTGCGGTACTGGGCCTCCATGGCATGTGGGACGACCAATTCCACATGGGTGCAGTCGATGGCACCAATGCAACCCGGTATGCCGGCAAGTGCATGGAATCCCACTTTTGTGTTGGTAATTTCCTGCTCCGAGCGTGGTAGGGAGATGTAGTCGTCTGCGTGCTGCAGGAGGGCATCGAGCACTTGCAATAGTGTCCGTGAGAACAGTGGCTGTGATATGCCATGCAACTGTCCGACTGTGTGCTGGTAGGTGCCTGTGGCCAGGAAGTGGAGTACAGACACCACCTTCAGTAGGGGTGGGATGGCGGTTGGGCTATCTATCATGCTGACAAGGTCAGCCTGTGTCATGTCCACAATGGCGGTTATGGTGTCCCGGTCCAAACGGTAGAGGGTGTGGATCTGCTCATCAGTGAGGTTGAACGGATGTGCTCGGAGGTGTGGGATTGCGGGCTGCCTGCGTGGTGGTAGTGGCTGTGCTGGCGGCCCTTGCTGGCCCTGCCTTGCCCTCCTCCTCCTCCTGCGTCTCCTCTGTGCGGCCGGATGTAGTTGGTGTTCGTCGTCTTCTTCTAGAAGTTGGAGTACTTGCAGTGCTATCAGGTCCCCCAGGGCCAACATAGCTAGTCCTGCCGGTAGCATTTCGGAGTGGGTGTGGTTGTGGGAGGAGGCTGGGTGTGCAATTTATGTGTTTTCAGGCTGTATGGCCTCCACCTGTGGTGATTCATTCCACCTGTGCAAGCTGCTCTCCCCTTTGGGCGAGCACGTCCCGCACACAACGCTGCAATTCGACGAATGGCATCTTGCTATTGCAATCATGTATTTGTACCCGATAGCAGTGTAACATTGGTTGATATGTACATTCTGCTATGGTCCCATTGTTTCACATACTATCTTTGCAGTCGCGAACAGACTTGTGAAGGGTCAGTGGAACGTAGTACTCGAGTAACGGTGGACCCTCATGCAACACTGTACCGAGGTTCACCGACGGGCATGGCGTCCCATTTGTGAGTGAAGGCAGTTGCCATTTTCACGCACAGCCGCACTAGATGGATTAATTTGTGATTTCAAGCGGCCACAGATGCCTTTTCGACGTGATGTTGCAAATGAGGAATTCGAAGGTCGGCGCTTTCGGTTTTCAGCTAGCGGCGAGGAGATGCCCACAGGTCTGAGTGCAAATATAACGTTCTATTGTTCAATGTCCTTGGGACAGGGGCCATGGCGAGGATGCAATGATTGATATGAATAGTTTGGGATGCGCAATAGCGAAGTGGGCGATAAGGCCGGACGTTCCCAAATACATGTTACTGCACAACACTGGAATTACGGGCTGGGGCACAGTGGATTTTGCAGGCTGCATAACGCACAGACTCAATGGAAATTTCACATGTTATGTGAGTATGGAAACAGGCGATTTCATTACGGGATGAGGGAATGATGTATGGATGCATGGACGGATGATTTGATACAGAGTTTGCCATGTACAGGGCTTCTTGGAATCTATCCGCCTCCCCTGCGCTATGTGATGCAGGGCTGCCATAGTGGGACCATCGTCTATCTGGCCTTGTTGAGCGCTCCCGGTCTCGGCGCGCCTTCAGACACTTGTGTCTATGCACGTTACCAATCCCATCTGATGGATTCTGTTTTAACAGACGCATGCACAGGTACACTCGTTTGTGATAGTGTTTTCACCTCGATATAGATAGTTATGATTCGCAAGTGGTTTTTGGGTGGTGATGATCCTTTGGAGTGGGCTAGCATGCATATGGCTGTGGATTTGGTGTGATCATTGAAGTGAGTAATTCAAATGTAGTTCTGATGGCCATACTATTCTTTTTCATTTCATTTGGGTGACAGGTATCTCCTCCCCTTTTGCCACTGCCATCTGTATGCCACTCCTGCAGATGGCTTTTACTCCCGACACCTGCTGCTTCGTGTTAATCAGTGGAGCAGCATTACGATCTTATGGGACGATCGCCAATGGGCCACATGCCCTTACGCAGTACTAGTGGCTAGGAGCAACATTTCGGCCTTTCAGCTGGACTAGTGCCTCCCTATTGGGACGGCCCTGCGGTTCTAGGCGCTTCCATGTTGCCTTTTCGTACGAGAATGTAGCCCCTGTGTACCATGAAGGAACAGGGCGTCACACAAGAAGAAGCTGGTCATTTATTGCGGATGCAGCCCCCAATGGTGAAATGTATTTTGGAGTTCATGGCCTGATGGCTGTATGGGCTTGGTGAATTTGTTGTGCATTAAATTTCTATTTTGATATGAACCGTGTAGCGTTCTTCTTTGCAAGTGATGTGGCATATTCCTATTTGGGGAGAGATGTATTGTGTGGAGATCTGCATTGGGTTCCAGCTTCGGAGTATAGTTGCGTGGTACTGTGCTGGGCGCGTTTGCCTACGAAGCCCAGTGAGGTCAGGGATAAGGGCTGCCAATATGTCTGTTTTGATGATGGCATGCTCAGGGGCGGGGGATTGGCTTTAGTGTAAAAGATGCCGGTCAGCCAGTTGGATTGGTGGAATGATGTGATTATCGGAATATGGCTGGTCACAGGTGCCTGTGTTTGCGTGCGTTTCTTGGTGGGAGACTGAGGTCATGTCCATTTGTATAGCTTCTGTATTCGTGCCATCTGTGCCCTGCAGCTCCCATTGGCCCCTCTTGAGATTCATTTGTTCGTTGGCAGGCATGGATGACTAGTACATTTCACTGGTTGCATTGTGTGACTTCATTGCACCTACGGGGAGTTGTACGATGTGGCCAGGGAGCGGTGTACAGGCACTCAGTAGGGCCGTTTACGGTTGGTTCGCGATGCCGTACTTCTCACCATGGCGGAATGGTACTTTCCGCCGTGCTTGATGGCGTTAGGTGCATGTCCGCTAGGGTCAGAATTCGCGTACCGTTGCGCCATGGTGGTAATTACGGTTTGGCATGGCGCGCGCGCGCGTACTTGGTGCAGTTAGCGTTGGCGTTCACTACGGTGTCGCTAATGGCATCGTACTTTGCGGTGACGGGTCATAATCGCACCGAGCGCTATTCGATGGCGGTATTGCATTTCCGCCATCGTTTTTAGATTTCCGCCAGGGTCGTAATGAGGCCCAGTGAGATTAAATGATTTTCCCAGGATTACACACTTTGGTTAAGTGGTAAAGCCAGAATGTCATCATAGCCTGAAATGTAGGTACTTGACCACACATCTTCCCAGCTAAAAATAGTACAAATATGTATTGTAATTTGGTTTTAAATACCTAAAATATTACAATTCTGGGTCTTTGCACACAAGTCACTTTTTGTACAGATTTTGAAATGGTATGTATAGCTCTGCTTGCCATAGCCGTTAGTCTGTTTATAAAAGAAACTTTAAGTGATAGGGATGAATTATGGGAAATGAATAGCGTACTTTTATACCAATGATTGTAAGCCATGAAAATTAAAATGTTGTTTACTTTGTAAGTTCCTGTATTCGATTTTTTTCTTTACTTTTCTTTATCCATGTATTTAGTTTATTTTTCTTACTTTGCTAACTTTTTTTGTAAAGGTTTGTAATAAGCCATAAGCAATAAATAATAATACTCACTTTTATACAGATTACTTTAAAAATGCACAAGTCAAATGATAAACCAACCCGACAATGTGTTCATCATTGTAGAATCGGGTTGATGAATAATAGTATTGGTGCACATTTATTTTGAATCCTAAATTGCATAGAGGGGACTGCTACTGTTTGCACTTCTTTTCAAAAGGGCCCCTACAGGCATTTTGAATTGTTTCCACAAAGTACTGGAAAAGTAAATAGCAAAACATAGGCAAATTGCCTTTTCACTTGACTTTTGCACTATGTGTCTGGAAAAGTATAAATCTCTCCCACAATTAACGATTTGGAATCTGCTTGCTTTTACCAATAATGCTACAATCATAGGTGGTAATTTTCCAAGTCCTGTGGAGTGGAAAAAGTGGCGGTAAAATGATTTCTGATTGTAGCTTTATTTTCCCCATTCTAATTGAAAGCCTATAGGCCCCAGAATGCTATTTAATCAGAACTTACAAAAAATACCATACAGACACAAAGTGAAATGGAATGCATAACAAAGTCATTGTTTCACATCGTTTTTTTCTGTACCCCATTCATTTCTAATCACCCAACAGTCGCACTTAAATAGCTCATTAAAAGCGGATATAATTTAAAGAAAATGTTTTACCCCCTTCGTCTTCCCTGCCATCCCCCGGGGTCCCAGCAGTGGTTAACGTTTATTTTTAGTTTTGTTTTATTGCATATGGTTAAAATACATTCAACCTTTTGATGAAAAAAAGGAAGAAAACCTGACACCACTGGCAAGGCCTCTGTACTAGCAGGACTGGACTGACCCACCGGGACACTGGGAGTTTCCCTGGTAGGCCTTAGGCCATAGGGCCTCTTTTCTTGGGGGAAGGATACATGGGGACTCCAAATGAAACTATCAGGGATATGTATCCATACAGGCCAGCCTGGGAGTGACCGTTCGCTGCATGAATTATTTGTCTGCCAGGCCCTCCTCTGCCCATAGATTTTGGGGGCTTGCGCTCTTGTCGCATTGAAACCGCACGTGCCCTAGTATGCTCTGTGCTGTCGAGTCGCATGCGCAGGTGTTGCTGGGCCCGCGATTGAACGTGGCATTTCCAACTGAGAGACACTGCCGACAGTCTGAGTGCTGTGCTGGTACCGGGCCCATGCCATATTCTGTGCCCGTGTTCACGGTGTGCTCTGACAGATTCAAGAAAGTCCGCCAATTAACCAGGTGAGGCGTGCCGCACTGCCTCCATCAGCAGACAGCAGCAGGTGACCCAAGTGAGGCTGTGGCCTGGGCTGAGAGCAGCTGAGGGCAGTAGCCAGACCTAAAAGGTAAGGTATTATTTGTACATGCGTGCCCCTCTCCCATTCTGCCGAGTGCTTCGGCCCCTCACTCTCACTGTATGCGGTAAACCTTTTCCAATGTGCTGTCATATTTTCTAGCCATCATGCTACAGTGTTTTCCTTGTGTTGCTATCCTGCATGCAAGTGCTGAACGTTTGTTCTTACTGTGATGCCACACACTGTAATGTTCCCAACCTGCTGCAATGTGTTCCTCCTGTGCTGTAATCATTTACCGGCCGGGGTCGTGTAATATGTTCTCCATAAGCTCTAACATTCCCCTGCCTGTGCTTTAATGTTCCCTGCCTGAGCTATACTGTAAATCAGCACCCTGTTTACCTAATGTCCAATCCTTGTGCGGTGATCCCCCGGCCCCGAACTGAATGGGGATGTTTATCATGGTGTAGTGGGAATACTGGTACCCCGTAGACCTATTAAAATGCACTTCAGCTCTTCTATGCAATACCAAACTAAACTGCTCTTCCAGTACTGCCACTCACGCCCACCTCCACAAATGTACCTCACCATGACCTAAAGAAGCCCCTACCTATGTCATTATAGAGGCTGACACACCGCTCTGCTAATGCACCTCTTCCCAATCCTGACCTCCCACAGCCCTGCAATTCCAGTATGTTAGAGCCGTACACCGCTCTGCCAGTGTGCCCTTAGCACTGGCCTCCATTGACGCCTGCAGTTCCATTACAGCAACTAACGAAAAGTTCATCTGACTGCCACTACTACTGCACCCTTACCAGCAGTAACCCCTTTGCTTCTATTACAGCTATTCACAAAACTGTGCTAATGGACCTCAATCCTAGCCAGGAGAAACCCCTGTTGTTCCATAACAGTGGCTCACATAAAGCTCTATCAATTAACCTCAATCCTGGCTAGCTGCAACCTCTGTTGTTCCATTACAGTGGCTCACATCTGCCAATGGACCCTCAATCCTGGCCTGCAAAACCTTCCGTTGTTCCATTACAGTCACTGGCTCCTTCACACAGAGCTCTACCAGTGTAACTGAACCGTGGCTAGAAGCAACCCCCATTCTTCCATCACACTGACTCCCACAAAGCTCTGTCAATGGTTCTCAATCCTGCCCAGCCGCTGTCTGACCTTTCATGCTAATGGTAGGTGGTGAGGTCTGCATGCCCCCGGAGTTGGCCCTGATAACCAGGTCTAAGGGTATGCTGTTTCTGGACAGGAGGAGCTGTGTATGTGGGGTAGGAGGGGGTGTTCCAGCACCCCCTCCTCCAACCCCTTATCTTATCCAGTTCTATTTAAGGTGCCTTAACATGGCATCTCTGCTTCTGGGCCCCTCTGTCTCTGCAAGAAAAATAACACATTCCAGCGATTCTAGACTTTCTCTGGCTGAGGGGCGTGCAGATGACAGCTCGGGCCCGCAGGTGGCACTTAGCAAGGTGCTTACCCCCTTGTGCTGTAGCATTCTCAGTGGGGGAAGTGTGCTCTCCCAATGCTGTACTCTTCCAGCCACGTGCTGTAATATTCTCCCTGTCTGCTGCACCATCCATTTCCCGCTGTAACATTGACCTCTTCTGATGGTACAGTCGCTCCCTGTGGTGTGCACCTCTCTTCCTGCACTTTAACACCCCACCCTTTGTGCTGTAATATATCAGTGTGGTGTGATTTCCCAAAAACACCTGCACTAAATCTCTCCTTGCTCAGCAATCGTCGGCTAGTACATTATGCCTTGCCCACCCCCTTGCTCCGCACACTCTCTGTCCTCGCCTACACCGCCCCAATCCTCCGGACTCCGATGGTAATTTCATATCTGCACGGCTGATTCATGGATGCTTGTCTGTATGTGCCGTTATCTTCTCGCTGCGCACCCCAGCCCACAGCTTGCGCATGCTGTGTAATCCTCCAGCCCACCACAGCTCAATGGTACCCCTGGTGTGTAAAACCCCAGCCCCATGCTGTAATGTGTTTTACACATACGAAAAATCCCCTTCTATATTATGTAATCCCTTAGCCCTGCTTAAAGCCAGCCTTAACCAACCAGACCTACCCAATATTAAACAAACAAAATGGGTGCCCTGATGGACTGGCAGCAGAATGGGCAAAAGTAATGTTAGGAACACACAGAGGGGACTGCTTTTGGTGTTGGTATTAGTGTGTTGATTGATTTTGTAACCACCCATGACATA
The DNA here is from genome assembly GCF_040938575.1 of Ambystoma mexicanum. Lineage (NCBI taxonomy): Eukaryota > Metazoa > Chordata > Amphibia > Caudata > Ambystomatidae > Ambystoma > Ambystoma mexicanum. Next base: position 1,465,940,699 of record NC_090924.1, on the reverse strand, counting down.
ATATGTATTTGTGCCACAATTGTCTAGCTCTGTGCAGTAATATTTTACCCTCTGCTTTAACAATCACATTTGCCATCACACCCCCATGCCGTGGGATTCCTCTGCTGTAATATTCACTACACACTCGCTTATCCTCATCTCTGTGCTGTTTTGTTTTTAGTTTGGGCTTCTAGATGGCGCTTGCACCAGCTATAAACCAAAACTATTGCATTAAAGTATAGATGGGGAGAAATCGGCTTTGAGGAGGGACACCCAGCGTGTAGGTGTTGTTTGGTTATTTGCCCACCCACTGACTGTCTATGATAATACCTATGGCTATTCCCACCCAGTTCCCATCCCTCACTGCCAAAAACACCTCCTCCAGAGAACTCTTTGACTTTGCTTTAATCAAGCCTTGCCAACAAACTTTGCACTTAAAGTGCCTGCAAGTGTTTAGTCGAAGCAGCCTTCTGAGTGTTAATGACTTAATTGTAGTTGTAAACCCACTACTGGTGCAATAAAAATGTCTTCACCAGATCTGCTTTTAGCCACTCGATTTATAAGCACTATTCATGCCCTTCACTTAAGTCCTGTTAAAAATAAACTTTGGTAAAGCCAACCGTTTGGCCTTTTGTATATTGGTACTCACACCGTTTTGCACCTGCTACCAGTAATGGCCAGTTAATACCAATACGGCGGTGCTTGGAAAGTTCTCTTCCCATGCCTACACAAACTATTGGCATTGCCAATGCTTGTTTTCAATATGATGGAATCGACCAGCCCTATTTTGCAATAGTGCCCCTTGATGCAGTCATATTTTCCTGTGCACTAATATTGCTTGCTTTTGCAGCGAAAAATGGGGCCACTTTGATCACATTTTCCAGGGCCTCTTTTGGTTCCCAGTCTGGCCCTGCTTTCGAGGGGGGCAAGGGGTTGGCCTTGGGGGGTCCTGGCCACCTTGGTCCCCCTGCTGGAGCGGGCCTGGTGCAGGGTGCGCTCCCTGCAGTGTGTCGCAGCGCAGTCGGTGTACACACTGGATTCTTGTTCCTTCTTCGTCAAGAGTTTTATGGGGTCAAGACAGGCTGCACCCCCAATCACATGCAGAGCACCGTGCAGCATGTGCTTCACGCAGCACGCGCACCCTGCAGTGTGCGTACCGTGCAGCGTGCGCTCCCTGCAATTTGTGCCAGCGCGGTCACTGTACACACTGGAATTTTCTTCCTTCCTCGCCAGTGTTGTGGGGTCCGGAAAGGCCAGACCCCCAATCACATGCACACCAGACACTCAGTTGTCTGGTCGGAACTGGCGCATGGGGAGCCGTGCACCTATTTTTATTAACCTGTGTTACATGGTCACCTATGTGACACCAACACCTAACTTGGCATGAGCCCTATGCAGGGCAGTCAACCCCAACATATACAAGTAGAGCACTGTCAGAAATAATGTGAGCTTCCTTTACCAACCCACAACAAAAGTAGTTCTAACTTCACTAAACTAAGGATGGTCGTTATCCTGGGAAAGGTCCCCTACACAAAGAACAGGTGCTACAGCGACCAGCACTCCTAACTTCAAGAACTACTGAACCGCTACAGCCTGAGCAGAGGCACAACAAATGTTCTCTACAGAGTGAACTTTTAAAATATGGGCAGCATCAGTGCATGCTACCCTCAGGCACACAGAGCAGGCACAGCCCCGCTGCCGTCACTCCATACTTCCATGGTCTACATCAGTGCATGCCACCCTCATGCACACAGAGCAGGCGCAGCCCCACTGCCGTCACTCCATACTTCCATGGTCTACATCAGTGCATGCCACCCTCATGCACACAGAGCAGGCGCAGCCCCACTGCCGTCACTCCATACTTCCACGGTCTACATCAGTGCATGCCACCCTCATGCAAAGAGAGCAGGCGCAGCCCCACTGCCGCCACTCCATACTTCCACGGTCTACATCAGTGCATGCCACCCTCATGCACAGAGAGCAGGCGCAGCCCCACTGCCGTCTCTCCATACTTCCACGGTCTACATCAGTGCATGCCACCCTCAAGCACACCGAGCAGGCGCAGCCCCACTGCCGTCACTCCATACTTCCACGGTCTACATCAGTGCATGCTACCCTCAGGCACACAGAGCAGGCGCAGCCCCCCAGTCGTCTCTCCATACTTCCACGGTCTACATCAGTGCATGCTACCCTCAGGCACACAGAGCAATAGCACCCCCGCTGCCGTCACTCCATACTTCCACGGTCTACATCAGTGCGTGCTACCCTCAGGCACACAGAGCAGGCGCAGCCCCGCTGCCGTCACTCCATACTTCCCCGGTCTACATCAGTGCGTGCTACCCACAGGCACACAGAGCAGGCGCAGCCCCGCTATCGTCACTCCATACTTCAGCGTTCTACATCAGTGCATGCTACCCTCAGGCACACAGAGCAATAGCACCCCCGCTGCCGTCACTCCATACTTCCACGGTCTACATCAGTGCGTGCTACCCTCAGGCACACAGAGCAGGCGCAGCCCCGCTGCCGCCACTCCATACTTCCCCGGTCTACATCAGTGCGTGCTACCCTCAGGCACACAGAGCAGGCGCAGCCCCGCTGCCGTCACTCCATACTTCCCCGGTCTACATCAGTGCGTGCTACCCTCAGGCACACAGAGCAGGCGCAGCCCCGCTGCCGACACTCCATACTTCCACGGTCGACATCAGTGCGTGCTACCCTCAGGCACACAGAGCAGGCGCAGCCCCGCTGCCGTCACTCCATACTTCCACGGTCGACATCAGTGCGTGCTACCCTCAGGCACACAGAGCAGGCGCAGCCCCGCTGCCGTCACTCCATACTTCCACGGTCTACATCAGTGCGTGCTACCCTCAGGCACACAGAGCAGGCGCAGCCCCGCTGCCGTCACTCCATACTTCCACGGTCTACATCAGTGCGTGCTACCCTCAGGCACACAGAGCAGGCGCAGCCCCGCTGCCGTCACTCCATACTTCCACGGTCTACATCAGTGCATGCTACCCTCAAGCACACAGAGCAGGCGCAGCCCCGCTGCCGTCACTCCATACTTCCATGGTCTACATCTGTGCATGCTACCCTCAAGCACACAGAGCAGGCGCAGCCCCGCTGTCGTCACTCCATACTTCCATGGTCTACATCAGTGCATGCTACCCTCAAGCACACAGAGTAGGCACAGCCCCACAGCCCCACTGCCATCACTCCATACTTCCATGGTCTACATCAGTGCATGCTACCCTCAAGCACACAGAGCAGGCACAGAGCCACTGCCGTCACTACATACTTCCATGGTCTACATCAGTGCATGCTACCCTCAAGCACACAGAGCAGGCACAAAGCCACTGCCGTCACTCCATACTTCCATGGTCTACATCAGTGCATGCTACCCTCAAGCACACAGAGCAGGCACAGCCCCACAGCCCCACTGCCATTACTCCATACTTCCATGGTCTACATCTGTGCATGCTACCCTCAAGCACACAGAGCAGGCGCAGCCCCGCTGTCGTCACTCCATACTTCAGCGTTCTACATCAGTGCATGCCACCCTCAAGCACACAGGGCAGGCGCAGCCCCGCTGTCGTCACTCCATACTTCCATGGTCTACATAGGTGCATGCTACCCTCAAGCACACAGAGCAGGCGCAGCCCCGCTATCGTCACTCCATACTTCAGCGTTCTACATCAGTGCATGCCACCCTCAAGCACACAGAACAGCCGCAGCCCCACTGCCATCACTCCATACTTCCATGGTCTACATCAGTGCATGCTACCCTCAAGCACACAGAGCAGGCACAGCCCCACAGCCCCACTGCCATCACTCCATACTTCCATGGTCTACATCAGTGCATGCTACCTTCAAACACACATAGCAGGCACAGCCCCACAGCGCCACTGCCATCACTCCATACTTCCATGGTCTACGTCAGTGCATGCTACCCTCAAGCACACAGAGCAGGCCCAGCCCCACAGCCCCACAGACCCACTGCCATCACTCCATACTTCCATGGTCTACATCAGTGCATGCTACCCTCAAGCACACAGCGCAGACACAGCCCCACAGCCCCACATCCATCACTCCATACTTCCATGGTCTACATCAGTGCATGCTACCCTCAAGCACACAGAGCAGACACAGCCCCACAGCCCCACAGCCATCACTCCATACTTCCATGGTCTACATCAGTGCATGCTACCCTCAAGCACACAGAGCAGGCACAGCCCACAGCCCCACTGCCATCACTCCATACTTCCATGGTCTACATCAGTGCATGCTACCCTCAAGCACACAGAGCAGGCACAGCCCCACTGCGATCACTCCATACTTCCACGGTCTACATCAGTGCATGTTACCCTCTATCAGTGCATGCTGCCCTTTTGCACACAGAACAGCCACAGCCCCACAGCCATCACTCCATACTCCCATGGTCTACATCAGTGCATGCTACCCTCAAGCACACAGAGCAGGCACAGCCCCACAGCCCCACTGCCATCACTCCATACTTCCATGGTCTACATCAGTGCATGCTACCCTCAAGCACACAGTGCAGGCACAGCCCCACAGCCCCACTGCCATCACTCCATACTTCCATGGTCTACATCAGTGCATGCTACCCTCAAGCACACAGAGCAGGCACAGCCCCACTGCCATCACTCCATACTTCCATGGTCTACATCAGTGCATGCTACCCTCAAGCACACAGAGCAGGCACAGCCCCACAGCCCCACTGCCATCACTCCATACTTCCACGGTCTACATCTGTGCATGCTACCCTCAAGCACACAGAGCAGGCGCAGCCCCGCTGTCGTCACTCCATACTTCCATGGTCTACATCAGTACATGCTACCCTCAAGCACACAGAGCAGGCGCAGCCCCGCTGTCGTCACTCCATACTTCAGCATTCTACATCAGTGCATGCCACCCTCAAGCACACAGAACAGCCGCAGCCCTACTGCCATCACTCCATACTTCCATGGTCTACATCAGTGCATGCCACCCTCAAGCACACAGAACAGCCGCAGCCCTACTGCCATCACTCCATACTTCCATGGTCTACATCAGTGCATGCTATCCTCAAGCACACAGAGCAGGCGCAGCCTCACTGCCGTCACTCCATACTTCCATGGTCTACATCTGTGCATGCTACCCTCAAGCACACAGAGCAGGCGCAGCCCCACTGCCGTCACTCCATACTTCCATGGTCTACATCCGTGCATGCTACCCTCAAGCACACAGAGCAGGCGCAGCCCCACTGCCGTCAATCCATACTTCCAGGGTCTACATCAGTGCATGCTACCCTCATGCACACAGAGCAGGCACAGCCCCACTGCCGTCACTCCATACTTCCACGGTCTACATCAGTGCATGCTACCCTCAAGCACACAGAGCAGGCGCAGCCCCACTGCCGTCACTCCATACTTCCACGGTCAACATCAGTGCATGCTACCCTCAAGCACACAGAGCAGGCGCAGCCCCACTGCCGTCACTCCATAGTTCCACGGTCTACATCAGTGCATGCCACCCTCAAGCACACAGAGCAGGCGCAGCACCACTGCCATAATTACATGGTCTACATCAGTGCATGCTATCCTCAAGCACACACAGCAAGCACAGCCCGACAGCCCACTGCCGTCACTCCATACTTCCATGGTCTACATCAGTGCATGCTACCCTCATGCACACATAGCAGGCACATCCCCACTGCCGTCACTCCATACTTCCATGGGCTACATCAGTGCATGCTACCCTCAAGCACACAGAGCAGGCACAGCCCCACTGCCGTCACTCCATACTTCCATGGGCTACATCAGTGCATGCTACCCTCAAGCACACAGAGCAGGCACAGCCCCATTGACGTCACTCCATACTTCCACAGTGTACATCAGTGCATGCTACGCTCATGCCGTCACTCCATACTTCCATGATCTACATCAGTGCATGCTACCCTCATGCACACAGAGCAGGCACTGCCCCAATGCCGTCACTCCATACTTACACGGTCTACATCAGTGCATGCTACCCTCAAGCACACAGAGCAGGCGCAGCCCCGCTGCCGTCACTCCATACTTCCACGGTCTACATCAGTGCATGCTACCCTCAAGCACACAGAGCAGGTGCAGCCCCACTGCCGTCACTCCATACTTCCACGGTCTACATCAGTGCATGCGACCCTCAAGCACACAGAGCAGGCGCAGCCCCACTGCCATCACTCCATACTTCCATGGTCTACATCAGTGCATGCTACCCTCAAGCACACACAGCAGGCACAGCCCGACAGCCCCACTGCCATCACTCCATACTTCCATGGTCTACATCAGTGCATGGTACCCTCAAGCACACAGAGCAGGCACAGCCCCGCTGCCGCCACTCCATACTTCCACGGTCTACATCTGTGCATGCTACCCTCATCCACACAGAGCAGGGACAGCCCCACTGCCGTCACTCCATACTTCCACGGTCTACATCAGTGCATGCTACCCTCAAGCACACAGAGCTGGCACAGCCCCACAGCCCCACTGCCATCACTCCATACTTCCACGGTCTACATCTGTGCATGCTACCCTCAAGCACACAGAGCAGGCGCAGCCCCACTGCCGTCACTCCATAATTCCATGGTCTACATCAGTGCATGCTACCCTCATGCACACAGCAGGCGCAGCCCCACTGCCGTCACTCCATACTTCCATGGTCTACATCAGTGCATGCTACCCTCAAGCACACAGAGCAGACGCAGCCCCACTGCCGTCACTCCATACTTCCTACATCAGTGCATGCTACCCTCAAGCACACAGAGCAGGCACAGCCCCCCTGCCATCACTCCATACTTCCATGGTCTACATCAGTGCATGCCACCCTCATGCACACAGAGCAGGCGCAGCCCCACTGCCGTCACTCCATACTTCCATGGTCTACCTGGTGAACAGGCACGACTGCAGATGGCTGCTTTTCAAAGGACACTGTGTGGCTGCACGTGCCTCCTCTCATCGATGCAGGAGTGCTATAGACTTAAGGTTCAGATGAGGGCACCCACCCACGATCTGACCTCCAGGTGAATGGTTACTGGCTCTGCGGAGATACACACATCTTAATGTCCTGCTTCTAAATACTGGGCTGAAATGAAGCCATGCGTTACTAGGGTAGCCTTATTCAGGGCTCACTGCCTTCTTACCACCAGTGTGATGTGTGCTTGTGTATTCTCCAGCTGTTCCCCTTGTGATTACCGTGCACGTCCCTGTGTGCATGAGATGGTGGTCTGCCAGCAGCATTGGTACTTTGTAGCTGGCGGGGAGCCCAGCATTAGATGGCTGCATGTAGTTAGTGGCGCCACAAGTCAAGATGTTGGTTGATAACTTCACGCGACATACATTCTTTGATTGCCCAGTTTCTGGACAGGAAAGGGGATGCATTGCACGCAGGACTTTTATGAGGGATACACAGCAACTTAACTTTATGGCTGGATGTTCTGAGCGAGTGCTACAGGGTTGCAGACCCTCTCACCTAATGTGCTCGATGGACCTCTGCGGTGAGATGGTCAAGGGGCACGATTGGGGTAAGGAAGCGGAACGTGTAACCCTTAAAACCTTGGATCAAAACATGGAGTAAATCACTGGATTCAGGGTCAGGAACAGTGCCCTGACACTGAACTCATCTTATCTCAAGGCGTTGCACCATATACAGCGGAGACAATGCAAATTAACAATACTATGCATAATAATGAGTACAGCATAATCCCACCACCCTCATTAGCTACCACCTATAGAACATGCTAATCCCCCCTAAAGTCCCTTGACCGATTGTCCACATCTACACTACCCCCGTCCCCTATACACGTGGTCTCCTACATCATCACTGTCAAACCCAGGAATTTAATTGGTTCTTATCAAAAGATTTGTGAATTTGGGACCATCACAGGATGTGCACACCCCTTTTCCAGACACGATCAAAGTAACTCAGCGAGGCCAACCCTGCATTTCATGAGACATCATGCTTCCTCATTAGGCCAGATGCCATGACGCACACCAGCTGCACCACCAACCTTATACTACATTTATTGGCATCACCTCTGCTCTGCCTGTCCCGGACCACAAGATGCTTCAGACATGGCTCCCCTCTCATCTCCTCCCAACCCCAGGTGCCCACGGATGCCGTGCCCAGGACACTGCTCTTGAGATTGAATTTCGAGGACTTATTTGCTTAAGTTGTGTGTCTAGCCTTGTGTCCTAGCTTCATGAATGTGTCCTTCAAAGGGCACATCCCTCCCTGCTGCTCTATCTACTAACATTCCGTCCCCATCATGTTCCGGCCCTGCAGCTGGATGCATTGAGTGCTTATCTGTGCACCATGGGTGCCTCTGACCTCGGATTGCATCTTTTACCGCCTACGCTCATCAGGGCTGTTTTTATCTATATGTGACATAGAACCATTCAGGGTGCAACTCATACTGCATACACACATTGGAGTTATGTCTCCTATGGTATAAACACATCATGTTGCATCTTCACACATCTGGATTGTATCTTTTACAGTCTACACACATCCAAATTGTGAATGCTACTGCCTACTCATATCCGTATTGAACCTGCTATGTCCTGCACACGTCCAAAATGTGTCTTCAACTGCCTACTCAAATCCGTATTGAACCTTCTGTGGACTGCACATGTCTGAATTGTGTCTTCTATGGCCTACTCATATCCGTATTGAACCTGCTATGACCTACACACGTCCACATTGTGTCTTCTACGGCTTACTCACATCTGTGTTGAAGCTCCTATGGCTAACACATGTCTGAATTGTGTCTTCTACGGCTTACTCATATCCGTATTGAACCTGCTGTGGCCTGCACATGTCCGAATTGTGACTTCTACTGCCCACTCACTCCCTATTTAATCTACTATGGACTGCACATGTCCGAATTGTGACTTCTATGGCCTACTCACATCTGTATTGAACCTGCTATGACCTGCAAAAGTCTGAATTGTATCTTCTATGCCTACTCACATCCATATTGAACCTGCTATGGCCTGCACACGTCCGAATTGTGTCTTCTATAGCCTACTCACAACCGTACTGAACATTGTATGGACTGCACGCCACCAAATTGTGTCCTCTATGGCCTACTCATATCCGTATTGAACCTGCTATGACCTGCACATGTCTGAATTGTGTATTATACGGCCTACCCACATCCGTATTGAACCTTCTATGGCCTTCACACGTCCAAATTGGGTCTTCTACGGCCTACGCACATGCGTATTGAACCTGCTATGGCTTACACATGTCCGAAGTGTGACTTCTACGGCCTACACACATCCAGGTTGAAGCTCCTACACATTTCACACCTCATAGTTGTGTCTCCTTTGGCCTACACATATCACAGGTGTATCTCCTTCACCCTGAATACAACTGAGTTGCTTTGTTTATGGCCTACAGTCATCAGGATTGTATTTCCTACACACATCATAGTTATGTCTCCTACAGCCTACACATATGTATTCAACCTGCTATGGCCTGCACACGTCCGAATTGTGTCTTTTACGGCCCACTCACATCCGTATTGAACCTGCTATGACCTGCACACATCCAAATTGTGACTTCTACGGCCTACACACATCTGCGTTGAACCTGCTGTGGCATGCACATGTCCGAATTGTGTCTTCTACGGCCTAATCACATCTGTATTGAACCTGCTATGGCCTACACACGTCCAAATTGGGTCTTCTACGGCCTACTCACATGCATATTTAACCTGCTATGGCCTACACACGTCCAAATTGTGACTTCTACGGCCTACACACATGCCGGTTGAACCTGCTATGGCCTGCAAACGTCCAAATTGTGATTTCTACAGCTTACTCACATCCAGGTTGTATCTCCTACAGATTTCACACCTCATGGCTGTGTTTCCTTTGGCCTACACATATCACAGTTGTATCTCGTTCACCCTAATTACAACAGAGTTGCTTCGTTTATGGCCTACAGTCATCAGGATTGTATTTCCTACACACATCATAGTTGTGTCTCCTACGGCCTACACATATGTATTCAACCTGCTATGGCCTGCACATGTGCGAATTGTGTCTTCTATGGCCTACTCACATCCGTATTGTACCTGCTATGGCCTGCACACGTCCGAATTGTGTCTTTTACGGCCCACTCACATCCGTATTGAACCTGCTATGACCTGCACACATCCAAATTGTGACTTCTACGGCCTACACACATCTGCGTTGAACCTGCTGTGGCATGCACATGTCCGAATTGTGTCTTCTACGGCCTAATCACATCTGTATTGAACCTGCTATGGCCTACACACGTCCAAATTGGGTCTTCTACGGCCTACTCACATGCATATTTAACCTGCTATGGCCTACACACGTCCAAATTGTGACTTCTACGGCCTACACACATGCCGGTTGAACCTGCTATGGCCTGCAAACGTCCAAATTGTGATTTCTACAGCTTACTCACATCCAGGTTGTATCTCCTACAGATTTCACACCTCATGGCTGTGTTTCCTTTGGCCTACACATATCACAGTTGTATCTCGTTCACCCTAATTACAACAGAGTTGCTTCGTTTATGGCCTACAGTCATCAGGATTGTATTTCCTACACACATCATAGTTGTGTCTCCTACGGCCTACACATATGTATTCAACCTGCTATGGCCTGCACATGTGCGAATTGTGTCTTCTATGGCCTACTCACATCCGTATTGTACCTGCTATGGCCTGCACACGTCCGAATTGTGTCTTTTACGGCCCACTCACATCCGTATTGAACCTGCTATGACCTGCACACATCCAAATTGTGACTTCTACGGCCTACACACATCTGCGTTGAACCTGCTGTGGCATGCACATGTCCGAATTGTGTCTTCTACGGCCTAATCACATCTGTATTGAACCTGCTATGGCCTACACACGTCCAAATTGGGTCTTCTACGGCCTACTCACATGCATATTTAACCTGCTATGGCCTACACACGTCCAAATTGTGACTTCTACGGCCTACACACATGCCGGTTGAACCTGCTATGGCCTGCAAACGTCCAAATTGTGATTTCTACAGCTTACTCACATCCAGGTTGTATCTCCTACAGATTTCACACCTCATGGCTGTTTCCTTTGGCCTACACATATCACAGTTGTATCTCGTTCACCCTAATTACAACAGAGTTGCTTCGTTTATGGCCTACAGTCATCAGGATTGTATTTCCTACACACATCATAGTTATGTCTCCTACAGCCTACACATCTGGATTGAACCTGCTATGGCCTGCACATGCCTGAATTTTGTCTTCTACGGCCTACTCACATCCGTATTGAACCTGCTATGGCCTTCACATGTCCAAATTGTGTCTTCTAGGCCCTACTCAAATCCGTATTGAACCTGCTATGGCCTACAAACGTCTCAATTGTCTCTTCTAGGCCCTACTCACATCCGTATTGAACCTGCTATGGCCTTCACATGTCCAAATTGTGACTTCTACAGCCTACTTACATCCGTATTGAACCTGCTATGGCCTTCACACGTCCAAATTGTGACTTCTACAGACTACTCACATCCGTATTGAACCTGCAATGACCTTCGCGCGTCAAAATTGTGACTTCTACAGACTACTCACATCCGTATTGTACCTGCTATGGCCTACACATATCTGAATTGTGACTTCTATGACTTATTCACATCCAGGTTGTATCTCTTTCACCCTAAATACAACAGAGTTGCTTTGTTTATGGTCTACATTCATCAGGGTTGCATTTCCTACACACATTATAGTTATGTCTCCTACGGCCTACACACAACCAGGTTATAGCTTCTACAGCCTAGGCAAATTTGGGTTGTATCTTTTATGGCCTACACATATTTGGGTTACATTTCCAACACACATCAGGGTTACATTGCATTCTACACGGGCTTAACACAGCAGACTTGAATATCCCACAACCTAATTACATCAAGGTTCTGTCTACTATGGTTCACACACATCAGCACTGTACCTACCACAGCGTACACATTCTCCAAGTGTGCATTTTCCATGACCTATACACATTTGCGTTGTATATCCTTCAGTCTGTACACATTGGGGGTGTATCTTCTAAGCGTACCCTCATCAGGGGGGTATATCCTATGGCCTGCAGGCATCACGACCCTGATGTCTACACATATAGGGGATGTAACTCTACGTCTTACACACTGGGGCTGTTCAACCCATCTGCAACCTGCTGCTTTATACAGTAGAAGCCCTTCTCTTTATTTCAATGCAACCGGGAGACACAGGAGAGAGGTTTCTCCATTGTGGAGGTCATGGCTCTCCCAGCAGAAATAACAGACCGCAGGTGATTCCAGGAATCAAGCACTGAGCATTACACATCTATTTATTTGACAACACTCAGGTGTGATTTGATCATCTAGATTTCCTCTGACCACCTCTGCTTATTTGGGCATGTCCCTGGGAGTCTACTGGGATTGCTAGGAATCTGGGACTGTCTGCAGGATCCTCGGAGGGAATCTCTTGACGTGTACACTTCTTTGCTGCCTTGTTGGTGTGGATTCCTGGTCGTGGGTTTCTGTGTGGGCCTGTTAGGGTATTTTCTGCTGTCTGTGGCCTTTCTTGATTGTTTTATGCTTGGATGTTTTTTGGGTGATGTTTTCCGGGAGGTCCTCTGGCTTGCAGTTTTAAGGGAGCATTTCCTTGGATTATTCTCTGCAGGTGAGGCCATTTCTCTTGATAATTAAATGATGTACAGCCTTCTTCTGATCCCCGCCCATTTCTCCAGGGGCTATGTGTGGGTGTTTTGTGAGGAGCTGCATATTTGTCCTTTTTCTCATGTGTCCGGGGGTGTTTGGATCCGGTGCCTCAATCTCTGGGCGCTTCAGCACAGGACTCTCTCTGCTGTAATGCCACAGGGTTCTTTAAGGGGTCAAGGTCGTATAGGATGGTTTCCTTTGGGTCGCGGCCAGCTTTAGTTAAAGTTTCATATTTTCTTGAGGACCCCTCGTGGATTGTTTTGGGTGGCTTGCTTCTCTCTGGGGCTGAAGGCATTTTTGGTGCTGCCATGCTCACTTGATGTCCAACTCTTAGGGTCTTTCTTGTCACTGTCTGATGGTATTTGTGGTTTCTGATGGTGGGGGAGGCTGCTCACTTGGTGACACAGTACTTCCAGAAGCAAGCTGGGGAAGAACAGAGGAGAGCATTACAATCACCATCCCAAAACAGCTGCGGGAATGCAGCATTCCCTTCACGACCACCCACCCAGATTGTGCTGTATTTGAGTTAATGATAATGATGTGTTATTTATGTAGCACTTATGCGTAAAGGCTGTACGTAGAGCATATTTACACACATCATCGTCATCCCAAGGGAAGTTGCTACTTGTTTATCAACCTCGGACAGATACAAGGCTGAATTGGCCTTGCAGGGATTCAAGCCTACGACCTGTAGATCACACATAGATCTCAGCAGCGAGCGCTCAACCCGCGGAGCTATCTTTGATATGATATGATATTTTATTTATAGGGCGCCCATACACAAGTGTTTCAAAGTGCGACGAGGCAGGAGAGGGGAAACAGGGGGGAGGACAAGACAACGATCTTACTAGGCCTAGTGAGATTGAGATCGCGCAAGTGCAGGGAAGAGGAAGGGGAAAAGTGCCGGGGAAGGGGAGGAGGAGCAAGTGCAGGATATAGGATATAAACAACAAGAAACAAGAAGTGAAGCAAGCAGGTGGCCGTGCAAGCTCAAGTGCATAACAGCAAGTGATGGATAGTGCCGGTAGGAGGACAGTGGGGTTACAGATACAGACCCAAGTGCAGGGTTGCCAGAAGGCAGTGCAGGGGTGCAACTGGGAGGGCAGGGGCCCGGGCCCATGGTTCAGAATTTGGCCATGTAACCAGTGCAGTAACAGACAGGAGATCAGCAGGGAAGAGGAAATGAGAAGGCAGAAGCACAGAGGAAGGTCTTGAGCTGCTTCCGGAACTGTAGATGGTCCTGCTCAAGTTACAGAGAGGCAGGGAGGCTGTTCCAAAGAGAGCCGCCCGCAGATGAGAGAGATCTGCCCCAGGTCATTCCTTGGAAAAACGCCTGACCCTCAAGGAGTTGGAGGTAGAGGAGCGAAGGGCTTGAGTAGCAAGATACTTCAGAAGAGAAACCTGGAGATATTTTAGTCCCGGGCCTCAGAATTCCTTGTGGACAAAGCAAATGGTCTTGAATTTGATCCTTGCAGCCACTGTGAGCCAATTGAGGGATTTCAGTTCTGGAGAGATAGGATCCCTGGGCTTGAGGCCAAGGACACGTCTTGCAGTCCTGTTCTGGAGAGTTGCAGAGGGGGGAGAGTAGAGGCAGGCAGATTTAAGAAGAGGCTGTTACAGTAGTCAAGCCTAGAGAGAACCAGAGCTCGAGAGACAATGAGCTTATGGGGGAAGGAGAGGAAATGGGGAGTACGTCTGAGGAGGTGCAATTGGTAGTTTGGCTTCTTAGAGATGTCGGAGATGTGAGGAGAGAAGGAGAGTGTGGAATCGAAGATAATCCCGAGGTTCTTAGCCTCACAGGTGGAAGAAGGAGGAGGGTCAAGGGAGGCCGGCCAGTGAGTGAGGGGAAAGATGGGTGCAGGGGTGCCAATGAGGAGGATCTCTGTCTTGCTGGCATTCATGCAGAGATCGATGGCGGCGCACCACTCTTGGATTGCAGAGAGACAGTCAGGGATGAGAGAAGGAGAGGAGGAGGCAGTAGGGAGTCTAAAACCGAGCTGGGTGTTATCCGCATAGTACTGTAAATTGGAGCAGAATGCAGTAATGGGGTTGTTGAGGGGTGCCAAGTATTGGTTGAACAACCAGGGAGAAAGGTTAGACCCCTGGGGAACACCGCAGGTGGAGAGAGAGATAGAGGAGAGGAAGGACCTAAGTTGGACCTGGAAGGGTCAATCAGAGAGGAAAGAGGTTAACCAGGCCTGACCAGTGATAACCAGATTGAGGAGGATGCCATGGCTGACCGTTTCAAAGGCAGAGGAGAGATCAAGTAGGATGATGACAGAGGGGAGATTAGAATCAAGGTGGGAGAGCAGGTCTTCTTCGATGTTCAGGAGAGCAGTTTCCATACTTCTGGCAGCTCTGAAGCCAGACTGATGATCATGGAGACAGCCAACAGATTCAGTGTGAAGAGTAAGCTGGGAGATGGCCAGCTTTTCAAGGAATTTGCCCATGAAAGGAGGGATAGAGATTGGGCGAAAATTAGCCGGAAGGTAGGGGTCGGCTGAGGGCTTCTTACGGAGTTTAACTTTCCAAAGAGCACAAGAGTGTGAGAGCAACATACTAAAGGCAGAGAGTGCACTTGCATATTGTCTAGGTCTCCATAAATGAAAATAGTATCCATGTTGTGAGTTCATTGTTTCGTTTGCTTATGAGAACACTGGCTGCACTTGGGGTTTTGCACAAGTTAAAAATTGTCTGCACTCGGCTTCCATACCTTGTCCGAGAGGTTTCACCATTTTGGGGAGTCCAACACTAAACAAGCATTTGACAAAGCCAAATAGGTCTGGCTGTTTAGATGCAATGTGCTGGCTTATTGATGGGAGAGATTGCGTGCATCAGTGCACACACAGACACACACATCAGTGTGTGTGTGTCTGTGTGTGTGTGTGTGTGTGTGTGTGTGTTTGTGTGTGTCTGTGTGTGTGTGTGTGTGTGTGTGTGGCGCAGGCGCATGTAAGAGGAAGCGAGAGCAGCAGAGGCTGTGTGCGATTATGCGAAGGAATTGGTTACTGTGTGGGTGTAGAGGGTTGCTTGAATGGATAGATGAGGGAATATATGTATATAGCTTAGTGTCAAAGAGCCAATGGACAGGTTATTACTCCTCACCTGGCCAGTATGTATACATATGCTGTGTACTTATATATCAATCACTTTCTCAGCCGAGTGGGAGAGGGTCACAGTGCAAAAGTGGTGGGGGATAGGGGGCTTCCCTTTGGTAAGGTTTAAGACCCCAAGTTGGGGTTTATGTGAGTGGTGTGTCAGCTGCTGGGTGTCCCACCTGTGGATGCACTCTCATTTTAGCCACTGAAAGGGTCCACAGACCCCTTTTGGGTGTGGGTCCCTGCACGGATACTGAGCGGTTCTGGTCTTTGACACCTGTGATAAAGTTAGAGGGTTGTCACAAGCAACCAGAGTAACTCAAGACACATGATAGTCGGGTAACCAGACCGCCCCAAATGTCAAGCTGCCTTCTCACTAGTCAATGAGAAGGAATGTGTGGATGTGTGGATGTGTTACTGCATTGCAGAGTACTTCTGTGTGCACAGTTGTGTGGGTAGGTGCATGGGGGAGCATGTGTTAGTGCAAATAGGGTAGTGGATCAGTGGGAAAGCGAGTGTGTATTTCCATGTGAATTGCTTAGTGACTCAATATGTGGGTAGCTTGACTGTGTGAATGGGTTAGTTGATGGATAGATGGGTAGATGTGTAGATGGCTGAGTGCACATGTGGTATGCGTGAGTGGATAGCGCATGGATGAGTTGTGCTTGGGGGTTAATCTGTTAAAGGAAGGATTGATGGATGGCTGGACAGATGATTTTGTGCCTCAGGGTTGGTCTCTGGGTAGATGGATGGATGGATGGATGGATGGGTGAGGTAGTGCGTGGGGTTAATTTATGACTAGAGGAAGGGGGTGTGTGTGTGTTTGTGCATGGACTTTGAGTGGAGTAATGGATGGATGGATGAGTCTATGTGTGGGTTTAGTCTGTGGAATATTGGAAAGATGGATGGATCGGTAAGTGAGTTTGTGTTGGGGGTTCATCTGTGAATGGAGGGAGCTATTGAACCTGTGTTGCTTTGTGTCGTCTTGTTTCCGAGGCGTGCACGTTGCTGCTGAGCTATCCTCCTGGGACAGCTATGGTTGAGTGAATGTGTGTGGGGTTAGTCTGTGAATGGAAGGAGCTATGGGTGAGTGAGTTTGTGCATGGGTTAGTCTGTGCATGGAAGGAGCTATGGGTCAGTGAGTTTGTGCATGGGTTAGTCTGTGCATGGAAGGAGCTATGGGTCAGTGAGTTTGTGCGTGGGTTAGTCTGTGAATGGAGGGAGCTATGGGTGAGTGAGTTTGTGCGTGGGCTAATCTGTGCATGGAGCGAGCTATGGGTGAGTGAGTTTGTGTTCGGGGTTAGTCTGTGCATGGAGGGAGCTATGGGTGAGTGACTTTGTGCGTGGGTTAGTCTGTGAATGGAGGGAGCTATGGGTGAGTGAGTTTGTGTGTGGGTTAGTCTGTGCATGGAGGGAGCTATGGGTGAGTGAGTTTGTGCGTGTGTTAGTCTGTGCATGGAGGGAGCTATGGGTGAGTGAGTTTGTGTGTGGGGTTAGTCCGTGAATGGAAGGAGCTATGGGTGAGTGACTTTGTGCGTGGGTTAGTCTGTGCATGGAGGGAGCTATGGGTGAGTGAGTTTGTGTGTGGGTTAGTCCGTGCATGGAGGGAGCTATGGGTGAGTGAGTTTGTGCATGGGTTAGTCTGTGAATTGAAGGAGCTATGGGTGAGTGAGTTTGTGCGTGGGTTAGTCCGTGCATGGAGGGAGCTATGGGTGAGTGACTTTGTGTGTGGGGTTAGTCTGTGAATGGAAGGAGCTATCGGTGAGTGAGTTTGTGCGTGGGTTAGTCTGTGCCTGGAGGGAGCTATGGGTGAGTGAGTTTGTGCATGGGTTAGTCTGTGCCTGGAGGGAGCTATGGGTGAGTGAGTTTGTGCGTGGGTTATTCTGTGCCTGGAGGGAGCTATGGGTGAGTGACTTTGTGTGTGTGGTTAGTCTGTGAATGGAAGGAGCTATGGGAGAGTGAGTTTGTGCATGGCTTAGTATGTGCTTGGAGGGAGCTATGGGTGAGTGACTTTGTGTGTGGGGTAGGTCTGTGAATGGAAGGAGCTATGGGTGAGTGAGTTTGTGCGTGGGTTAGTCTGTGCCTGGAGGGAGCTATGGGTGAGTGAGTTTGTGCGTGGGTTAGTCTGTGCCTGGAGGGAGCTATGTGTGAGTGACTTTGTGTGTGGGGTTAGTCTGTGAATGGAAGGAGCTATGGGTGAGTGAGTTTGTGCGTGGCTTAGTATGTGCCTGGAGAGAGCTATGGGTGAGTGACTTTGTGTGTGGGGTTAGTCTGTGAATGAAAGGAGCTATGGGTGAGTGAGTTTGTGCGTGGCTTAGTATGTACCTGGAGGGAGAGGGAGCTATGGGTGAGTGAGTTTGTGCATGGGTTAGTCTGTGCATGGAGGGAGCTATGGGTGAATGAGTTTGTGTGTGGGTTAGTCTGTGCATCGAGGGAGCTATGAGTGAGTGAGTTTGTGTGTCGGGTTAGTCTGTGCATGGAGGGAGCTATGGCTGAGTGAGTTTGTGCGTGGCTTAGTATGTGCCTGGAGGGAGCTATGGGTGAGTGACTTTGTGTGTGGGGTTAGTCTGTGAATGGAAGGAGCTATGGGTGAGTGAGTTTGTGCATGGGTTAGTCCATGCATGGAGGGAGCTATGGGTGAGTGAGTTTGTGCATGGGTTAGTCTGTGCCTGGAGGGAGCTATGGGTGAGTGAATTTGTGCGTGGGTTAGTCTGTGCCTGGAGGGAGCTATCGGTGAGTGAGTTTGTGCATGGGTTAGTCTGTGCATGGAGGGTGCTATGGGTGAGTGAGTTTGTGCGTGGGTTAGTCTGTGCCTGGAGGGAGCTATGGGTGAGTTAGTTTGGGTGTGGGTTAGTCTGTGCATCGAGGGAGCTATGAGTGAGTGAGTTTGTGTGTCGGGTTAGTCTGTGAATGGAGGGAGCTATGGTTGAGTGAATGTGTGCATGGGTTAGTGCATGAATGGAGAGAGCTATGGGTGAGTGAGTTTGTGCGTGGGTTAGTCTGTGCATGGAGGGAGCTATGGGTGAGTGAGTTTGTGTGTGGGTTAGTCTGTGCATCGAGGGAGCTATGGGTGAGTGAGTTTGTGTGTCGGGTTAGTCTGTGAATGGAGGGAGCTATGGTTGAGTGAATGTGTGCATGGGTTAGTGCTTGAATGGAGGGAGCTATGGGTGAGTGAGTTTGTGCGTGGGTTAGTCTGTGCATGGAGGGAGCTATGGGTGAGTGAGTTTGTGCGTGGCTTAGTATGTGCCTGGAGGCAGCTATGGGTGAGTGACTTTGTGTGTGGGGTTAGTCTGTGAATGGAAGGAGCTATGGATGAGTGAGTTTGTGTGTGGGTTAGTCTGTGCATGGAGGGAGCTAACGGTGAGTGAGTTTCTGTGTGAGTTAGTCTGTGCATCGAGGGAGCTATGAGTGAGTGAATTTGTGTGTCGGGTTAGTCTGTGAATGGAGGGAGCTATGGTTGAGTGAATGTGTGCATGGGTTAGTGCTTGAATGGAGAGAGCTATGGGTGAGTGAGTTTGTGCGTGGGTTAGTCTGTGCATGGAGGGAGCTATGGGTGAGTGAGTTTGTGCATGGCTTAATGTGTGCCTGGAGATAGCTATGGGTGAGTGACTTTGTGTGTGGGGTCAGTGCTTGAATGGAAGGAGCTATGGGTGAGCGAGTTTGTGCGTGGGTTAGTCCATGCATGGAGGGAGCTATGGGTGAGTGAGTTTGTGCGTGGGTTAGTCTGTGCATGGAGGGAGCTATGGGTCAGTGAGTTTGTGTGTGGGGTTAGTCTGTAAATGGAAGGAGCTATGGGTGAGTGCGTTTGTGCGCGGCTTAGTATGTGCCTGGAGGGAGCTATGGGTGAGTGAGTTTGTGCGTGGGTTAGTCCGTGAATGGAAGGAGCTATGGGTGAGTGAGTTTGTGTGTGGGTTAGTCTGTGAATGGAGGGAGCTATGGGTGAGTGAGTTTGTGCATGGGTTAGTCTGTGAATGGAGGGAGCTATGGGTGAGTGAGTTTGTGCATGGTTTAGTCTGTGCATGGAAGGAGCTATGGGTGAGTGAGTTTGTGTGTGGGTTAGTCTGTGAATGGAGGGAGCTATGGGTGAGTGAGTTTGTGTGTGGGCTAGTCTGTGAATGGAGGGAGCTATGGGTGAGTGGGTTTGTGCATGGGTTAGTCTGTGCATGGAAGGAGCTATGGGTGAGTGAGTTTGGGTGTGGGTTAGTCTGTGAATGGAGGGAGCTATGGGTGAGTGAGTTTGTGCGTGGATTAGTCTGTGAATGGAGGGAGCTATGGGTGAGTGAGTTTGTGCGTGGGTTAGTCTGTGCATGGAAGGAGCTATGGGTGAGTGAGTTTTTGTGTGGGTTAGTATGTGAATGGAGGGAGCTATGGGTGAGTGAGTTTGTGTGTGGGTTAGTCTGTAAATGGAGGGAGCTATGGGTGAGTGATTTGTGCATGGGTGTTGGTCTCTGAATGGCTGCATGGATGGATTAATAGTTTTTGTGGGGGTGGGTGAGTTTTTTGTATGGCTTAGTCTGTGAATAGCAGTATTGATGGATGGTTGAGTTTGTGTGTGTGCTGTGTTGGTGTGTCAATGGAGGGAGCTGTGGTGAGTGATTTGAGCGTGGGTGTTCGTCTCTAAATGGTGGTATGGATGTATTGGTAGTTTGTGTGGGGTAGGGGTTAGTCTGTGGAGGGATGGATGGGTGGGTGAGTTTGTGCACAGGGACTAGTCTCTGAATTGAGGTATGGATGGGTGAGTTTGTGTTTGTGGGTTAGTCTGTGGAGGGATGGATGGATGGGTGAGTTTGTGCACGGGGACTAGTCTCTGAATTGAGGTATGGATGGATGGATGGGTGAGCTTGTGTTTTTGGGTTAGTCTGTGGAGGGATGGAGGGATGGGTGAGTTTGTGGGTTAGTCTGTTAAGGGATGGATGGGTGGTTGAGTTTGTGGGTTAGTCTGTGGAGGGACGGATGGGTGGTTGAGTTTGTGCACTAGGACTAGTCTCTGAATTGAGGTATGGATGGATGGATGGATGGGTGAGTTTGTGGGTTAGCCTGTGGAGGGATAGATGGGTGGGTGAGTTTGTGGGTTAGTCTGTGGAGGGATGGATGGATGTGTTTGTGTTTGGGGGTTAGTCTGTGGAGGGATGGGTGAGTGGGTGAGTTTGTGCACGGGGCTAGTCTCTGAATGGATGGATGGATGGATGGATGGATGGATGGATGGATGGATGGATGTGGAGGTTGTTCACAGGGACTAGTCTCTGAATGGAAGTATGGACGGATGGATGGATGGGTGAGTTTGTGTTTGCGGGTTAGTCTGTGGAGGGATGGACGGGTGGGTGAGTTTGTGAACAGGGACTAGTCTTTGAATGGAGGTATGGATGGATGGGTGAGTTTGTGTTTGGGGGTTAGTCTGTAGAGGGATGGACAGGTGGGTGAGTTTGTGTACGGGGACTAGTCTCTGAATGGAGGTATGGATGGATGAATGGAGGTATGGATGGATGGATGGATGGATGGATGGATGGATGGATGGATGGATGGATGGATGGATGGATGGGGAGGTTGTGCACAGGGACTAGTCTCTGAATGGAAGTATGGATGGGTGAGTGTGTTTGGGGGTTAGTCTGTGGAGGGATGGACGGGAGGGAGAGTTTGTGGACGGGGACTAGTCTCTGAATGGAGGGATGGATGGATGGGTGAGTTTGTGTTTGAGGTTAGTCTGTGGAGGGATGGACGAGTGGGTGAGTTTGTGCACGGAGACTAGTCTCTGAATGGAGGTATGGATGGATGGATGGATGGGTGAGTTTGTGTTTGGGGTTAGTCTGTGGAGGGATGGACGGGTGGGTGAGTTTGTGCACGGGGACTAGTCTCTGAATGGAGGTATGGATGGATGGATGGGTGAGTTTGTGTTTGAGGGTTAGTCTGTAGAGGGATGGACGGGTGGGTGAGTTTGTGGACGGGGACTAGTCTCTGAATGGAGGTATGGATGGATGGATGGGTGAGTTTGTGTTTGGGGGTTAGTCTGTGGAGGGATGGGTATGTGGATTGATTGCTGAGTTTGTGTGTGGGGTTAGTCTGTAGAGGGATGGATGGATGGGTGTGTTTGTGTTTGGGGGTTAGTCTGTGGAGGGATGGGTGAGTGGGTGAGTTTGTGCACGGGGCTAGTCTCTGAATGGAGGTATGGATGGATGAATGGGGGTATGGATGGATGGATGGATGGATGGATGGATGGATGGATGGATGGATGGATGGATGGATGGGGAGGTTGTGCACAGGGACTAGTCTCTGAATGGAAGTATGGATGGATGGATGGATGGGTGAGTGTGTTTGGGGGTTAGTCTGTGGAGGGATGGATGGGTGGGTGAGTTTGTGCACGGGGACTAGTCTCTGAATGGAGGTATGGATGGATGGATGGATGGATGGGTGAGTTTGTGTTTGGGGGTTAGTCTGTAGAGGGATGGATGTGTGGGTGAGTTTGTGTGTGGGGTTAGTCTGGGTACATCAGTATCTATGGATGGGTGAGTTTCAAGGGAAGGTTGGTGGGATGGGTGTGTTTCTGAGCAGGTGTGTCAATTGATGGCAAGTTTGTGGGTGGATGTAGATAGATAATACATTGTGAGTTTGCCTGTGTGGTATATTTGTGTGCATGCTTGTGAACACATCAATGGTGCGTATGTTCATTTAATCTATTACAAATGTGTGGGTGTTCTTGTAAGAGGGTAGAGCGATATGTGGATAGGGACATTAGTGGATGGAGAGATGAGGGGCAGCTGGAATAACCCCCCCTCCCTGGGAGCTCGGGCCACTGCCCCAATCAGACACCCATGATGCAACGAGGCCACCTACATTTCAGCAAGAAGAAGAACAGAGTCTGTATAGAGGAGCCTCCATTCCACACCAAACACAAGCTTCAGAAGGTGGCCATAAAAGCTGCACACGGGCAGTTCTGAAGGCTAACGGGGGCTTTATAAAGAGGCGGGAACCATCGTAGAGAACTTAGCCATGGTGGGCTTTGCAATACGTGCCCAGTGTAGTAAACCTATGTGCATTCAGGACTCCCCTTCCGAATGCTGGTGAAAGAGCGCCTCCTTTCTTCCACTGACACATGCTTTCATTGATTTGATCCGAGTGGGTGTCTCCATGAATGTAAACAAGAACTGCATGTACTTGATCTTTATGTCATGCATCTGTGTGGCCTTATCCCCAATCAACATACTTCAATCAATTTCACCAACTTCTCACCCAAATGGTCCTGCCCCTCCAAAGGATCAAGGCCAAGAGCGATGTTTTAGCGCCTCTCTTTGATACGATCAAAGAGGCTCACATACCCGACCTTCTGAAGACAATTTAGTGCATACCTCTGTAGAAAAACCTTCCCTTGATCCCTCTCTTCCTTCTAGCTGTGATCCCTTTCTTCCTTCTAGCTGTGATCCCTCTCTTCCTTCTACCTGTGATCCCTCTCTTCCTTCTAGATGTGATCCCTCTCTTCCTTCTAGCTGTGATCCCTCTCTTCCTTCTAGCTGTGATCCCATGATCTCCAACTGTTCAATTAGGCTAAAGATACTTGACAAGGCTGCCTTATTAGAACTTCAAGACTTTCTGGAGAATGTTCAGCTTCTAGGAGCATGGGGGTGAGAATGGGGGCACAGTCAGAGTACTGAGCCTGCCATGATGGATATCAAGGGGAATCTGCTGCCAATAACCAGTGAGGAAGGATCAGCTTCTAGGGGCATGGCAGTAAGGTTGTAGGCACAGTCAGAGTACTGAGCCTGCCCAATGTTCTGTCCTGATGTTCACGATGCCCAATACAGGGATGTGTGCTCAAATAAATTACAGTGTACTCATTACAGGCATGGTGGTATTTTGGGTTAAAATACCGCCACATTCGTATACGACTACCTCAACTCGTTTTTGCAGGATATCGGGCACATTCTGAGTGGCGTGGTTGTGCAGCCTCTTGGAGGTGGCCTCATACTACTCCAATGGGGCTTCTAGTGAATTATCAACGGCTGTAATTTGCCATTTTCTGTAGGTAATTGTGAGGCAGCATCGTAGGGAGGAGACCGCTCACCAAATTGATCTTATACACACTCACCCCATTTCCGAGGTTCGGCCCTCTTTATTTCAATTTGCCTACTTACAGGCACGCCATGGCCAATGCGCCCTGACGTGCTTCCTTGGTATCTACTGAGTCTCCGTCGGGACCCGGAAGTCTCTGGGCCTCATTATAAGCTGAGCAGTTCGGGAAAAGTGGTGGTTAAAGTGGTGGTAATTCCATTACTTGCATTTTTCCTGCACCTGCCAAACTACAAGTTTGCCAGTGGAAGTTGACCGATTTACATCCATCGGGCCCCCACTAGCAGCAAACAGCCAGTATAACCAGCAGCAATTTCCCCCATGCACCCCATGGAATGGGGAATGACTGCCGTTGCCTGTAATATCCCAGTACTACAGGCATATCATGCCCCCGTAGTGGAAGGTCCGCTTGCCGGTATTCATCCAGAATTACCAGTGGGATATCGGCAAACCTGTAAAGACCCCCTGTCTGTCTTTGGACACAACATAACAGTAATGTGGGGTGGCATCCTCCAGGAAAGTGCTTGGGGGTAGGAGGGTTCTCCAACATTGTAATTTGGTGGCACAGTAAAAGTGGCAGTGAGACCTAGTGTGCCCACCAGGCACTAACACCTGCCCAGCAGGAATTAATCTTTCCAATACACACACCTCCTGGGAATACAGGTGGCAAAAACACCAAACACGAATTAAGGGCCCGATTCATGGAATTATTTGCCTGGAAAATAGGGAACTTGTGCGAACTGCGTTTGTAATTCCGTTTGTCGATCCATGGAATGGAATGCGCTTGATTTTCCTTGGACTTGTGGGGATTTCACGGCAGCCCGGCACGCCCCTCCGAGCAGCTGATTGCCTTGCGCAAGACACCATACAGAGCGTGAGCGTGGCTTGCGCACGGCGCAGGGGAGGGGCGGGACACCAAAAATGGGAAAGAACATGTGAAAAAGTGAGCCACAGGCAGTCCATTGCACGCTCACTATTGCGAGGAAACAATGCATATTCAGGGATTCGTGAAACCTCCTGGCAGGTAAGTGGCCATGCAAAGCCATCATACTTTGCACACCCCGAAGGCAGGTGTACAGACACTTGTGCATAGGATCAGTGCGCAGAGGTAAGATCGGGTATTGGATTTAGGGGTGCATGCACACAGCCAGGGTTCTGGTCTAATTTAGGGGTGTTTGTATGCAGTGTTGCAGGGTGCAGAAACGTTTTACGGGGGTTCCACACACATTTTCTGAGTTTTACCTGGGTTAAGATAAATTGTACACATGAGTCTCCGTCGGGACCCGGAAGTCTCTGGGCCTCATTATAAGCTGAGCAGTTCGGGAAAAGTGGTGGTTAAAATGGTGGTTAATGGTGAGGGTAACAGTTACGATGGACCCCGCGCAGGGTCCCCGAGATGCAGGTCTGCTTGCGAGGGACCTGATGCACTGTTTTGAGGTGTATGTATTCGTGCCCGGGGAGCACACAAAGGTGGCTGTTTCTGGCTGGTTTTGATTTGCGTGGGTGTCTGTGGGGCATTACGGCCACGACTTGTGAATACGGTTACTTTGCGTGAACAATTTCATGAATACGCGGAGCGCGCAGAAAAACCTCTGTGCACTTTCCATGAATCGGGCCCTAAATCAGGAGCTGGGTGGGTGGGATGGGGAGGTGAGAAAGCTCGTAATAATGTCCCTCCGACAGTTGCCAACATGAAGCATCCTAATATGTAGGCGCATATCCAAGGCTTGTTTTTTCCTTTGCCTCTTGGGATCTGTAGTTCAGTGTTTCTCATTATAACACTCTGAGTTAAAAGTCCCAGAATGCAAAGCAAAACACGGTCTGGATAAGCACCTAAAACTGGAATGGAACATGTTGGCAACTATGGTAAATTAATGCTAAACACCTGAATGCTTATCTCCTTACAACTCAGTATTTTAAACAGACTTCAGAGAGCATTTCAAATAGAACCACTTTGGAGTTATCCTTATATATTCAGTTAAAGGGGCAGGATCTGGCTCTAAAATCTGTAGGTGGTAGAGCAACCTTTAAGAGTGGCCAATATGCACTCGTTTAAGGACTGGCCTTTCAAGCTGGTTTCCCTTTTTATCAGACTGCAATCCTAGCATTGACAGAGAGTTAGGACATATTACCTTTAAACACATTATAGGTCGCACAGTTGCACATAAAAGAATGATGCCCGGTGACGTCTGACTGCCTGGCCTCACAGAACAGTGACAGCATCTGGCCAGCATCTGGCCTCCAACATATCAGGGCCTCTGACGTGTTGGCTATTCATTGAAATTCCAGGTAAACCGGTTGGACGGTGCCGGCATCTGGCCAGACTTAGTTGGAGCTGTCCAAAATGGCCGCCCTCCTGAGAGAGCACACACTGCGAGGTCCCCATGCAGCCAGCATTGTCCAGGCTCAGAATAAGCATCGCAGTCACTCAGGCTCTCCACATTACACATGTGCACCCAGGACTATCCGCCATATAAAACTAACATGCACTTCGATCTTAAAACGTCTGGGCAAAGCACAAACCTAGACTGATGCTTACATTCTAGCATGTCCTTTTGAAGCCCGCGCCTGCGCACAGCGCCACCATTTTCCACACTCCGAGTCAATCAATCAAATATCTTTATTCGGATTTCTCCATTAAATCAAGAGCAATAAACACACAATACGATGACATCATTGTTTGAAACATCCCAACATCCCAAGTGGCTTATCCTAATGGAGTATAAAACTACTCTCAAACACCACTTCCTAAGAAGACCCCAAGAACCTGGACCAGGTACTAAAGGAATGTTTCATGAAAACATCCCTTGCTGGAAAAGCTTCAATGCTCATACTCACACAGGTGAAGAATAACGTCCTTATTATCACAGCTCATGAACTCTCCGCCTTCAGACAATGGGGCCTAGGCCCCCTTTCACGTTCAACATAATAGTTCGCACAGATTAATAGAAAATGTGCCAGGTCCTCCTCGGCTCCCATGTAGGCAGCCCTTTTCCCGGTCCTGCGTGCATTTAAAGGGAGTGCCTTAAGTCTCATCATCATTGGTGGGGTTTATTCTTCTACACTTCGCCTCCGCCCTCGAGGGACAGTCGGGTTAGCCTTGTACAGAGCAAGAGACCTTTGCCCTGTCTGCATCTTTGTCACGACCGATGGCAGTCACATCCTGTACTTTTTTGTGACCCCACTATGAAGAGCACATCCCTCATTGTTCCTAACATATTAACTCTTGGCATCAAAGCGGCCATCTCTCCCAGTGCATAAAGGAGCATTGACCCAACCTTTGGTTAGAATCCGGGCCTCCTATTTGTGGTACTCTCCTCCTAGTACTCCCCAATTTAGCATTAAAATGCCCTGTAATTATAACACTAAGGTCCCATCTATGGTTGGCAGTGACCTCGGGCAATTTCTTTAAAACCTCCTCAATAGATTTGCCCATATTAGGGGAAATAAACCTTAGCTAAAAACAGCTCCTTCTCACCCCCCACTCCTTTAGAAACAACACCCAGGGCGTCTTTGGTCTCAAAATGTACTCTCTCTGGCTTGCCATGGAGGGAGCTACTTATTAAAATTAGAAGGTCCCCGGTGGGCCTTGCCCAGGGCCCCTTCTCGGCCAGTATAGAATAGCTGGTAAAGCCCCCAAGAGTAATCTCAAACTGGTGCCCAGTTTCTTGAGAGGCAAATAATGTCATGGGAGGTTGGAGCGGTTAACCATTCCTCGCCGCCTAGCTTTCCTTTAATATCCGCCCCATTCCAGAATATCCGGTTCATCTGGGAACTTTTCACTTCAGCTCCCGGTAATAAATGTCCCACGGTGGGTTAAAAGCCATTGAACCGTAGGGAGTTTCTTGAGCGCGAAGTGAGAGCTTCGATGTTTCTGCTGACACTCTTGCGTCCCAACTGAGTTCTGCAGTGGGCTCGACCCTTACTGACGGGGCTTTATTGATGGTTTCCGTATCAGTACCCTCCGGGGCACGCACGCAAGTAGTCCACAAATACCTTGGCGGACAACAAGGAATTATTCAAAGGTGACAGATCTTAGCCTTTACATCCAGGTAGACTTCTATACCCATCAAAACAAACACGTCCCGTCATTGAATAAGGCATGCCCTCAAATGTGGGTTATTAAAACAAATCCGAGCACCCACCACAGTATAAACAGTCAGAGAGAATTCAAACAGAGGAAAACATTTTGAAATAGATGTTACATACACACAAGATCTTATGGAATGCATTCAAAAGCCCCCTCTTGTGGGAACCC
Organism: Ambystoma mexicanum; assembly: GCF_040938575.1. Lineage (NCBI taxonomy): Eukaryota > Metazoa > Chordata > Amphibia > Caudata > Ambystomatidae > Ambystoma > Ambystoma mexicanum. Next base: position 1,465,912,545 of record NC_090924.1, on the reverse strand, counting down.
CTTAGTCCCATGTGAAACTCCTTGAATGTAGATATTACATTAGACCTTCTCCAACCCTCCAGGGGCTTAGGATCAGCTGAACCCTCTTGGAGTCTTACACTCCAGAGGGCTTTGGGAGGTCAAGGTGTGGTTGTTTTGGGGCTTCAGAAGTCTCTCCTAGCGTTTCATGATGAGAGTCGCCATCCACACCACCACAATCTTCATCTATTTGTTTTTCTCCTTATGTGTAGACATCAGGGGAAGTTCTTCAGTGCTAATGCTAGCATATGATTCCAAGCTGATGATTTAATTTCTCGGATCCTTCTCCTATTGATGTATTTTTGCGGCAGCCACTTCTCCTAGAGTAAGCTTGTGAGCCTCCCTGTGAGGTTGGAAATGCCTTATGGCATGACAGGGCCTCCTAGTCATTGTCCTACCACTTCTTTGTGTGTGTTCTGCCACTGAGGTCCTCCCGGGACCTCTGGCAGTGCAGCTTTTCATTTTATCTTTTGGTGAACAACACCCATGGGATTCCCTTGTGGCACCCATGGGGGGGGTACACCCTTGCACCCCTTATGTGGGAGTTAAGGGAGTTTGCTGTTGCTCACTGCAGATACCAATACTGTGCTCTGTGCCTTTAATCACCAGAGGAATAGAGCCAGACGTGCAACGTGCTACGTGGTGCCTGTTTTCATCAACCCCTTTATAAACTCTGTACTCCACCAAGGGAAGTTAAGGGATGTTGTGGGTGTTCGTGGGTGTGAGTTTGACTGTGCCCTATGCTGCGCCCTGCCTGTTAAAGATGCCGTTGGACCCAAACAATCACTCGAGCACCCAGACAAGACTCCAGGTGAGACTGCATGCCACCCCTATTATGCATGGTAATCTGGTGCCCCATTGAGGGGGTTAAACAATTATACTAGTTCGAAAAGGCTTTCGACTAATCAAACTCTTGGAACTGTGGCGCTGTTTTAGTCTCCGCCCCGTAGTAGAGAGTTGGTGGTTGTAGGACCCTTGAAAGAACCACTCTCTAACTCAGTGCATACCTATGTAGAGGCGGACAAACCAAAGGCCCCGGATTTAGCAGACTTGGTTGACATCCCTACTAACGGACCGTAGAATGGAGAGGAGTATTCTGAGTCCAGGGAGGGAGGGCCACAAGGCGACGCGCAGGACTTATTGCGCATAGTGAATGAGGATGGAAGGTCGGGAGGGCTTATGGTTTCTCCTATGCTACCAGCACTGTGCACCAACTCTCGGAACTCTCGGAGTGGTAACAGGCAGGGCATCGACTCCTATATGGAGGGTCGTTGTAAGAGGGATGCTGAGGTTCCATCATTGGACAATGCAAGCTCGAATCAGTTACAAAATGAATGGATTCCTAGACTGAGTGAGAACATGGGCAATGATGAAACTACGAGGAACTACCAGCAAGCCCAAAAGGAAAGCCTTCCAAACCTGAATTCAGTGGCAGCCCAGTGTCAGCCGAAACATTCTGACTTGGCAGCCCAGCTTGCACTCGACCTGTCTCTCTTGACTGAGAAAATTAACTCGCAAAGAAGAAAACGTCTCACAGCCATTAAGGATAGACTTGAGGCTTTAAGAGATGATTAGAGCCCTATTGGGATTGCCTCTATTACTGAGAAGGTACCGATTGTCGAGCCAGCTGACCATCCATTTGGAGATATCGTAACACGCACAGGAAGGGTGGACAGTGGGGCTTTGGTCCGGGGGTACAGCCCAGAGACCCCTAGGAGCCAAATTGCAACCTGTTCATCACCTGAGGAAAGGAATGTTTGGGCTGTATCCCAGCAAGGGGAGGAGGACCCTCATGGGTCCCTCGAGTCATGTTCTAGTTCTTTCTCATAAGAACGAAGTTTTACGAATGACTCTCGTGAAACCGGAAGTGGCCACTGTTTAGGGGGTTAGACCCTCAAAGAAGATCGAGCACTCATTCAAAATACATTGATGGCTACTCTGTCTGTTTCCGTGTCGCCATTTTGTAAGTTATATGAGTCAATAAACACCTCTATGCAAGATCAAGTGATCCTGATTGACATGTTACAGACAAATTGGCCAATCTCGACCCATTCATGAAAACGTTGGAAATAAAACTTGCTACGGAAGTGGAAACCTCAAACCAGTGGTAGGTGCTGCTATGTGATTTGGCCAGCAGGGAGACTGCAGACAAAACCTCATTAATGGAGCCCATTATTGAAGACGGAAAGTGGATGAGAACCCACTGGAAAGCATCCCGTAGCCTGGCATTGGGTGATAAAGCTGACTGCGCGGCCTTTTCTCAGGTCAACGACTTGACAGGGTCCAAGAAACCTAAGAAGGTAGAGAAAGCGCCAGGAGACTAAAATAATAGTGCTCATTCCAAGTCGGATATTACCAATATCTTTGCGACATTCAAGCCCAATAACTCAACGGATGGGGGTGAACCTGGCAGAAAAAGAAAGAGTAATGTTATCTCCTAAATGCAAAATGAACGGCTCCAGAGCATTCCTACGTAACATACAAGTTCCGCCTCAGAAGGAAACGTCCCAATCCACTAAGAGTCCGCGCATGGAACTTGTGAGGATACACGTTTAAGGGAAAACACTCTAAGTATGCGCGATCAAAGCTGGAAGCCGGTGGAAGGGGGTAACTCCTCTCTGTCTGACACCTGTCTAAGTGATCTCATTCAGCTCATGGATAATGAGGACGACAGATGGAATGATCTGACTGAATCCAATTGGAAGGAAATTGAGAAGCAGGAAGACCTTATATTATGGAAGACAGGCTCCAAAAGTGCTGATCCGTCGTTGAACTCTCCTAGGCGCTCTGTGGGAAGCAGTCGCGAGTTGCCATTCCAACCTTGGAAGCCGAACGCTTGGCTGTGAATATGAAAGACCGTGCTGATATTGCTAATCTTGAAGCTCCGAAGGGAAAGATTCTCCCAATTAATAAGAATGGTCAACAACAGAGGGAATCACAGCAAGAAGGTTCACTGGATAGTGAACGAAGGCCCGAGGGGATCCCCAAGATCTATTTGGAAAGAATATTCCCTGGTCGGGAAGCCCCTCTTTTGAACAGTGAGAATGGGAGGAGGCTTGTCCAGTGTACCCCCACATTAAGATACATTACAACTAATGACATTCGAGTTCTTGTATTTGTCTCAGAGGATCGAGGTGACTTGGTGATTTTTCATTTAGAATCCCAACTAATTAAGGATGCCCTTTTGGAGTTTAGCAAAATGTTTCTACCGTTGGTTTATGATCTAAGTGACTTTAAAGAAGTCCCGCAGACACTGAAGCAGGCCTGGAAAAGGGCCCCTTTCACCCTGCCATGGGGGTCTTGCCAGTACCAACAATTCCCTTTCAAATGAGGGAAATCAAACACTTGAGGACATTTACGATTGAGAATCGTTTGGTAAATAAAGCCCCATCTGCGGACCAAGTGTCTCTGATCCAAATCCAGGTGGATCCATCAGATTGGAGCTGGGTAGCCGGTGCGCTGGACAACCGATCCACGAAATAGACTGATGGAAAATGTCTAGGAGAAACCCTGTGTATTGGATCATGGAACACAAGGGGCTTTACGTTTTTGTTTACAGAGGAATGGAAAGTGTTGGACAGTTATGATGTGCTCTGTCTGCAGGAGATGTTGCTCCAGGATAAGCCGGCATGTGATGGTTGTGAAGTTTTCCTAAATCCGGCCCCAAAGGGTTCCTTGGGCCGACCCTTCTCTGGTCTGCTGATGCCGATCAGGGTGGAGAGGGCTTTCGTGGTTCGTAGCCACAAGTTCCCTAATCCCTTTGCACAAATATTTCCAATAGGCGGGCAGCACTCCGAAGGGATATCTAACCTCCTGGTGATAAATGCCTATCATGGCGTCAATTAATTGCAGGTGGGCGAGTTTGTGGAGTTAATTATGGCGAAGGTGGATGAAGCGCTCACCGATTGGGTCAATCCAATGATATTACTCTGGGGGACTTCAACTTCCATCTGTTATCCAAGGAGGGTATTCCACTGCTACTGCCAGGTCTGGAGAGGGTGGCTAGAAAGTGGCCTCATGAATCCAGGGTGAGGGAATCCAGGGTGAGTGAATCCAGGGTGAGGGAATCCAGGGTGAGAGGGAATCCAGGGTGAGAGGGAATCCAGGGTGAGGAAATCCAGGGTGAGGGAATCCAGGGTGAGGGAATCCAGGGTGAGGGAATCCAGGGTGAGGGAATAAATGGGTAAACGGAAGGCGAGTGCCCGGGTGTATCCACTGGGAGAAATGGAGTCCAGTCGGCATGCCTGGACTACTGCTTTGTGTCAGCTAATGCAGGAGATAAGGTGAAAAGGTTTGAGGTAATGCTTTTGCCACACAGTGACCACAACTTGCTGTCAATTACCTTCCAGGAACCTCACCTTCCATATGGTCACAAATCAATGCCCCCGGTAGATCTTAGCTGGGTGAAAAAAAGGTGAATGTTTCCAGCCATAGAAATCCCTAACCTGTTGATTGGGTATGCGCAAGGTATCGCCATGACCCCCAAGATTGTTGAGTATGAGTGGATACTTTTAAAGAAAATCATGAGAGAGGGGGGTTTCCCACTCTTACTCCAGGCCACGCCTATGAGAGCGACTTGGTGGGAGCCCGTAGGTCCTGTGGGTTATGAGGATAATGGATAATGCGGGGAAGGGGCCCTGATATTCAAGAGCGAATAAGAGAATGCGGACAGCTTTACAAAAATTGGCTTAAAGCAACTGAAGCACTAAGATGCCAGAAAGACGCTGAAAAGATGCTACTAACAGAATGCAGGAAGAACACTAGGGATATGTGGGAGCTCATTAATAACGGGGGACATTTCAGGAAATCTCACCTGATGGGATGTATTACCGAGGAGAGTTGCAAGTGGGAAAGATCGGAAACCAAATAATCACACTCTAGAGACGAAGGGCTGGGCCTTTGATTTTGATATCATGGCGGCAAAACTAAGGATAGCAAAGCTTAGCTCATCTAGAACGGCGGGCCCAGATGGCATCTATGGTGTGCAGTCATAAAGTCGAATTAATAAAGTCGAATTACAATAAAATCGAAAACAAAATGTCAAAAAAAAAATCGAATATATTATTTCTTTATTTATATGTTTTTTTTGGGTTCTGCGATAAAAAAAAGGGGTAAAACATAAAAATAAAAAAGGGGGGTTTGGGGGGAACCCCCCATTTCGGATAAAAAACATAGTAAGAAAGAAATTCGATTTTTTTTTTACGACATTTTTTTTCTTGATTTTATGACTTTATGACATTCGACGTAATGACTATAAACCGCTATCTATAACTTTGCCCTCAAGGCAAATGCTGATAGTTGACTGACTGCAGCAACCCTGTTTAACCAAGTCATGAGGAATAGGCAAGTGCCCGAGTCGCGGAGGGAGGTCTTGGATGTCCTAATATTTAGGAAGGGCGATACGGCTGAAATCATCATATTAGGTCAAAAAACTACATTAGCTAAACTTGACAAGCTGTACTCCAACTTCACCATTGATAATATGATCATCCCTGTGTCTACATCTGTGAAGACCCTAGGGGTCTACATAGACTCCACACTATCCATGACTAGACAGGTCAGCGCCATCACATCCCCCTACGCACACACCACTAAGCTTATAAACGCCATAGAACCATACCTATCCAAGCCTAACTGTATATCAATAGCCAGAGAAACTATTGGTGCTAAACTAGACTACTGCAATGCCCTGCTAGCAGGTACATCTGAAAAAAATATAAACAGATTCCAAGTCACACAGAACAATGCTCTACGTGCAGCATTAAGCATCCCGAAAGGGGAGCATATTTCCCAGGCCAGACAGGCAGCTCACTGGCTCCCGGTCAAAAAGTGAATCACTTTCAAAATCCTGACCCTCACCCATAATTGCCTCACCCTCACTGCGCCATCATACCTATCAGAAACAATAACTAAATCCACCTCTACACGACCCACTAGGACTCAATACACCAACCAACTTCACATCCCAGGAATCAACAGGGCCAAAGCTGGTGGGCTAGGCTTCCCCTTCATTGCCGCCAAATCATGGAACGCACTACCCACAGATATTAGAGCAGAAAACTCGCTCCTTGCCTTCCGAAGAAAACTAAAAATCTCCCTTTTTACTCAAATCCACTGAATGCTCTGCTCTCTCTCATGTATGTACTGTAAACTACAACTGTTAACCTATCTGTAATTAAGAATTGTCTGTAACAAGCACCACGATGCCTCCGGGCTGTTGCGCCCTTTCCAAATCCGAATAAATAAATAAATAAATAAATAGCTGATTTTATACTTACATTCAGCTATGCAGGACGTTTTTGCTGTGTCTTTAGAATTGAATTGAAACACAGCATTGTTAGAACTTTCATAAGACTGTCGTGTCTTTATAATTAAATTCCAAAGACATACCAGTCTTATGAAGGTTATAACAATACAGTGTGCCTTAAGAATTCAATGTGTTAACACGCAAGCTCCATCTTGCTAACGAGTGTCTGCAAGCACACTGGAGGGGGCTGGTGTTTGATTGTTGTCTCCAGAGCATTGAAGTATGCAAACACATGAAAGTGTTATAAAATGTCAGCCTGCAGATTTTGAAAAAGCAGGGGTTGGATTACACAAAGGTGCTCATTCTCCATTTGAAATTAAATGTAACTTTTGTTTTAAGTGTACACACAGTTCAAACATTAAAACGATTATTTGGTGCAACCCTGGGGGTAGCACTGTAATCTTAGCAACTTGATCTGGGTGTGGATTGATATTGTTGTCCAGCTGGGTTCCCAGCATTTATTTGAGGAGTATTGGACTTCCTTTGTGCAGCGATTGGCAGTTTTGGAGGTACATGTATAATCAGGGTTCAGTGCTATTATGCGGACTTAACATCAGTAGTACATCCAAAGGGATAGCTATTAGAGAGTTTATTAGTTCACAAAGGCACATGGCAAGGATGTCAGCTATACCTGTTACTGGTCACTCTATTGAGCCTCTGAGTAACTCAATAATTGAACACAGAACAGTCCCTTCAGGGTGGTGGAGAGGGAGGGGAAACACATGCGGTGTTGTTATTTTCTCAGCGACCCATCTTCAGTTACCCCACACATTCTGCATCAGGTTGCCTGTCTGGGCAAGGATTCTTGGTATTGTTTGAATTGCATTGCAACAGGAAATATGGTTTAGAAAACCTCAGACCTACCATTTTAGACTGTTGAGGTGGACGAATACTTAGCAGAAACTCTAAACAAAGTCCCAGCAGTTCTGGGGTTCAAGACATCCGACAGGGCTGAGGGAGCTGTTAAAGTGTGTTAAAAGGGATGCGCGAGGCCACAATTATCCCTCATGGGCAGCACTGGTGTGATAAAGATGGCCGCCATCGATAAACCTGCACGCGTCTTTAGAGCAGTGCACATGTGGCTACATCTTCTGCCGGTTCAGCCGCTGAACCTCTGTGTCTTGAATTTTATCTGCAGTCAAAAGGGTTCCAGTCATAGGTGGCTGAAGCAGTATAGGGTCTGGATAGAAGGAAACATCTACTCCACCTGCTGCTAGTGGGCCAAGATCTCAAGTAGATCATTTAGATGTTGCATGATACTAAGGTGCAGGAAGTTATGATACCGAGGTGCAGGAAGTTACGATACCAAGGTGCAGGAAGTTATGATACCAAAGTGCAGGAAGTTATGATACCTATGTGTAGGAAGTTATGATACCGAGGTGTAGGAAGTTATGATACCGAGGATTAGGAAGTTATGATACCGAGGTGCAGGAAGTTATGATACCGAGGTGCAGGAAGTTATGATACCAAGTTGCAGGAAGTTATGATACCGAGGTGTAGGAAGTTATGATACCGAGTTGCAGGAAGTTATGATACCGAGGTGCAGGAAGTTATGATACCGAGGTGCAGGAAGTTATGATACCGAGGTGCAGGAAGTTATGATACCAAAGTGCAGGAAGTTATGATACCGAGGTGCAGGAAGTTATGATACCAAAGTGCAGGAAGTTATGATACCGAGGTGCAGGAAGTTATGATACCGAGGTGCAGGAAGTTATGATACCGAGGTGCAGGAAGTTATGATACCGAGGTGTAGGAAGTTATGATACCGAGGTGTAGGAAGTTATGATACCGAGGTGCAGGAAGTTATGATACCGAGGTGTAGGAAGTTGTGATACCGAGGTGTAGGAAGTTATGATACCGAGGTGCAGGAAGTTATGATACGAAGGTGCAGGAAGTTATGATACCAAAGTGCAGGATGTTATGATACCGAGGTGCAGGAAGTTATGATACCAAAGTGCAGGAAGTTATGATACCGAGGTGCAGGAAGTTATGATACCAAAGTGCAGGAAGTTATGATACCGAGGTGCAGGAAGTTATGATACCGAGGTGCAGGAAGTTATGATACCAAGTTGCAGGAAGTTATGATACCGAGGTGCAGGAAGTTATGATACCGAGTTGCAGGAAGTTATGATACCGAGGTGCAGGAAGTTATGATACCGAGGTGCAGGAAGTTATGATACCAAGTTGCAGGAAGTTATGATACCGAGGTGCAGGAAGTTATGATACCGAGGTGCAGGAAGTTATGATACCAAAGTGCAGGAAGTTATGATACCGAGGTGCAGGAAGTTATGATACCAAAGTGCAGGAAGTTATGATACCGAGGTGCAGGAAGTAATGATACCGAGTTGCAGGAAGTTATGATACCGAGGTGCAGGAAGTTATGATACCGAGTTGCAGGAAGTTATGATACCGAGGTGCAGGAAGTTATGATACCGAGGTGCAGGAAGTTATGATACCAAGTTGCAGGAAGTTATGATACCGAGGTGCAGGAAGTTATGATACCGAGGTGCAGGAAGTTATGATACCAAAGTGCAGGAAGTTATGATACCGAGGTGCAGGAAGTTATGATACCAAAGTGCAGGAAGTTATGATACCGAGGTGCAGGAAGTAATGATACCGAGTTGCAGGAAGTTATGATACCGAGGTGCAGGAAGTTATGATACCGAGTTGCAGGAAGTTATGATACCGAGTTGCAGGAAGTTATGATACCAAGTTGCAGGAAGTTATGATACCGAGGTGCAGGAAGTTATGATACCGAGGTGCAGGAAGTTATGATACCGAGTTGCAGGAAGTTATGATACCAAGTTGCAGGAAGTTATGATACCGAGTTGCAGGAAGTTATGATACCGAGTTGCAGGAAGTTATGATACCGAGGTGCAGGAAGTTATGATACCGAGGTGCAGGAAGTTATGATACCGAGTTGCAGGAAGTTATGATACCGAGTTGCAGGAAGTTATGATACCAAGTTGCAGGAAGTTATGATAGCGAGGTGTAGGAAGTTATGATACCGAGGTGCAGGAAGTTATGATACCGAGGTGCAGGAAGTTATGATACCGAGTTGCAGGAAGTTATGATACCGAGTTGCAGGAAGTTATGATACCGAGTTGCAGGAAGTTATGATACCGAGTTGCAGGAAGTTATGATACCGAGTTGCAGGAAGTTATGATACCGAGGTGCAGGAAGTTATGATACCGAGGTGCAGGAAGTTATGATACCGAGGTGCAGGAAGTTCAGCTCTGCTGATCCCCGGTAGCTTATAAGGGCGCGTCTGAAGTCTTGCCAGGATTATGCTCACAACTCTGGGATAATATTTGGGCCCCTGTCTGTCTACCCAGGAATCGGCAGTAAAGCATACTTAACATGAAATCGCATCTCCTGGGGTAATGGGGGGCAATTGGACATCAGATGAGTAGAGCATGCCATGAGTTAGTTAGGACAATTCATTTGTGGTGGCTCTACACCTACTCGATTTTGAACAATTCACAGAATATTTCATTTCCAGGGTCCGTAAACGTTTGTTACAGACACAGGACTTTCTGATGCATCTGACTTGCGGGGGTGTGTAAGGTCTACATTAAGAGAGAACCTTCTTAAAGAAACAAAGCTTTTTCTGTAAAAGAAAACTTGAATACTTCTCTCATGGACGAGGACCGTATAAATAAGAAATGTCGATCCTATCTCTCAAATGTTAGGGTACATTGGGACGACCACACACTCAGCAGCCACCCCAATTCTGAACGGAGATCAAAGACCAGATATGTAAACTATGCAAGCCCCCCAAGAACAACCTCACACTGACGACTATTTCCAATGGTTCATTATCGACATCTTACAACCAGGCTTTGTCAAGGACAACCTGTCTGCACACATGAGAGCATAGAGTGTGCACTAATTGTGACACATGGACTTCTGCCCTGCAGGACTACAAGGATGAGCAGAGGCTAAATAGCTCAGCCCTCACACTTCTATGAGCCGAGAGCCAACGCAATCCTAACAGTAAAACAGGCACAGTCAAGAGATGTACCTCCTTCACCTGCGGTTACATGGACCCTGGGAAGGCTATACCCTCAAGAGGGATGTGAATGTGATTCAGAGGTAACCCAAACAGCCAGGGATAACAGTCCAAATAAAGGTGATGTCCAATCAAGGTCCTATAATCAAGCACATCATGTAGAATAATAACTAACTAGAAAACACTGTAGGAGCCCGGCCCCGTAGAAAGAACGCAGACTATGCAAGACAGCAACATGCAGCACTCTGGGTAACGAGGCCAGGGAGAAAGGCAGATAAAAGACCACAATATATGTGTTGTGCTTGCAAAAAGGGTATCAAATAACCTATCCAATCTCTAGGGTGCACAGATAGACCAAGGGAGTTAGAAGTCAATGGCACTTTTTTGCAAGTCTTGGTCACCCCGGCAGCACCAAATCAGACATCTTGCAGCTTGCGTGAAGATCGGGAGAGTGCAGAAGGAAGTAACTGAGTGTCAAGGTTCTTCTAATATACAGAACAGTTCTGGAAACACGTCTTCAAGCAGGTCAATAATGAAAAACACTTGGATCCCGGCTGTCTTGGCTCTCAGGTTGTTGTGAGTCTCAATCCAGGCACTCAGGGACAAAATTAGTCATTTTCTTGTGCTCCCAAATGCGGTGGAGGCTGCAACACAATGGAAGGTGTCTTTCAACACAGTGAGGTCCTGGGTAGCCCTGTGGCTGGCAGAGAGACATGTCTTGCTTCAGCAGCTGGTCATTTCTCAGGCTCCTATGAGCCCCACTGCAGGTACTCAGGGACAGGATGGGTAATTGTTCTCAGGATCCCAAACATGCGGGAGGCTGCCCCACAACTGCAGGGGTCCTTCAACACTGTGAGATCCTTGGTACGGCTGTGGCTGGCAGAGAGCGAAGTCTTGTTTCTCATCAGCAGATTCACCCCCAAAGGTCCTTGGCGGTGGTTAGGGGAGAGATTTTGACTCTGCCTTGGAATGCCTGCCTTCACTTCACAACTGGAGGACTCTAGAAAGGGCTGCTCTCCCAGCAGACTTCAAACAAAATCTTCTTCAAGAATTGAAGTCCAAAAGATGATTCAAAGAAGTAGTGTGAGACCCCTTCTTTTAAAGGTAAAAGTCAGCAGGTGATTGGGCTAAAGCTAGCCTGCTTTAGGGGTTCAGTCCATGCTCTTTAAATGAGTGAGCGTTGCCCTTCTTACATGACTCCCAAAGTGCTTTGTGCTAAAAGAAGTACAGGGGACAGGAAAGAGTGGCAGAGAGAAATAAGATGGCAGATGTTTTCCAAACGTGAATAGATCTCCCCCTGGCTACACTAGCCCCTCCCACTGCCCTTCTCAATAGAATCAAAGGCCTTTAGATATGCAGCACCCAGGTGTGAGGGTTCTCCCTTTGAATGGCTGTGGTCCTCTGATGCCAGGGCCCAGTGAAGCTGCCTTCTGTGTGGCTGTCCCTGGCAGAGGGTGTTACCTGCCCTCACAAAGAGATCAAAGAGGAGGCATGGCAATGCAGGTTACTGGACTATCATTGGACAGTCTTAATCCATCTGATTTGATTTTAATTTTTATACAGCCCTAAATCGCCCATGGGCCTCGAAGCACACAAAGAGCAAAACAATTACCGACAAACAAGAAGGAGGGGAACTCAAGTTACAGTGGGGGCTGGAAGGTTTTTATCTGGGTCTAAGTTGAAGAGATGAGTCTTGATTCATTTTTTAAACTCTATGATAGACCCGGCCTGTCATAGATGGATGGGAGTTTTGTTCCATACCCGAGAGCTAGTAGAATCAAGGTAGTGCAAATCGCACTCTACACAGCGAGAAATCAGTCGATTTTAAAGATAGATAGGTGCCTCATATTGCAGGACCTGAAGGTAAGGGTGATAATCTTATATGTGATGCGCTGCTTTATGAGAAGCAAATTTAATTTCTGTTGAGCCTCAGATACGTGGTCTCTACGGGCTCTGACTGCATTGCTCTGTGTAGTCTTTAGTGCATGAAGGTTAGCTTTAGCTGTGCCCACAAGGAGACTATTGCCATAGTCAAGGTGTGAGTTCACCAGTGCAGCTGCAAGAAGAAACCTATTTTGTGGTTGTAGGTGAAATGATCGAAAAAAAGGATCGAATGCCCTTTTTTTTCGAAACCAAAAGGACCAAAAAAAAAGGGTCGAATTATTATTATTTTTTTTTAATGGGGTGACCCCCTCAACCACCCGTTTTCTTTTTAACATTTGTTTTATGCATGCCAAACTAAAAAAATATGTAAATAAATAAATAAAAAAGCATTCAACCCTTTTTTTTCGGTCCTTTTGGTGTCGAACATAAGGTATTCAATCCTTTTGTTTTAGATCATTTGACTGGACACCCTACTTTGCAGTGAAATATAGGGATGGATTTGGTTGAGTAATTCTGAGACGTAACTGCATGAAGATTTTACCTGTGAGACCTGAGATTTCCTGGATAATTCTGCATCAAGAGTTATGGCCAGGGTCTTTACTCATTTCATCACCTTGATTTTATTATTGGCTATGATAAACGTATCATAGTCAGGGTCAAGATTCTTGAGCTTGTGCCTAGTGCGGTGATGAGCAATTCAGTTTTCTCTGATATGATTGTGATAGTTGGAATTGATAGCCATGGAGTCGCTAGTATGACATCCTGAAAGTTCAATTATGTCTGGTCCGAATACATATCACATTCATAAGCTGTGCTTGGCTCACAGGAGCTGACACACGTGTGATATCAAATTGGATGGGGCTGCAAGGATCATAGGTAGTGACAAGCACTGTGCCTTAACTCAGGCATAGCTTTATTATTAGGGTTTATCCTGCCACCGTCATGGGCTATTTATGATCAACATAGTTCTGGTACAGGGGCATAGCTTAAAAGCAGCCGTTGCGCTGCAGAGACTTGGCTCTCACTGCAGCTGTCAACAGGGCACCAAATGAAAATAAAACGTACCTTAGGGGCAGGGTACGAGTCCCCCTTTTCACAAACGTAGACATTGCATAAGACAGACACCATCATTGCTCCATGGTGGCCCTGCACAGAGAAAGGGGGCAGGGCTTCCGGGCTATATATTTTCTTATTTGTAATAACTCTTGGGTGGGAAAGACAGGGCCAGATTGGCCTGAGACAGAAGACCAACCAAAGAAAGGGGAGAGGATTAAAAGAAAGACCCGGATACAGGAAGGCGTGGGTTGTCCGGATGAGGTCAGAGGAGGAAGTGGAAGAGAAGAGAGCAGCAGGAGGGAGGATGGTGGAGTGGGTGTGGAGGTGGTATTTAGAGCAGGTGAGGCATCAGTTGGTCAGTACCATTGGTACTGCGTTGTTAGTGTGCCCGAAAGGGAGGCGATTATGGTTTGCAGAGAACGTGCAGGGACTGGGTGTGAAGTGCTTATTTGAGTGAAACGAAGTTTTTGTAGAAGGTGGGTGTAGCAAGAGCAGTGGTAGTATGGAGGAGGGAGTACTGTTTTATAGGCAGGAGCAGTATTGGGAGGAGGGTGTTGCAGTGCTGTGGGGAGAGAGCTGTAACATCACAATGTGGAGGCAAGACTTAGAAGGAGTGGAATACATGAGAGGGACAGCAGAAGAAATTATTAAGTAGAGTAGGAGGAGAGGTGTGTATTGGAAGGGTGGAGAGTAGTAAGAGGAGAACATCAAGAAGTGAGAGGAAAAGGAACACGTGGGTGCGACAGGCAGGACATCCTACCGGGCAGAGAGTCCGAAAGGCATAAACCGATCCTCCTGTTAGATCACTAAACGTGGGGTAGTTTAAGGTCAGTCTAGGAAGCCCTTGTGGGAGTAGACAGATAAGGCATTCTGCCTTCAGGTCTCTATCTCTAGTATAAGTCAGATCTTAGACAGTAGGAAGGATTGGTACTTTTTAGATGAGAGAGAGAGATGGGCAGCCCCAAGGACCTGAAAAATCAAATGAAAACACTTGACCCATCTCTGAGAGTCTGAATGTTTCTTTATAACCCTGTGACAGAGCAATGTTTTCCTAATGGACTACATTTTTGCTCCAGGAGATTGTTGACGCTGCACACGCTATACATATCATATCCATTCATCCATTCAGCACTAGTCCCCTCCCTTTCAGCTCTGTTTCCTTCCTATTACTTCTCAGCAGGTGCAGGCATAACAGGCCCTGTTAGCTTAGAATTCCTGCACCAAATGCATGCAAAGCTCAGTTTCTTCTGCGCCGCTCTATGTATTATTGCTTCTGAACTTCAGAATGGAGCAGGATCCCGCATGCCACCCTTTATCCTAGAATTAGGGTAAATATGGGATCCAACCCCAGAAACCTGCTATTTGATTTATTAAAAATGACTAGAACTTGTTAATAATTTGGAAAATCATTTAAAGATCCTGTAGAGTTTATGAGAACATGTGAATTAAGTAGTGTGCCTTCTTTCCCCTTTTGTTGTTATTAGTAGTGTGGTGAAGATTCATTTTTGGAAGCATGCAAACCTTCATGCAGTACTGGGATTTAAAATGGGGCATCCTATTCAACGAGCAATGTGATTGGTGGTCCCCAGAACCTCACTAGTAACATTTATAGCAAAGCCTACTTTCCTGTTTATTTGCAATCACTGATCAGAGCGATTGTATCCTATCTATTTTGGTGTGAGGGGCATCTGACATGGCTCCCCATTTCCTTTCTCTCCCCCGCTCCCACAGGAAGTCCTGCCCACTGACCTCTCTTGTGGGGTTTTGGCGAGGCAGGGTTCACTTTGATGAATCCTTGGGTTCGACGTCGCTCCGCAGCTGCCAATTTCCACAGCATTGCTTTGATGTCTTCAGCCTGCAAGAGACAGAACTGAGTGTCAGGCGCTTCCTGGCAAGTCGCAGGGATGTCATTTCTCCGAAATGCCAAGAGAAGTGGACGTGACATCACACGACCCTTAACCTCTGATGACATCACTGGAGGTAATGTCATTTGACCCCACCACAAAGTGACATCACAGGAAGCGATGGAACACTACCTTTCACCCCTTGACCAACAGGAAGTGGCATAACATAGCATTGTTCCTAAGTACACTATATCACTGTAATGTGATATACATTTCATAAGAATGGATCACCATATGTATCGTTAATACCAGTGTGTATAGGACCATATTACCAAATTACTGTGAATGCAAGAAGACGTCCAAGGCCAAATGATAATGATGTGTTGTTATATAGCACTTACGCTTAAGCGCTTTATATATATACATACAATATCACCCAACCTGTGTTGGTACTCATTTGTCAATCTCAGAAGGATGAAAGGCTGAGTTGGCCTTGCCAGGATTCGAACTTGCAACCTGACGATCACACCCACATCGCTGCAGTAAGCACTCAACCCACTGAGCTATCTTACCGGCTCTAGCTATTACATGCCTGAATGTTCTCAAAGTCAGAAAGCAGATTACACTCTGTAGTGGATACCATTAAACTGATAAATGAGACTTAACAGAAGATCAGTACATCTGCAGGTCTCGTGCAAAGTTAGCCACTTGTCAAGCCTGCCTGGATCTACTTTTCAGGTTTCAGAGTTTGCCAAAATACATACCATTAAGAGGGAAAATAACCGCGTATTAAAGAATTTAGAGTAGCACAGGGAAAGCAGCGCACTCACACAGCATCTCGTTCTCCGGGCACTCGTTAACTCATACAAACATCCTGAACAGCATGCCAGGGAGATGGGAAAGATAGACACGTCACAACAAAGCATTCATTGTGGCACAATGAAATCAAGGTCCACATTATGTGCTATCGTCAAACATTTCTATACCATACACAAGCTTTTAGACACAAGGGGGTTCATTACGAGGTAGGTGGTAAGGGGTTAACGGCGCCGGTAAAGGTGGCGGAGCCGTCAACCCCTTAGAGCCCCATTACGAGTCTGCTCGCGGGACCCCGCTAAGCGGGTCCTGCTAGCAGACGAGGATGCTAACAACGGGCCCCTTTATTAACGGGTCCGTTGTTAGCATCCTCCCCATTCCCATTGAGCCCTATGGGCGATAGAATGGGAATGGGGAATGGTTCCTTGAATGAGGAATTCCCGGACCCTCCAAGTTTGGAATGGCCCGGTAATTCCTCATTCAAGGAACCCGGACCAGGTACCCGGTAAGGGGGTAGCCATACGGCTAATAGCGGCATAGTTACCTCCTACCTCGTAATGACCCCCAAGGATTTTGTCAAGTGACCAAAGACACCGAGATTAAATGTCTTGTGATGATCGTAACAGAGACAACGGCAGAAAAAAAAATGCTTCAACTACAACTTGCGAAAAGCAAAATACATAGACCAAAATCGATGCTTATTCTACTCGAAATGCTTTTTGGACGTTTTAGTCTGCATTGTGAATTCAATGTTTTTAAGAACAGACTAAATCAGTGACTCACCCCCTGAAGTGTGCCTGAAATAAACCTTGAATGAGTCTAACAATTATTGTATAGAATTCCAGAAAGACAAATTGTTACTCCTATTCGTTCTTATTTAGAGTCACTGCTCAAAGTGTTACACTTGTGGACCCCCGTTTAATTTAAGAGGCCTGAACAAGAAAGCAGCCACTCCAGAAACGAAAAGCCACAGCCCAGGAGCTTCACTTTAAAAAAGAAAAACACGTTTTTTTTTTGTTTAGGGATTGCAGGTCCGACCCCTGGTGACCCCCAAATGACGTCCCTGCTGATGTCGTGACCCCACATCACCCTGGCACTGAAGTCTCTCCCTGATGGAAAGGACTGATTTTAAAGTGCTTTGCATTGTACTTTCAGGAGGAAGGTTAGCTCAGCAGCAACACATTGTTCCACAGGTTCAAATCCCGATCCCGTGCTTAGAAACCACTCGCTGGTTTCAAGGGCATTGTAAAAGAACAATTATAAATATATTTACATATGGCTTTCTCAAGAGGTGACCCCCCCACGTACCTCAAGCACAATATCGAGTGGTACATTTCCTCAGTATTTATAAGTCGGCTTTCAGGGAAAAGAGCCTAGGGTTGCAGGTCGTTGACTTACAAGGCTGCCATTTTGTTGCTCGATGAGAGCTTCTCCGAGCACCTGCGGTCTGGATCGGGGCGAACCGGGGCGCGGGAGCTGTTGCTTGGAACCCACTCAGACTTTGAACTCTTCGAGCTGTTAGCTCCTTGAAGGCCTAAGAGGTTACTGATCAAGTCGCACCCCTTCATTCGTGTTCATTTTCAGCCCATCCTCTGCAAGTATGTGACTGCACCGCCAGGCCTCCCGCTCTTTTTGATGTTACCCTCCATCTGGAGTTATTCTGGTCCGAATATCCCAAGACATCTAGCGCCTTATAACTGAACAATAAATAAACAAATGACAGCACTACCTGCTGTCATGGGAACATCCATTACACAGAATGTTCTCGCCATTGCCCACTCATGTATTTCACTTTCTTCATTTGCTCTTTGTAAAAACTCCTGATATATAGGAGACAGCACCTAAAGCCACCTCACCACCCCATGGTTTGCCAGTATGCCGTGTTTGGGCATCACCTTTCGGCGCCAGCCATATTGGAGCGGCCCCTTGGCACAGGTCCCTTTTCGGTTCACCCTGTGGGCCGCTGGGACCTACATACCTTGATGTTGATGTTTACTTAACTTGCACACAATGCAGTTGCTTTGGCCAGCAGTATATTAAGCAAACACTAAATGCTAAGTAGACGGAGCTGTACCATGAGTACCATGAGTGCCATGAGGAAACACTCCATGTCCGAATAGGCTGCAGTGTCCTGCAGACAGGAAATGCGGACACAGCAACCTATTTGTACACAAAGCGTTCCTTTTTAATGGCTGTGGGTGGTGTGCCTTCCACACAATCCAGCTCCATCCTCCCTCTGGTGGCAGCCTTACCATGCCAATCCCCTGTGACTAGGCCTACTCGTATGAAAGGATGGGCGCTTCCTCTAACCTGCCACATTCTAGGGGGGATTGTGTTCATTGGTGGCTGGAGAACTTCTGTTGTGAAGGGGATTGGGAAGACCCCCTCTGCAAGAGAAGTATCTGGAGGTGGGGGTAAGGAGCAGATCCTGAGGAATGCCTCAGGGTGGTGGAGAGAAGCGTGTCATCCTGGCCGAGGAAGTTTTAGTTATGTGAGAGTTGCAGAACGGTCCTTGTAGGTGATCTGTGTGCAGGTTGTCCAGGGTGGGATTTTTGGCAGGGGTGGAGGGCTGGGGCATTTTGATTCATTGGTATGTTGTTTGATTTTATCTATTTGGTGATAAAAAGTGAATTGCTTTGCATATTCCTGTGCACTTGGGGAGCAGGGTGTGACTGCCAAAAAGAGGCCTCTGTTAGCGACTGCCAAGATAGTCGCCGGGTAATACATACCTTGACCTTCAGTAGTAGGTGTCTGGTGAGAACTGTGTAAGGAGGTCCTTGTGCTTATGTGGTTTTTACCAGCGTGTTTCGTGTGTTTAGTCTGTTTTCTTTCCTGGTAAGTTCTTCGGTATGCAAGAGGGTAGAGCGTTTAACTCCGGTGCAATGTTGTTCCAGGGAGGCATACCTGTCTACCAGTTCCTTCATGGTTTGGTTGAAGGTTAAGAATAAGGGGTCGACTTAGCGGTTGCTTGGGATGGCTAGCACTGCACTACTGTGCAGACACAGTGGCCTTTCCCGGTCCCTTATTACTGGTCATGCATAAGGAAGACAGGAATGTCAGCATGTGGAGGTGCAGAGTTGAGTATGTTTCCGCTGATGTGGGTGGGGTCTGTCCATGTAGTTCTATGTACATGGATTCCATGGCATGATAGAGAACATCTCGGGTGCTTGCGGTGCTTTGGGGTCTTGGTAAGTTATGATCACTAAGGAAGAGGTGTCTTGAGTATCATCAAGGGGTGACTCACAGCTGTGAGGTTGGGGATAGATAAGATGCAACGTGGGAAGTGTAAAGTGAGGAGCCCCATGGAGTTCATGGGCACCGAGTTGAGCCTGGTGCAGCCCGCATTGGATTTGTGGATGACTGACCCACGTTGCCCTGCATCGCCTGTGCTGTCGGCATGCTGAATACTGCATCAGGGTGTGATAAGGAGGTCAAAAACGTCGTAGGAGGTGGGACACAGCTGTTTCTGGTGATAAAGGTGGCACTAAGCTTGTGTGGAAATACTGTCAGAGATGTTGGCAGCATGGAGGGCGCACGGCAGAAGTGGTGGTGAGGGTTGGGTGACGATAAAAGGGTGACCCGGGCCCTTGAGAGCAGGGGAAGGGTGTGTGACTGTATGCAACACATTGACATGTCTCCCTAATGTTTATGAAAGGCAGGTGTTCTGTACTTTGGCTCTGTACAGGCCCTAACGGGCACAAGGAGGCAAACAGGCAATGTGCTTGTCTTTGTCCGTAGCTAAAGATTCCAGGGAAGTGGACGCCTAGGGAAGCCTGGATATGAGGAAGAGCAGATCACTCCTGAGCAGCTGGTGAACTGGAGTAGGCCGAGTCGGTCAGACGACCAGGACCACACCTCTGATTCTCAGGGAAAGTCACTGGAAGAGAGGCGAAAAGCAGGACTTCAGGAGTCATTGTTTGGTGGGCCAACTTGAAGGAGGTAGCTCTGGTCACGTGACCAGGGACAATCCTCTGAGCCTGGCGGAAGAACATTGCTGTGCATACAATGAATCCATCATCAACACTGTTCAACTAAAAGGGAAGGGACGCAGGACATCAAGGCTTTACAGGCTAATCATTCTTACTTACAGAGATATCTGGGAGTTAAAGACCAATCTAACTGGTCCACAAGGATATCTGGGAGTTATAGACAAATATATCCCATAAACAGGGATATCATGGAATTATAGGACAATCCGTCTGATCCACAGGGATATCAGTGAGGTACAGATCGAGCTATATGATTGATAGAGATATCAGCGAGTTAAATACCAATCTATCTGATTTACAGGGATATAGGGAGTCACAGGCCAATCAATTAAATACTCTTTCATTATATGTTTAATACTTAAGACCAGTCTCTAAGTGAGGGACCAGGATTCAAACCTGTATTGCTTTGTGTTGTCTTGCTCCCAAGACAAACGGTTTGATCCTGAGCTATCCTCATGGACCAATCTGTCTGAGCGATTAGGATATCAGGGAGTTAGTGATCAACCTATCTGATCATCAGGGTTATCAAAGAGATACAGAACGAGCTATCTGATCGACACTGATATCTGTGACAAAATGATTTTTGCTCTGCAGGAATACAATGATGGTAAAATTCCCACTCAGCCATCACACTTCTACAAACCAAAGGCCAACACAATCATAAAGGTAAAACAGGAACAGTCGAGAGACATACCTCCTTTGCCTTTTTTGGTAATGTGACCCGAGGGAAGGCTATACTCTTAAGAGGGGTATGAATGTGGTCAGTAGCAACACAAACAGCAAAGTATAACAGTCCAAAATAAAGGCATATCCAATCAAGGTCCTATAAAGGTTTTATACACTTTAATTAGACACACCATGTACAATAACAGGGAACTAGAAAAAAACAACAAGATAGAAGATGCACCAGTCTGGATAATGGAATTGGGGTGAAAGGCAAGCAAAAGCAAAAATGTTCTTGAAA
Source organism: Ambystoma mexicanum (assembly GCF_040938575.1). NCBI lineage: Eukaryota > Metazoa > Chordata > Amphibia > Caudata > Ambystomatidae > Ambystoma > Ambystoma mexicanum. The sequence continues at coordinate 1,465,891,655 of NC_090924.1, read as the reverse complement.
AAGGAGATGTATGTGTGAGCAAAAAGGTTTCAAAGTGACCTAACCAGTCTCTGGGGCCCATAAATGGACCAATGGGGCAGTTAGCAGTCAATAGTACCTTTTGTGCAGTTCTTGGCAGTTCAGCAGCACCGAACCTGACTTCTTGGTGCTGTGAGAAGATCGGGAGACAGCAAAAGACAGCAACAGAGGGTGCTGCTGTTTCAAATGTGTTGAACAGTTCTTGAAACATGCGCAAATCAATTCAATGATGAAAACACTACGATCCCGGCAGTCTTGTCGCTCAGGGTGCTGTGAGTCCCAATCCGGGGCAAGGTGAGCCTTTTTTTGTGCTCCTATACATGAGGGAGGGTGCCACGCAATTGCAGGGGGTCCTCCAACACGGCAAGGTCCTTGGTACGCCTGTGGCTGACAGGTCCTGTTCCAGCACCAGATCACCCCAAATTGTCCCTGTGGATAGTTAGGGAACAGCACTCTTCTCTGCCTTGGAACACCTGGCTTCACCTATTAACTGGAGGGCTTTAGAAAGGACTGCTCTCTCTCAGCAGGGTCCGGTTAAATCTTCTCAATTGATGATCCGAAGATGCTCCAAGATAATTGCCAAGATGAGCCAAAGAACTGGTGGGGACCCCTTCTTTATTGGGCAAAGGACCCCAGGTGATTGGACTAAAGCTAGCCTTCTTAGGGGTAGGCTCCCTGGTCTTGAAATGTGTGGATTTTACCCTTATGATGTCACGCCCAAAGTGCTTTGCTCTAGAGTAAGTGGAGGGGAAAGGAAATAGAAAGAGAGGCAGAAAGAATCAAGGTGGCAGAACACTCCCAAATCTGTACAGTTCCCTCTCTGGTTACACTAACTCTGCCCCTCCCTTCTCAAAAAGACCAACAGTCTTTAGAAATTCAGCCCCCTGTTGTGAAGCTCGGCTCCCTGTGATTGGGTGTGCCTCTTGGTTTATAATTCCAGGCCAGCGTCCTGTGGAGTGGCTGTCCTGGGGGAAAGGGTGTCACCTGCCCTTTACAGAGAAACAAAGACAAGCAATTCCCCAAGGCTACAGTCCTGCCAGTGAACATGGGTGGGCATTGTCTGGGAGGAATACACATGATCCTTCCACAGTTGACCTGGTGCATAGGGTTTACGCATATGTGAAATGAAATTGGATGTGTCTGTAATAATTATGAGAATACCATCCACCATACCTTAACTCAGGTATGGCTTTTTCTCAAAGATTATTCTTCCACTAGGAGAAAGACCCATAATTATATGTTTTTTGGAACAGGGATGCATATTTTAAATGCAGCCCTTGTGCTGCTTAGGCATGAATGTTACTGCAGCTGTCAAGACGGCTCATTTGATCTCTGAACCTGCTCTGTGCCACTGGCAGAGCAGGTGCTGTGAATCAGGATACTGAATCAACAGGGCACAAGTACACACAATGATTTTGGCATGGAGCTTATGAAAGGGAAAGCTGATTAGCAGATTTCCATTTCAGAGACGGAATTACCCACACCAATTTAATTACTTACAATATCAGGGAGTTACACTCCAATCTACCTGATGGACAGGGATATCAGGGGATTTTAGACCTATCTCTGATCGACAGGGATATCAGGGAATTCGAGACCTATCTATCTGATTGACAGGGATAGCAAAACAGCAACCATCCAGAGGATTACAAGGATGTAGGCGGTGTGCACTTGAGGAAGAAAATTCAAACACCACACAAGATACCTGGTGGACATTCGGCTCTACTGCAAGCCACAGACCATACCAGGTGGCCACCTCAGTGTCGACACCAAGGAAGCTTCTGATAAAATAGGAGGGTTTCCCTTTTTCAAGTACTTAGAAAATAAAACTTTGGTGAGATATTCATAAGAATAATACAAAGCATGTGCAGCTGAACTGAAGTCAAACTAAGATTTATCATTTCCAATCAGATAAATTATGATCAGGGACCCTCCACCCCCACTCCTATTTGATCCAGCCCTAGAAGTACGGGTACACAACTAAGAACAACTGCCCTGGGCTGCTGAATTCCATACGGAACATCAATGCCCTGCTTTTAGCTCTGGAAATGCTGAAACAAGCCCTCCCTGTGGTGCTTCAAATATTCAAACACTCCATGATACGCATTGCGCCACATGCCACTGCCTGTCACCCACCTCACTGGCCAATGAGGAGTAAACGTAAACAATGCAAAAGACTTGTTCAAATATCTTTGAATTTTGCCCCCAAAAATTAACCCTCCGATCACAGACCCACTGCTGTGCGGTACAACACAAGATATTAAAGTTGGACAATTCTAGAGCTGGGTCTCCTGGGAAAAAAACAATGTGGTGAAAACGATGGTACCGCCCAGGGTTCACACAATTTTTTTCCCAAAAAATCATTTCGAGGACGTTTCAAAATTGGGATAAGTTTCCTTTGGAAAAACGAGGAAAGCAAGCTGTTCTTACAAAGACTTCAACGCTGCCTCACAAAGGTGGCGCGTCCTGCTGTGTTGGAAAGAGCACCACACCAGCGTGATCATCCCACAAGCATCAAGAAAACCAGAGATGAGGCCCTAAACTGCACTCAGCTGCGTCAGTGAAGCTTGATGTGAAGGTAATGCTGCTCCTGCTCCAGAAACGTTCAGGCGCATCAGATATCTTCAGACGGATGCCCCGAACAACAGCCAGAAAAATGCAAAGTGCAAGTGAAGACTGCCCACAGCGGAAAAACACCAACTTGTCCAGGGGAGGGAAATTGCATGGAACAGGCTGATCCAGAAGGGTTGAACAACTATTAAGGATCTACAAAGGACATATCACACCCTGAAGTCCTTCAGGCAGACACAATCGACATATTTGCAAAAGTGATTACTGGAAAGATGGACTGACTCGCCACCTTTGAGAATCACAAAGAGAGAGCTGTAGAGGAACAGGTTGACGCATATACCCTAACTCCCGCCCCCTCTACGCCGTCATAATGAAACAGCAGGAGAAGAGCTGCATGTGAGACCTCCTGTGTTGTCCGTATCCTGCATTGAGTGTACGAGAGAGGATATGCACTCAGACAGCCATACCGAATGTACACTTGCAAAGAGAGAGTGCAAGGATGCCTGCACGCACCATTGGATATTATGTAACGGCTAGTGACATCTGATAAGGGCTGAGTGATGCCATGAAGAAGATATACGAGGACATACTGAAACAATATGAAAACATTTAAGAGTAACAATGTAACTGAAGCAACAAGAGAAACATGTACGAAATGATAAAGTAATCATGTATGCATAATGAAATAAAGTAACTTGGTGACCAATATGTGTAAATATGCAGTAAGGCCAGGTAGATGAGACATATAGAAGCTTGCTATGGAGGAATATACAACATGGCTAGCATGGCCATGATTCGAAATGGACGCCAGCTCATCCAAAGATTCATTCCAGCTACCTCAGAAACAGACTAGGGCTGCAGAGTCAGGCGACGCTGGAAACAGCTTTGTGTGCAAACAACGAGGAGTCTATATTGGCCTGAGATCAAGGATGCTATTTCAATGAATAGCTGCAAAGCACAAAGGGAGGCAGACGGAAAAGCCATGAATGTGAGACATATTTCTCTTAGATTAAAAAAGACAAAGACATTTGCAAGAGCCAAGTATTGGGCAATTAACATTGAATAAGGCTCATACAAGATGGAGTGAGCAAGTCTGTAGAGGCGAAAGGAGTAATAACACCCAGCATAATTGAATCAAATAGCAGTAAATAGGAGGTTGAAATTGACACATTTGCGGTCTTCCCACACGTGATGCAGAAGTCAAAAACAAGGGCTATTCATTAAGCCTCGGTTGGAGATAGTGATGTGCTCATACTCCCTTGAGTGTCCCAGAAAAAGAACAACTGCAAGGTCAACTACAGACGGGGCACTTTGGCTATGTGCCAACGGATGAGAGATGATGGAATAATTGGGAAAGTGGGAAGTAATATGACATGACTCAAGCACCTGGGTTCCAGTTTCCTTATGTGCTGCTCGCCTAGCCCAAAGTCCAAGGTTGGGTGGGAGTGCCAACCAATCAGTGGGTTTATGGAGAAACCTGCTATACAATGTTGCATAGACCAATCCGCTACCATTTTGTCAGCTATAATCAGTATCATATCTATTTAGAGGTAATTCGAGGTGTGTTTTACAGATAAGAGACAGCCAATGAAGTGCTAACACATATACATTCTATAAGTAGATATGTTCCTCTAACCAGTCCCTACCGTCAATAGGTTTTACAGTTTACCACGTAGGATGATGTCATAGATTATGTATATCGGGGTATACGACCTCTGAGTAATCAGGTTTGTGTGTGTGTGCAAGCATTAGTCTGATGTCTGCCAGTGGACCCTGCTTTATTAATCGGAGAATAAAGTAGTGCTTTGCCATATTCTTTGAGTCTGTCCGGTTATTTGGTCTGAGATCATTATTGCATCTAGCACAAGAGACGCTTCAAGGTGCAAGAGCACAGAGCAATGTAACATATAGACATATGTCTTAGCAGTGCGGATGGTTTAAGTCTAATGCACCTAGGCCCAGATTGAGGCCCCCGGGAGAAGGATTGCTCGCAGCATTAGCCAGAAGACTGCAGAGCTTTCTGTGGACAGCAGCACGCAGAAGCACGTGCAAGAAGATATGTTTGACAGGTCTACCTTTGATGAAATTCGTGTCCGGTCCTAGCAGGTGCCCCGTGAACGGAAATGGAACTGATCGGTTGAGGGAGAGTTGATGCCGAGAGACTCAAGCTGAGTCACGGATGTAAATATAACATTGGAAGTGGCAAAAATAGGAGGAGGGACTGTTTTGGAAGTAATATATATATGTAGAGGTAACAGGATAGTTTATATGTAGAGGTAACAGGATAGTTTATATGTAGAGGTAACAGGATAGTTTATATGTAGAGGTAACAGGATAGTTTATATGTAGAGGTAACAGGATAGTTTATATGTAGAGGTAACAGGATAGTTTGCGGATTATAAAGAAGAGAAGAAGATACCTCAATTCCTGGTTCAAACGGGACAGAAAGGTAAATAGTAGTGTTAAGCCAACAAGAAGAGTGCAGATCAAAATCCAAGATGGAGTAGAAATGAGATAAGAATACATTTACTAAAGAAGTGCACATGGGTGGGATTATAAATATGTCAGTGTAAAGCTTATGTTGTGTTGAAGAATTCTTAAAATATGAATGATAGAACAATGAGATACTAAAAATTCATAGAAAGTGTAAACGAAAGAACAAAAAGAACCTCATTGTCTAGAGGTTTTCAAATAGGATACAATATTTTGATTTTTCAGACAAATAAGCTGCAATTGATGGTGCCCGCTGAAATTGATCAGTGTGATCTATTTGATAAAATACATAACAAAATAAAAAATCAGGTAAATTATAAACAGTCAAGATCGACTTGTCACTATGGGGGATACCCCACTTCTACACCTATGTAGGACATTACGTAGATACACAGCTAACATAAGGAAGCATTATTCAGAATGGGTTCAAGGTACAACTAAGAAGATACTCATGCCGTGGTACTCGGGAGGGTTCTTTGTCAAAAACAGCATTACGGCACACGAGGACGTATTCGCATGCCACATCCGAGGGAAAGAAACTACAGGAAAGTTTGGCTATTTTAGAGTTATGGAAGGTGTATCAGAGTGAGAACGAGGAAGAACCAGCTGAGGAGTGAATGCTTAATCAGCATAAAGGGAAGGATGCAATGCCTACTGGGAAGTCACAGAGGAGAAGGAATGTTATCCCTTGAGGGAATGGAGAGGAAGGACAGACAAGATAGACAGATGGAGATAGAGGAAGACGCAAGGAAATAGAAAGAGATAAAAGACAAAGCTAAGGGAATAACAATAGTATACATTGAATGGATTGGAGGACAAATATTACTCAAGCTGGACGACAAGGGCATTGATGGGGTTTGAGAAAGAGAAGAGAGAGAAGAGCGGGAAAAGAAAGCAAAGGAGGAAGAGAGAGCATATAAAGAAATGAAAGAAAGAGAATGCAAGTAAAGGGAAGAACAAAGAAGGTATGAGGCAAAGAAGGAAAAGGAAAGGTGTAGTATCTTGGTCCCAGCCTGCACAGTGCCTGTGATGACATGTAGGGAATGTTGAGTAGTGAGGGATCTAGATTGGAAGGAGAGCCTGCTGAAAGGAGGGATGCTGTGCTGTGGTGGGACTTCAGATGATACTTGAAGAATAAACGAAGGTTTGTGAAACCTGCCTGGCTCCTGTAAACTTAAATGTTGGCGATGATTCGTCCACGAGGCACCCAAGTATGAAGAAAGCATAAAGAATCCTGCGGTTTCATCCGAAAAGAAAAAAAGTAAGAGCGCAGCATTCCCTTCATATAAATAATGCATGTTAGAGCTGCGGGACCCAAGCGCTTTAAAAGGCTAAAAAACCAAAGCTTAATTACAAAAGAGAAATCCTTACAGCACTAATCTCTGCCTGTGTGTGCTAGTGAAACCTTTAGCAATAAATTGCATAGAGGGAGAAAACCCAACTACAAATTGAGTTCTCCGTGGATGGCGCAAGCAAGATGGGTGTGGGACAGTGTGCAGCAGGTGAGGGAGAGAAGGAGAGAAAAGCAAATGAAGAACAAATGGAGGTACGATGAGAGGAAGTCAGTAGTTCCATTGTGTTGATTGACATATTATCCAAATGTGTAGAGGTGAAGATCACTACGTCTATTATGACTAGAGATGTCATCACTTTCATGGAAGATGTGTTTAGGAGAGACGGGTACCAGATGGAACTGATGACTGACAATGGCGTTCAATTTAAATGTAAGATATTAGCGATTATCTCATGAGAAATATTATACAACATAAGGTGACCACGATTATTCATCCTCAAACTAATGGCTGGAAGAACTCTTCAATAATGTGATCAAAGACTGTATTAGGTTGGCATGGGTGAATGGTGAAGAGTGGGAGGTTGTTGTGATGATCAGGATGGTGGAACACAGATTCTATCCCCACACCTCGACTGGAGTAGTTCACCATTTGAGTTTTGTAGAGGGAGAAAACACAACTACAAATTGAGTCCTCTATGGATGGGGTGAGCAAGATGGATATGGGAGAGTGTGCAGCAGGTGAGGGAGAGAATGAGATAATATCACATGAAGAAAAAATGGAGGTATAATGAGAGGAAGTCAGTGAAAGAAAATGAGATAAAAGAAGGAGACCATGTCAGGATTAAAATGCCTGGTTCATTGAAGCAAGGTCCTATGAAGTGGTCCTCGCCATGTGAGGTAGTGACAGGTTTGCATAATTCAGTGAGAAAAGATTATGGTAGATTTTGGTAGATTTTGGAACATGAACAGAGTTGTAAATGTGACAAAAAAGAGGATGGTAACTGTGAATGAGTAAGTGGACGTGAAAAAGGATTTCACAAGTGACAATGGTCTGAGAGGTGGTGCTGAAAGGCCACACAGGTTGATCAGCCAGCCTGAGAGATTCAAACACTTTATGTTGTATTCATATTGTGTTAATAGGAGGGAGGTGTGTAGTATCTTGTTCCCAGCGAGCACAGTGCCTATGATGTAATGTAGGGAATGTTGGGTAGTCCGAGATCTAGATTGGAAGGATGACTGATAGATAGAGAGCCTACTTAAAGGAGGGACACTGGGCTGCTGGTAGGACAGAGAGCCTACTGAAAGGAGGGACTCTGTGCTGCTGGCGGGACAGATTGAGAGCCTACTGAAAGAAGGGACGCTGTGCTGCTGGTGGGACAGATAGAGAGCCTACTGAAAGGAGGGACGCTGTGCTGCTGGGATAGATAGAGAGCCTACTGAAAGGAGGGGTGCTGTGCTGCTGGTGGGAACGATAGAGAGCCTACTGAAAGGAGGGACGCTGTGCTGCTGGTGGGACAGATAGAGAGCCTACTGAAAGGAGGGACACTGTGCTGCTGGTGGGACAGATAGAGAGCCTACTGAAAGGAGGGACGCTGTGCTGCTGGGATAGATAGAGAGCCTACTGAAAGGATGGACACTGTGCTGCTGGTGGGACAGATTGAGAGCCTACTGAAAGGGCGGGATGCTGTGCTGCTGGTGGGATAGATAGAGAGCCTACTGAAAGAAGGGACGCTGTGCTGCTGGTGGGACAGATAGAGAGCCTACTGAAAGGAGGGACTCTGTGCTGCTGGGATAGATAGAGAGCCTACTGAAAGGAGGGGCGCTGTGCTGCTGGTGGGACCGATAGAGAGCCTACTGAAAGGAGGGATGCTGTGCTGCTGGTGGGACAGATAGAGAGCCTACTGAAAGGAGGGACGCTGTGCTGCTGGTGGGATTGATAGAGAGCCTACTGGAAGGGCAGAATTCTGTGCTGCTGGTGGGATAGATAGAGAGCCTACTGAAAGGAGGGACGCTGTGCTGCTGGCGGGTCAGATAGAGAGCCTACTGAAAAAGGAGGGATACTGTGCTGCTAGCGGGACAGATAGAGAGCCTACTGAAAGGAGGGACGCTGTGCTGCTGGCGGGTCAGATAGAGAGCCTACTGAAAGGAGGGATGCTGTGCTGCTGGTGGGATTGATAGAGAGCCTACTGAAAGGAGGGACGCTGTGCTGGTGGTGTGACAGATAGAGAGCCTACTGAAAGGAGGGACGCTGTGCTGCTGGCGGGTCAGATGGAGAGCCTACTGAAAGGAGGGATGCTGTGCTGCTGGTGGGATTGATAGAGAGCCTACTGAAGGGAGGGATGCTGTGCTGGTGGTGTGACAGATAGAGAGCCTACTGAAAGGAGGGAGGCTGTGCTGCTGGTGGGACAGATAGAGAGCCTACTGAAAGGAGGGACGCTGTGGTGCTGGTGGGACAGAAAGAGAGCCTACTGAAAGGAGGGTTGCTGTGCTGCTGGTGGGGCAGATAGAGAGCCTACTGAAAGGAGGGATGCTGTGCTGCTGGTGGGATTGATAGAGAGCCTACTGAAAGGAGGGACGCTGTGCTGCTGGTGGGATAGATGGAGAGCCTACTGAAAGGAGGGACGCTGTGCTGCTGGCGGGTCAGATAGAGAGCCTACTGAAAGGAGGGATGCTGTGCTGCTAGCGGGACAGATAGAGAGCCTACTGAAAGGAGGGACGCTGTGCTGCTGGCGGGTCAGATAGAGAGCCTACTGAAAGGAGGGAGGCTGTGCTGCTGGTGGGACAGATAGAGAGCCTACTGAAAGGAGGGACACTGTGGTGCTGGTGGGACAGAAAGAGAGCCTACTGAAAGGAGGGTTGCTGTGCTGCTGGTGGGGCAGATAGAGAACCTACTGAAAGGAGGGACGCTGTGCTGCTCATGGAACTTCAGATGATACATGAAAAATAAACTAAAGTTTGTGAACCTTGCCGAGCTCCAGTATACTTCAAAAGGCTAGAAGAGATGAAAGAAGGTAGAAGTGCAAAGAATGAAAGTATGCAAGTTGCAAAGAAGGCGAGAGAAAGATGAATTAAAGGAGATGAGAAGAAGGGAAAAAGAAATGAACAGAAGCAGGGGACTAAAAGATGATGAGATAGAATATCTATGTCATAGAAGCATAGTGCCGATTGAAGCACAAGAACGACTTGAAGAAGAGAAAGGGTCACAACAGCTCTGCAGGGAGCAGCAAGGGATACACATAATATCAACATGGGCCTATGTGCGAGATACAGAAGGCTTAGAGAAAAGACCTGGCGATCTATATAGCTAAATGAGAGATAAAGAAGTGTATAAAAAATAGAAGGAGAGAAATGGCAGGTAGGGCAGATGACGTAACAGACGAGCACAGAATGCTGTCTTTAAGTAGACTAGACTTGATGATGCAGAAAAGGATAGCAGCCATACCAACTGGGGCATAATGTTGTCAGACGAAGAAAGGGAAGAAAATGAGAGGCACGAAGGGAGGACATCTGCAAAACAAGTAGTGTATGCAGGTATGATTATGGACCATGATTTTCACAATTCCCATTATTAGATAAAGGTGGTGACCACTATATTTTCCATGGTCACAAATGGATAAAGACAATTTAAGATATAAATTACTGAGTTTAATTTCCAGAGCTGGGTAATGGATTCATGAATTAGAGAGAATAACATCAGGAATGATGTTAGCCATGGGTGACATAAAAGGATTGCTAGCAGCCATCATAGGAGTGAGAGCTGATGACATTTAGAAGCGAACAGGATACGCAGGTGTGACTGCACAGAACATGATACATGATGGAGCACCATTTAATAATAGAAGAGTAGATGTATGGCTGGTGCTCAGAGTGCACTATCCCAATGCATCAGACATGGGTGCAATTATGTCCTGGAAAATGGAGGATGGACGAGGACCCTGTCACCTATATTCAAGATATTCAAGAGGGATGGTGCCATGAGACACGCAAACCATGGGCTAAAAAAGTGGCATTATTTTACCACATTTTATGTCATGGATTGCCAAGCCAGTGCAACAGTAGATGAGGAAATGGGTGGGAATTGAAGCAAAACCATGGGCAGAAATACTATTGACGATCGTTCATCACAACTAATTAATGCAGAAGAAAAATAAGAAGAAAGCAGAGAGTAGGACGCAGGAGGAATCAAAGGGAGGGGCCAAAGGGAAGAGACAAAGGCAGTTAATCCATTGAAGTTGAAGATTTGTTAAAACAATCCAGATTATACCCAGGGGACCAGGTGCTGGTGCGAAAGTTTGGATGCACTTGGAGGACGCCCCACTTTGAAGGACTTTATGAGGTGGAAGAAGTTACTCCCATAGCTGCCAAGTTAAAAGGAAGAAGAGCTTGGCTGCATTTGCATGATATCAAACCATATAAGGGAAAAACCTTGATCCCTCCTGCAACTACCGACAGTGAAGCAAGAGAAGAAGTTCCACGCATGCAGACTCGTTCGGTGGCCAAGAGCGAAGATAACAAAAATGAAGAGTGCAGCAGCATTTTAAAGTAGAGACCGATACTTTTCAACATTTGATAAGGAATAAATAGGTTTGCTGTCATCCCGGAACCTTTTAGATAGGCTAAAGGAACAATGGTTCTAACATAAAGAGGAACAAAGAGGAATCACATTTCTTCTCATTTTGCCCATTATAATAACAATACACACATTCTTATTTCCTGTTTTAACTTACATATTACAATCCTATCCTGCTTTCATAAGAAGATTTGTCAGTATAGTAACGCTTTCTGGCAATCCTAAGAATAATTATATTATCTTCAGAATAATTATAGGAATCATCTTGCAGTTTATGATCTAAAAGTGTGCCCCATAAGGAATAGCAAACTTACATATATATATATATATATCAAAACAAGATGGGGAGGTTCCAAAATATAAGAGGCTCATTAGCATCAAGAAAATCGATGAGATTTCATGGAATAATAATTGTGATATCATTTTGTGTTATGATTTGTGTTTACCTCCTGATCACTATGGCATTTCGACATGTTACAAAAGAATTAATGCAGACATGATGGGGAAAAATGAGACAGTTATTATTGTCCCTAATGATACCGCAAATAGTATCCTTTACAATCTTTCGAGGCATGTAGTTCGATTTAAAGGGGATGTGGGGGAAGATCATGAAGCTATAAATACATAGTTTGATAATTTGGCTCTTTTAAACCTATGGTATCAGCACATGAAGGAGGTGGGAGAGAGATCCTCAGATGAAAGCTGTTATGTCTGTTCCTTAGTACCATATGCCATGAATGCAGCAAGGACATTTATTGCCATAGGCCCAATTGAATTATTGATAAAAACCTTCGCACTGCATCAGGACATCGGAATATTTACTGACCCATCTATGACACACTGCGGTCATATTTTCCTTTCTATCCTACACACAAGGATGGGAAGGTTTTTGTCTTTTTGCTGACATTGCACAATAACAAGCTCTATAAGGGCCTGTCATTGTGACATGCACTCCCAAACCGCATGTGGATCCTGGAAGCCTGTAGTAGGATGGTGTTGCAAGTGTGCATCATTTGTCTTGCAGCACAGCCCCCTGGAAATGCGAGGATCAGCTTTGAGAACAAGGTGACATTATAATTTCCAATAAAGGAGTGTCTGAATAGTGAAATGGGGGGTGGAGAATGGAATGTCTGGATCCACAGCAGCAAATTAACAAGGGGCTCTGGGAGTCGCTCTGCAAGACATTAGTCCTGGTTACGAGACCCTTACCCAGAGTTTTTAGCTCACGATCTTTCACAGAGGAGAAATATCCAAATCATATCAGTCTTTGTCCTGCCCTGGGGCACTCCACAACCGAAATGCTAGGCAGTTCTCCTCTGAACAAGAGTACCAACAGCATCCCCAGACACGTATTTCGGTCTGGTTGGACCTCATCAGTAGGGTGGAACTGTGCCTCTCTAATCTACAGCAGCAGCATCAAATAACTCAGCCATAGGGCCAAACAGTTAACTCTACAGCTTTCACTTTTTTCAAGTGCCAAAGCAGGTCTGAGGTTTTCACCTGAGTCCGTGCTTGATCTAGAAGTTAAGATCATTGAAGGATCCAGCTGCAAGTGCCGGGCATGGCAAATAAACATTCCCAGACAGCCTTGGAATACACACACATTTCAAATGAAAGCACTGAAATACCGTGTAAACTGTCTACCTTGTCTCTCTTTCCATTTTCCACTACTTATGCATGAATAAATAGTTGTTATATTGGGAAAACACACTACTTGCAAGTTGCCATATTTTGAATGTGGGTGAATTCATAGCAGCAAGAGTTACATGGCATTTCTTGGAAAGTAAGCAAATAAAAACTTTCAAATCGATTTGCAATGTTCTCTGCTAACATTCAAAGCAATGCTGGACCAAAATGGTCACAGCTTGCCAGTGTATTCTAGTGTATTGTATCTAATCCAGGTCGTAAAATAAAAATAGACATTCTGTGCAAGAATATATGTATGTTGTGGGTAAATGCATAGCACACAACATGTAAAGATTATTTGAGGGTTGTGTGAGACTTCTGAGGGCTTTCTCCCATTTAGACTCTTTAGAAATCCCTCCCAGGTAATCGAGGGTGGGTCATGTCCGGTTATTTCTCATGAGAGTTCACAAAATACTGAGAAGAGGAAGATGCCTCCAGGAGCAATGCAGATTACCTATGGAAAACACCAATGTGTCCATTTTTTTTTAAAAAAGGGAGTAAGAGCTGGTAAAATAGATTCATTCACCATTTGTAATTGGCACTCAGTGTGTGCCAGTTAATAAAGTGCCAGTACATGTATACTTCCTAACATAACCCATTCCAATCTTCAGCTGTTTATGCAGTCGTACTTTTTTCTCTACATTCTGTGACTTGTACTCAAACTTTCACAATGGGAAAAGTGGAACTACAAGTCCCAGAAGGCAAGCAAAATAATCAAGGACTACACCTACAAATTAGAATGCATCATGTTGGCAATTATGCATATACTCCTAACATATTAACCTTCCACACACCAACTGCAATTTAAAAGTGTAGTCAAAATCTTTTCCAATTACTTTTCTTCTCTTTTACAAAATGTTATGGAGCTGCTACAAACACACATACGCATTTCTGAACTTTCATGAAAATGCTCCTAAAAGCAACCTTTTTTTAATTTGATTTAATTGATTTACAATTTTTACAAAAAGAATGAGGAACAAAATAAAAAAAAGAAAAAAAGAAAGAAAAAAAAGCAAAAATGTTTTACTGTCCACCAATATTATTCACTGTTTTTCCCCACCACTTCTCCTTCCTTTATAAATATGAACCTTGCTTAATAAAAAAGTACATGGCCATTACCACATATCCCCACTAACTTTCTTTTACAATTACAGGAAAGAAGCACATTACTGAATAAAACACCAAAAAAAACCAATACCCTTCGCATCCACAAAGTAAGTACATTAATGTACCATGTATATGTATGTAATTACAGCGGCACAGTTCCAGTATATATTACCCCAGACTACTCTTCTCAAACCAACATTTCTTTCACTCCAGCCCATTATATTCCACCATTCACACTATTACTATTCCCACCTACACACCACCATTGCAACACCCACTCTGTTGCTCAAAACAGTACAATCAGCCTACAGATTCCAAACAATACCACTCCTTTATTTACTAAACCAACACCATCACACCACTGCAGACTCTTACTCTAACAACCTTCCCAACCACACCTAATATACCACCTCACAGTCAAACAGACCTCTATTCATCTCTACAAATCACACCCACAAATCCATGCACCATACATGCATATACATTGCACAACTTTCCAACGCAAACTTTCTCTTTTCCCAATAGGCACAACAAAATGCCTGCTAAAAAGCCTTCAAACAAGCTACTAGCATCCCCATCCTGAAGAAACCTTCTGCTAACCCTCTCCTTTCTTCTAACTTCCATCCTATCTCGCTCCTTCCATTCGTCTCTAAACTTCTTGAACGACTAGTCTACTCTCAACTCTCAGCTTTTGTATCCACTCATTCTCGCCTTCCCCCTTCTCAATCTGGATTCCGCCCTTAACACTACATTGAGACTGCTCTCACTTATGTTCTCAACTCCCTCCTTACCGCTCGCTACGCTAAGCAATCATCTGTCCTTATCCTCCTCGACCTTTCTGTTGCCTTTGATACCGTTGATCAACCCTTACTCCTCAACACTTTTTCCTTCTTTGGCTTCAAAGGCTCTGTCCTCAATTGGCTCTCCTCTTACCTCTGCAATCATTCTTTTGCTGTCTCCTGGGGTGGCCGCACTTCCTCCAACATCCCCTTGGACTACGGTGTCCCCCAAGGCTCTGTACATGGCCCTTTTCTCTTCTCACTTTGCACCTCTCTTCTTGCCCCCGTTATCACTTCATTCAGTATCTCTCACCATTTCTACGCAGATGACACCCAGCTTTTCCTCTCCTTCTCTTCTTTCACTCCCGACCTACATTGCAATTTATCTTCCTGCCTCACAGCTATCAAAAACGGGATGTCATACCACTTTCTCTCCCTCAACACTGAAAAATAGAAGTCCTTTTATTTCCCTCTCACACACTTCCCTCTCCCCCATCCACTTTCCCCCTTCCAATCTCCCCATCTCTGATCACACTCGCAATCTAGGTGTCCACTTTGACTCCTCCCTCTCCTTTTCCCACCATATTTCTCTCACCTCTTGCTCCTCTCGCTACCCTCTCTTCAATATTCGCAAGATCCGCTCCTCCCTCACCTTCCATGCCTCTAAACTCTTAATCTCTTCCCTCATCTTCTCTCGTCTGTTCTACTGCTCTTCCCTTCTTTTTGGTCTCCCTGCATCTCATCGAGCCCCCCTCAAATCCCTCAACCACTCCTCTATCCATATACTTTGCCTCCTTGCTCCTCACGACTCAAACTCCTCCTTGCTCTCTTACCTTGGCTGGCTTCCCTTTGACTCACAACTTAAATTCCAATTCCTCTGTCTTGTTTTCAAATCTCTCCACAATTTTGCCCCCCTATCTTTCTTCTCTCCTCTCATTCTACACTCCCTCCCAGTCTCTCCGCTCTGCTGATCTCGTCTTACTCACTGTTCCCCCGTCCCCATGCACCTCATCATGTTTCTGTTCCTTTCAGCTCTTGGACCCCCTACATTGGAACTCTTTACCTCAGTCTATCTGCTCCTTTTCCACCTACTCCTCCTTCCGCACTTCTCTGAAATCTCTTCTTCTCCATTCCCCCTGACCCCCCTCCCTACATCACTCACTCCTCTCCTAATTCCCTATTCTCCCCCCTACCCACCTCCCTCCCCTCCCCCTATTCCTCGCCCCTTCCCGCACCTTCTTCCACCTAGGTACATTGTTCTACATATTGTTTTGCTGGTTTGTTTCATGATTGTAAATATGAGTCTTTCATTATTCTTGTATCCTGTTGTTATATTGTAAAGCGCTTTGGATTAAAGCGCTATATAAACCTAATAAATACAAATACAAAAAGCAACTCGGTAGAAAAGAAAGAAAAAATTGAGCTGATCAGACTAATACTACACCATATAGTGATCCACCTCTAAAGAATTTATAGAAAATATTAAAACAAAAGAGCTAGTAATCCCACTCAACAAAACTAAACTAGCACTGACTAAAAAGGGTAAGGCCCCTCTTGCAAAAACAAAAAGTAAAAAATGATGTACAAAGAAAAACAGACCTGCTAACAAATCCAACCCTCTATCTACCAGTGTTAACGTAGTCACAGTAAAGCAATCCCAAAAAAATGTTTCCGAAAATGTTCCACCATAGAGTTCTTGACAATCTTATCAAAACCTCTGAAAAGTCACAATCTACCCTTAAAATCTACTGTAGGAGACTAATCCTGCAAGCTCTAATTGACAGCACTTTCTACTAAAGAGAACATTGTTTATATTGATTTCAAACAGAATGAAACCACTAACTAAATTAATTAATACATTACAAAAAGTACCTTTTCAAACTTCTGTGATGGTGAATGGAATCACACAAGCTGGACAGAACCATACTTCAATGAAGAAGCTTTTAAACAAGAACAACAAAAAACAATTGTCATAACCAATAATGGTTGAGGGTATGAAATTGTGGTACACATTATAATGGCAAAGGAAACCCTTAGAGAAAAAAGTCCCCAACAAACTTTTAACCAAATTCTCCAGACAAACGGTCTACTGTACAAATGGACATGCAGCTAACTGTGTAATGTATGCCAACAATCCTTTAAATCTTTACAACAATTCCTCAATCACTACATCAAACTAAAAGACAAAAGTAAAATGAACACTTTACAAACCACAGACTCCTGTCCACCACAACAAAATGTTAGCAACACACTTTACTACTATACAGAATCTTGTGTATCGACTATACTATGCAAAAAGTCCTGCTCTGGAACTGCAAATTGTAAATAACATTCTCCTACATGGAATTGCCAAATAACTCCTTCAAGAAATAGAGCACATACATCATGAATACTTTGGAACTGAAGGTGACATAGAACATTCTGAACCCTTAGAAAAGATTACCAAAATCATCATAAACACCAACGTCCTAATAAATACATACAAAAAAGAAATAGCTAAGTTTCAAAACACATCTATTGAAACGCCAGACCAAATATGTATCTGTTGTCGCAGAACGTTTTTATAAAAAGAGCACAGAAATAGTAGATCTAGCTTACAAAATAGAAAACAATGAAGAATCCCAATGGTTTGTTCCAATAAGCTTTATATCTACCAGCAGAAATTAAACACAAAATAACTAACCCCTCAACAGTTTGCACGTACTGCAACACAAAGCATGACAATAACCAAATGCCATTTTGCTATCATGAATAACTCTGAAATATTCACACTTCCAAAAGCTCTCCAACAGCTTGACTTGTCTGAGAGCATTATAATACAAACAGTGCACCTAATTCATGCCATAATATGCCTTCAACCAAAATCAGCCAAATTACCTTCATCCGAGTTACTAAAGGGCATCCGTGGCAAAGTAGTATTTTTTCCATTAGATCTAAATAAAATGTACAATCTCTAGGATCACAATGGCCAATAGATAAATCTTTGATTTTACTAGTTAATGGTGTGCCAACAAAAGACAAAAGAATTTGACAACAACTAGTCAATTTAAACAAAGTTAGACAAGCCCTACAATATCTAAAAGAAAACAATGAATATATGAATATATATTTTTTTTTTTTTTTTATTGTAACATATAGTTTAACTAAACTTTTATCACAATTTACATCAAACACGTTTTCCCTTAGTAGAAACATTCTTTTTTTTACCACATTCATTCTTAAATCTATATAAAACGATATTGATTCCAACAAAACAAGACAATACAATCATAGAGCCTCGGTCTTTGTGCAGTTCAAATCCTTAGCTGCTACATATTAGGGCATTATTAGAATCTTATCCATAAAGTTAATTGCCGCACAAATTAAATGGGTATTATTTCCAGATAACAGTGTCCACCACCACTCTTCCATATTTCCGGTTTTCGGGATGAAGTTATTTAGGAAGAGAGATCTTATGTCTTTTAATTCCGTGCATTCAATTATCAAATGTTTGGAGGATTCAATGTGTGTCTTACAGAATCTGCATGAGTTGGAAACAGTTTCTTTATCACGTTTCAGCCATAGCATCTCCTTTGTTTTATAGAGATTTAGTTTTAATCTTAAAAACTGATCACGATGGTATCGTGATGGGAATAGTTTTAGATATTTTGATGTTAAATCAATACCATGAGTTACTGGACCATTATATAAAGAAGAAGCGAGGCAATTTCGTTTTTCTTCATCTTGAATCCAGATCCACAATCTTAGCTTTTTCTTAGCAATCTGCGGTAGCTTTAAAAGTATTTCTAACTTAATGCCGGCGTGATGCAAAATCGCTCTTACTTTATCTGCCCAGCTCTTAACCAGACCATCGTGAGGGAATTCTTTGGTTGGAGCCAAGATATGATATGGAATAGCGGATGTAGGTAGATACATTTTTCTCAATAGTGCTGCCGATCTCCACAGAACTATTCCGTATAAGGATTCTATTGACAGCTCATAACGGATAGCCAACACAGAAATGTTTGACGGTAATTTTAGTATTTTTCTCCAAAATATTCCTTCCAATCGTGGCCAAATGTCTTGATTCAAATTCCAGGCGGATTCACTCCCAAAAGTTATCGTCGGCACCACTTTTTGTTGATAGAAGGTCAAAACTGGAATCAGTGAGAATTTTCCATATTCGGCGTGTATCTTTGCTCCTTGGAGAGACAGTTTTCGCATACGATCAATTAGTTGTTGAGCCCAGTCCCATTCACGAATGGATTTATTGAATAGGACTCCTAGATATCGAATGGTGGAAGTAATTTCAATTTGTTCACCGTCAATTAACCATTTGAAATTTTTATTTCGGTGTCCTTGCTGAGGGCCCAATACGATGATTTTTGTTTTCGCTACATTTACTTCAAGATCATTTTTTTGGAGATACGATTGAAGCGAGTTTAGTAGTCTTTGCATTCCGATCGGAGTTGAATCTATCAGCACCAAATCGTCAGCATAGATGGTCCAGCTGATCTGTTGGCCGTTTATTTTCGGGGGAAAGCATTTTGTTTCCTGTAATGATATAGGTAGGTCTGCCATAAATAGTTTGAAGAGCGTGGCTGCTAAAGGACATCCCTGCTTTACACCTTTCTCAGTTTCAATTTCATTTGTGAGACCTCCTTGTGTGTTGATACGAACGCTGATTCTTGTGTTCTCGTGTAAAGCCATTATAGGATCGAGTAATTCGGCTGGGCACAACCATTTCTGAAGTTTGTCCCACAGTAGGTTCCGATTAATACTATTGAATGCTTGTCGTAAGTCCACAAAAGCAAGGAATACATTTTTTGATTTTTGTAAGGCTTCCAATTTTAGTATGTTTAGTAGGGTTAGATTTAATTCTGTACCAACATCTTGTGTAAAACCCGTCTGACGGGGGTCCACTATCCCAACATTAGAAGCCCATTTAGACAGTTTTTTTTGTAGAAAGGTTGCGAAAATCTTTCCGATAGTATCTAGAAGGGCAATCGGGCGATAGTTAGCAGGATCGTCCCGATTACCCTTCTTAAAGATCGGAACCACAATCGCAGATCTCCATGAATTTGGCAATTCTCCTATATTGGCAATTCTTGCGAAGATTTCTTCGATGAATTGAGACCATGCTTCCTTGTTCTCTTTAAGCATGATATTAGTTAGGCCGTCTGGGCCGGCTGCTCTCGAGTTGTTTAATCTTTCAATTGCCAACAGGATATCTTCCGCTGATTCACACACATTCCATTTAGTCTTCTTCATTGGTATTATTGGCATCACATTTTTAGATGATTTTTTGAAGACCAGTCTAAAGTGGATCTCCCACATCTTTGAGTTAATTCCATTTGCCATCATAGCGTTTTGATTTAGCAATCCTTGATTTAGAATTGTCCATATCTCTCTGGTGTTGTGTTTCTTAATGAGGTTTAGTATCGTTTCCGCTCTTTCTTGATCACGAATTAGAGCAAAGGACTTCAGCCAATTTCGATATTTTTGTTTTCTTTTTTTAATAGCATTGAATGATTGCGTGCCTAGCTTTTTTTTCAGGCTTCTGATGTCCCTGTGCAGTGCTTTTTTTGCTGCACTAATTGTTGCACTGTAGACATGTTTATTCGATCGCGAGATGATTTTATTCCCTTGTGTCTTGATTTTAAATTGCTGAAGCAAAGGCGCATAATTTATTTTACTTCTTGTCGTTCTCACATCAGACATAAAGGTTTTCTTTAGAATATTTATTTGTTGATTGCTGATTCTTAATCTGTTCGCCCCATTGTTAATCTCCAGGTTCCCTGTTTGTGATGCTGCCAAGGTTTCGGTGGGCATCCTCCAGGTTAGCTTAAGAGCATCATGATCGCTATTTTCCGTTCTTATAATTCTCAGCTGATCAATTTTGCATAATAAATTTTTTGTAGACCAAATGTAGTCTAATGTTTTAAATGAATTATTCCGGTGCCAACTATAACTCGGGGGGATGTCTCCTCTAACATTTCCATTTAACATTTGACAATTTCTTAGTTCAAGTTCGGTTTTCCAACGTTGCCCACGGGCTATCTTCTGTGACTTTGAATTAGACGTGTGGGGCGATGGCCATTCTGAGTTTTCAAGCCATGAAAAATTCAGGTCTCCACAAATAATGACTGTCAGATCTATTGGGTCAGCCATACAGATATCAATTATTGCTGTTACTGATGTTATAAATGCTTTGGTCGAGATCATGGCCGGATTCCAGTATGTGTTTATGATCAATAGTCGAGAGATCTTCATATCTTTCTTTTGCGTGCTTTGTAATAGTGTGCTCTGCACGAATAAGTTTGGATTTTCACTTCTGATCACCTTCCATGCGTTATTGATTTTTATCATCGTCACTAGCCCCGAGTACGGACGGCCTTTAGAGTTTTTTCCGGCAGGATTTAACAAGATTTCATATCCATCTCTGACAGGCACTTCTCGTAACCATGTTTCCTGCAAACAAATTGCCAGATTTTCTCGAAGTGTAAAGGGCAATTCATTAAATAAATGTATGAAACCCCTTGTATTCCATGAAATCAGAGATGAACGGACCTCCTTCTGTTTTATTTGCTGCTAATGATGATTGAGTTGCCTCGATTTAGAGTTCTCTGATCTTCTCTTGTGCATGACGTCCATTCTTGTAGATTTTTTTATTGGTGACTTTGATTTTCTTGAATTCTGTTCAATTGTTCGTCTCTCTCCTTTCCAATGGACATTATCATGTTCATGAGTTACCTTTTCATTGTCAGTTAATTCCATTTCAATCTCAGATGACAGCTCAAATCCAAAGAAGAGTAATTCATCCTTTGCTGCCAATAACGTTTTTTTAATTATTTGAGACTGTATGTGCAGTCTCACCCAATCAGAGCGTTTTTCAGTCACATATTCGACAATCAAGATGTCTTCCGAGGTTATTGTCCTAAGTGAGGGAATACAGTGTAGGAGTTTCATTACATTTCTTCGATTGAGATTTACTTCATTTTTATTACTCAATATGTTTTCAAGATCTAATTTCCAAACAGATGTCTGACATTCGTTCTTATTCTGATGCACCTCACTTGCAGAGTTTTTAACTAGTTTCTTTTGCTGAGCTTGCGTCAATTTTGGGTTTAACGTACATAGCTTGTAATCATTTTTTCCTTCATTTGATCGTGAATTTGGATTACTCACAATCCCCAATGATTGTCTTCTAGATATAATTGACTGGTCTTCAATACAGTCAGCTAACTTTGACTCTTCTCCTTCTTCTACTGAATAAGTTGATAGATCGCATAGCTCAACAGACTCATTTGATAGAGAGTCTATTCCATCTTCCAATTCAACTCTTGGACGTTTATTGGGATTTTTCTTTTGTGCATCTGTGTGGTACTCATGATTGCTAGTCTTCGTTTCGCTATTAAAATTTGATAAAGTTTGTGATGGAGCCTTTCCATTGCGTTCAAAGAGTCCCACCTTCGGAGGTGTTGATAAGTTCCTTATAAATTTCTTAGAGCTGTTGGACTTTCTCATTTGGATGCCATTCGATTTAGTTGGCTTAGTTTTTACTATCTTCTTTTGTTGCACTTGTGGGACTACCTTCTCATCAGACACCAAGGTTTTGGCAGGACCGGTAAATATGCCATAGGAAATCTGCTTTTTTTTTTTGCGTCCAAAGTTGAACTAGGAACTTGCTCATTGTTAACACCAGCTACTTGAGAATTATCAGTTTCTAATAGTCTTTGAGCTGGTTCGTTACCAGACTGTGAAGCACTTAGCGTTAGAGACTTTTCTTGCTGGAGAGGAGAAGCAGTCGCAGGTGGTACTTTTGCCATCTCTTGTAAATCTTGGAGTTTGTTTGACATTGCTATCTCAGAGGCCTGCTGAATAGTCTCTAAAGAGCCCTGTAGCGAGTTACTCGTTGCAGTCAGCTGACTAGTCTTTTTTTCCGTAGTCTGTGAGGACTCTTTCTCTGAAGTGAGTAATACTGGGACATGGTTCATCTCACACTTAGTATTGTGCTTGCACGCTAGCAGCTCTGTTGCAGTAGATTTTCTTGCATTATGACGGATCCACTTTGTGCATTCTAATACTGCCTCTATCAGTTCGGATTTATCCGTCAGTTCTTTAATTGCAATGTCACTCAAGCGATTTTGCCATTTTAGGGATGCTTCTGCTTCTATGTCTAATCGATGTTGAAGATGCTGATTAACAGATTCCATTGTCGTTAGTTTTGTTACCAGATTTCCGATCATCGCGCCTTGTTCCTTTATTGCTTCATACAAGGCTTCATATAATTTTGTGAATGGTGTAAGGGCTATTGTTGTGGCCGCCAATACATTATTATGTATTTGTAAAGTTGCCGCAGTGGAAAGATTACGTTCGAGGCTATTTCCATTTTCCATCTCTAGCTGTGTTTTTGTACCAGTACCTGAGGAAACCTGACCCACTGCACTCCTTAGATTCGGCAATGCTGCACTGTTATTTTCTGTTAAGTTCTCTTCCAGATTTTTGATATTGTTAGTATGCTCTTTGGAAACAATGGCGTATCTGGTTTCCTATATGGTGTACTTGTGCGTTCTTTCGGGTTGTTAAAGTGAACGTCATTTGTGTTTCCCGTTGATTGCAATTCCTTTAGCTTTCCATGTCTCTGAGACTGTGAGATGGAGGGAGATGGAAAGTTTTTTGCAAAACTCTCATCTAGCCTTTCCTTCATTGCTTCAAAGTCCGTTTTTAATCGCTCTGTTGACCGGAGTTCACGGAGTTCACGTGCTGCTAATTCATTTGAGAGCAGGTTAGGACCAGCTGGTATTTTCGTGTTCAAGTTGGATTTCTTAGATGGGAGTTCTAAAGCCTCAACCTGCGTGTTCTCCCACTGCTTGGAAATGCAGCTTGTGCTATTTGTTATGGCTGCTTTATTGCACAGTTCAATCTCAGCTACAGGCAAGTCAATGCAAGCAGACGAGACGCAGTTATTTGAAGTGAGGTCATATATGAATATAGAAAGGGTTATGTCTCGCTGAACTATACAAATACTTTTAGTTCATAGTCTATAATCGACTTCTAATGGATGGTAGAAAAGTAGGCAAGGTTACAAGGAAACAAGCATATATTCAATTTGTATTCACATAGTAAACATAAAAAACTGTTAATCTGAATATTCTTACTGTAATTCATATAAAACATCAAATATCACCATTTATCTAGAAGTCACTCAAGAAATTGAAGATGGTTTTAAACATGAAACTAAAACTTGTAACTGTAAAAATGATAAACCTCTGCTCCTATATGTAAGTGGTAAAGCTGGTTCTGGCAAAACATTCTTAATTAAAATAATCAGCACATTTCTACAAAACTTAACAAACCTTTTGGCTGTAGTAAAAGCCCCCACAGGTTAAGCTGCCTACAACATAGGAGGTGTTACTTTACACCAACTACTGCTCCTCCCCATAGAACACCAAAATAATTTAGAATACTACACATTAACAGCAGAAGCTGCTACTGAAGTATGCAGAATTCTAAAACAAATGAAATTGCTCCTGATAGATGAAGTAAACATGGTTTCCAACCTCATGTTGGCTTTAATTCATCTCAGAATGCAAGAAGTCCTAAAAACCAACAATGAAGAACTCATTGGAGGAAAAAATGTTATTGTTTTTGGAGACCTTCTACACTTAACACCAGTGAAAGTTCAACGTATTTTCACAACATTAGGTCACAAACAATGCTGCAATACCCTTGGCAGCATTGGAAATGTGAATCTCTGCAAACATTTTCACTATATAGATCTAACTCAAAACATGCACCAGTCTGCAGACCTCACCTATGCTAACATTTTAAAAAGCATTAGAACTGGTGTGCTTACTAAAGATGCAAAATCCATCTTAAATAGTAGACTAATCCATGAGCTATGTGGATGAAACACATCTGCTCCTGATGTCATGGAACAATTAACTCAACAAAATCTAAACTGTATGTCCTTAATGCCAAACCTTGCAGGCTGTAGTCAATTAAATGAGACAATGTTGAAAAAAGAAATGCACCCATACTGCATATCAACTCCAAAGATAAACTAGAGGTGCATGGCATGCCATTTCCTATGTGTCAACAAGCAACAATGAAATAGCTTAGAAAAATGTGTCTCTAACACAGCTGGATTGGAGAAAATATTGACTTTGTGTATAAACTGCAGAGTAATTCTAAAACGTAACCTTGACTTAGAACAAAGTTTAGTCAATGGAGCAATTGGATCAGTTGTTGGCTTCCAAAATAATCCACATGACAACAACTTGCAGAAGTTAAAATAATTGGCCGGACAATAGCACGTTTCCTTCTTTTCAAAGACATGTATGTACGCAGAGAGAAATTTTCTCTATCTCTTGCATATGCTGTCTCTATTCACAAATCAGAATGTCTAAGCCTAGATCGAGCATTGATTGATATTGGGAGTACAGTCTTTAAAGAAGGTAGGAGTTACGTAGCACTTTCACATCTGCGTACACTCAATGGTCTATTCCTAGTTAACTTTGATGCAAACAAAGTCAAAGCTGACATTCCATGCATCCTGGAATAAACAGGCTACAGGCACTATACACCCCCATCTAGATATGTACCCTGTACCTCAAATAAAAGAAGCATTTTAAAAGACAAATAATATAAACAGAAGCTATAGCAGATCTCCCAACAATACTGCTAAAAAACAATGACCAACTCCTTCTGCATTAAACAATACAACCACAAAACTGTCTAGTACAAAGTCAACTGCACATCCATCAAAAAAGAAAGACACAAATGTCTCTTCTCCAGAAAGATCTGCACATCCATCAAACGATCCACAAACAGAACTCTCTGATCCATTTAAATTCAGCAAAACAACTGGAGTAAATGTTATGCTAATGTGAAAATGAATCTTCTCTTTCAAAAGCCACTGATTGTTCACAACATTTACTTATCCGGCTCATACCAGTTGTGCTTGCAAACGCTCGTCCTTTACAGAAATGTCACAAATAAACCTGACAAAACGTACAGTGTCTCAGATATAGGCAAGAATTGGTCTACTGAGCAGGAATGGTAAACTTTACCATAAACACACAGGAACATCCAAAAGAATTCCTAATGTACTTACTACAATTACTGGAAACCAAAAACACACCATGAATGAAATCTTCCAGGTTTCATATACGTGGAAACATACATGCACTCTCTGAAACCATGTTTCACAAGACCACATCCCTTATGAACGATTTATATATGTATCCATACCAAATTCTGAATCCATTCCATTTCACTAGCTTCTGCAGAATGCAAATCATGGCATATTATGCCCCAAATCTCTTTCAGTCTAGGAAATAAATGATGATCTAGCTCTTCGAACAACACCCTGCTGCAGCCTAGATACCGGCCACCTTCATATATTGTACTATGATCATTATTACTAAGGTTTACTTGATGTCTTTTTAAATTCTCAGTACTAATATTTTGCTCTATGACAGTGCTGCACTCTGTTGCTCCTAATCTAGGCACTTTAAAATGATAATATAAAAAAGGTGTATCTCACTCTGTGCCAGTGTACACCCTTCACAGATCCCCAGATATGTATCTTGCTGTATGCCAGTGTGTGCCCTGCACAGAACCCTCAGGGCTATATCTCACTCTGTGCCAATGTGTGTCCCACACAAATCCTCAAAGCTATATCCCACTTTATGCCAGTGTGCACCCAGAACAGATCCTCAGACTTGTATCTCACTATATGCTAGTGTGCACCCACCACAGAATGCCAGGACTGTATCTCTCTGTGTGCCAATGTGTGTACAGCACAGGGCCATACAGCTCTATTTCACTCTATGCCAGAGTATGTTCCTGAAAAGCTCATTAGAGCTGTGCCCCACTCTGTGCTAGTGTGTGACGTCGAAAAGAAGCAGGATAGGAAATGGGCAGAACAGGATGCTCTGGCAAAGTTTTTTTGCCAGAGCACCATTCCATTGCAATGTCAAAAAACAACCGCAGGGCTAGGCTAGCCCAGAATTCCCAAATCCTGCACCCAAGCTGGAGGTTGGTAGCTCCCCCCTCCCCCAGCAGGTTTCAGAAGACGCATAAGACTGAATGTTTAACTTCTTAGCTCCAAGCAGAAACAACCAATGCCTCACATCCCATGCACAAGCTGTCCAAATGGGTATAATTCTATGTCAAGACTCTTCAGCAGTTTCAAACTAAAAACCTTTTCATATACAACATGTCCTTCCGCCTGAACCCTACCTCTCACTTCCTGCCTCTGTCCCTTCCTCTTCCTTTTCTGCTCTTCAGCAAGATAAGTACACTCTCTAAGCAGCAGTGCATAACACGCTTAATTTAGACATTGTGATCGTGACAATGATGCTGTAAAGGGATATGTAGAGTGGAACGGTGGATGTAAGGAACTCATGGTTGCAACAGTAAAGACAGTTAATTAAACTGTTAATGCCTGGTGGAAAAACGCCTAAACTAAACCTAAATGAAAGATGGGAGCCAGCGTCGACCATCAAATGAAAATAAGGCAATCCTCGCGGCGGTGTGGCAAAATAAAGGGCCTATACTTATAAAAACCTATTGGCAATTCCTTACGCTAAATACAAAAGAGTGTGGAATAGTTATCAAGGAAAGAAAGATGTGTTCTCAAAATAATAAGTCAAGGTGTGATTGC
Source organism: Ambystoma mexicanum (assembly GCF_040938575.1). Classification (NCBI taxonomy): domain Eukaryota; kingdom Metazoa; phylum Chordata; class Amphibia; order Caudata; family Ambystomatidae; genus Ambystoma; species Ambystoma mexicanum. Next base: position 1,465,864,485 of record NC_090924.1, on the reverse strand, counting down.
CTCGAGGTCTCCCTTCCCCATGTTTTTTATCACGGGACAAGGTGGGACATTGGAGCACAGCACAGCTCGAGCCTTCCCAGCACGAGCTAACAGTTCCGCAGCAGCTATCATTGTCTTTGTTGGTTGAAATAAAAAAGTCTCTTGCCTGATACTCTCATCAAATAAACACAAAGTTCTCATTCTACGAACATGTTGGGTGATGGCTAGACCCCTTGGTCCCCCTCTTCTGGGCGCAGACCATTCATAAATTGTGTTCAACAATCAAAACAGTGCCTTTCTTAACGAACTTTGGGCAACTTTCCACCCCGGGATCTCCCTCGGCCAGGCTCGGATTCCAAATAATAAGAGGGACAGACAGCTCACCTCCCCTTGCCTTTTATTGCTTTTCAGGCTTTTGCCCCTGCTTGTCGACTTCCTTATTCCGGATGCTTTTGGTTAATTGCAGGATGCATTACTCCTCCTGAATTCTCCTCGTATCCCCTTCCTTAGTGGACGATAATATGGGTGATACAGACGATAGCGCAGCCACCGACATATAGTCAGAAGGAGATGAGCCTGCTGCTAAGCCAGAGCCAGACCCCGATCAGAGAAGAAAGAAAGTTGAGGCATCAGAGACTAATATAATTATTCTTTTTATTCAATGTGCATTTGTAAGGCACTTATCCAGCAAGTAAATTGTGTTTCACAGGGCAACAGGCAGGGAACATGGGAATGAAATGTAAATATAACAATGAAAGATAGAGGCGGTCCTATTAGCCTATTAGGCCTTGTGAGCATTCAGAACGATCAAGTGCAGAGAGAGAGAGAAATTATGAGGGAGGAGGGAGTAAATGCTAGGAGTCCACTGCTAATAAATAAGTAGGTGCAGGCCTGGGATAGTATGGGGCAGTGGGAGCCAAGGCAAGTGCTAGGAGTGGGCGGGGGCTGAAGACGATGTGGTGTGTGAGTCCAGGACCCGGGTGGACACATAGGGGCCATAGTCACCAATCTCAGTAAGTGTAGGATTTAGCAGAGGAGGAAGGAACGGAAGGAGGTGGTGAAAAGCAAGGTCTTGAGGAGCTTCCAGAATTTGAGGAGATCCATCTGAAGACAAAGAGGAAGGGAGAGGCTGTTCAATAGGAGGGGGCCAGCCGAGGAAAGAGATTGGCTACCAGCTCGCTGTTTAGTGAAGTGATAGACAAACAGAGAGTTGGTGCTGGAGAAACGAAAGGATCTGAAGGGACAGTATTTAGTGAAAGTAAGTTGTAGATCGCATGGTCCCCGGACCCAGACAGCCTTATGGATGATGCAGAGAGAATTGAATGTGATCCTTGCAGCAATTGGGAGCCCGTGGAGAGATTTTAGGGCTGAGAGATGCGGTCCATGGGCTTGAGGCCAAGGATAAGTCTTGCAGCCTCCTTCTCAATATGGTCGACATGTTCAATCAGGGCAGTATCAGGCCCTCAAAGTCCACTGACTGGCAACTATCCCCTATAGTGGCCCTGTACATGGCACAGAGGCTGAGACAACCATGTGAAAAGAAGATGAGCCTCTGCATGCGGTCAGAATGTCCGGCCCTGAATTACGAAGCAAAGTAGCAAAGGCACCAGAGCTCAACTGCCACATGATCACTTTCGTCATCAAGGCTTCAAATGACTTGCGAAAGGGGATGGACAGATCATGTAAAAGCTGCCAGCAGAATCTTTTAAGATTTCACAGGTCCAATAGCCAATATCATGGTCCTAATCGAGAGACCCGGTCGACTGGATATTCTAGGCAGCTGGGCACAGAGAGCAGTCTGCCTCTTGGGGAACGCAAACTACTCACTTTCCTCTGAGAGAGGGAAGAGTTTGCTGCTCAAAAGTGACACCAATCTCAGAGATCCTATAAAGCAGGAGAAGCTGATCAGCGGTTTCTATTCAGTGAAGCATTTGCCAAGGAGATTGGTACATTTGTTGGCACTTCCAATAGCCCAGAGAATACCCAATCCTTTATAAAGAAGATCTTTGCTGGGACTGGTGGCTACATTGGTTGCTCTGCCGCTCGGCACACCTCGCATGAAAGACTTGAAGGCACCAGAACCCAATACTGGAAATTGCGTCAGCAAGATTAATTTTTACCAGCAAGAGGTAGAAATACCAGAGGACACAGAGGGCATGGAAACAGCAGATTTGAAACAACACAATCGGGTGAATCCCACAGCTGTGACCTATCCCCCAGTAGGCGTAGGACAAGATTGTTTATAAACAAGTGGCACAAGCTATCCAGCGATGCCTGGATATTACAGACAGCAGCGGGCTCACGGTTAGAATTTAAAAGCATCCCATGGCAGGAAACACCCACCCTGCTTACAGAGCTCACAGCAGAAGGCACGTCTATTAGAGAATAACTCTACGTGAATGGAGCCATAGAGCAAAGCGAGCTGGTTACCTTATTATTTATCAGCAACATGCTCCTAGTCCACAGGAAAGGGAGACATGTTATAACCCTAAAAGTGCTTGATGGGTGGATAGTGCAGAGGCACTTCAATATCTGATTGTATCAATAGCGAGGGAAGACAGACCTTTCCAAGGTTTCCGGTGGGGAAAAAGATTTGGCACTTCAATACTCTCCATTCGGCCATGGGCTTCCATTAAGTTAATGAGACTGGTGACAGCAACTATCAGAGAGAGAGAGAGAGAGAGAGAGAGAGAGAGGGATCAGAATGATCATTTAGACATTCTGATCCGAGCAGAAAATAGGGACGCACTGGTAGTTCAGAGCCTCTGGGTGAAGGATCTGCTGACTTTGGTCCGTTACCAATCAGGAGAAGTCGGCCATGTAACCCAGCAAGAGGATGGATTTCCTCGGGTTCGTGAAATATACCAGGAAAGGGACTCTGGAGCCTTCAGCAAAAAATATAAGAGCTGTAATAAAGGATTTCCCTGGGCCAAGAGGGGAGGACAGAGCTAGATTGGTGGCTACGGAAAAGGGAGGCATGGAAGGGACGAGCCATTTTCGGAGACGTGACAGAATTAATCATAGAATTGGACGCCAGATGCAAAACCTTAGAGTCAGGAGGGAAGTGGACCCCAGATGAGCTAGACCTTCATATCAATTGTCTAGAACTTTTAGCTGGGTCTTTTGTGACCAAACACAGGTGAAGGACCAAGTAGACTGCTGCATTCTCTCTGATATCGGTTCGCGGAATCTTGCGTCTGAGCATCATAGAGGCAGAAAGTGAGGCGCATGGTCCAGGAGGAAGGGAATCAGAGGTGAGAACTACAAGACTGAAAGGTCTGATGTGGATTTGTAGTTCCCAGATGTTAAAGAAAAACAAAAAAGCAACCAACAGATATTTTGAATATGAAAATGTTTTACGTTTGAAACTGCTGTAGAGTAAAGATTGAGAAGTTTAAGCGTAATGCTCGCCACTGTATCTTTAATAGAATCAAGCCTCCCTGAGCTGCAAACCTGTGCAATCTTCATTGTTTTGGGATTTACAGACATTATTCTGGTAGGGAGAGCATTGAGACAAATTAAAAGAGCAGCATGTCCAATTTGCATGACTGCATCACAACAGTTTCATGCTGAATCATGATCACAAACATATTTCAGATGTAAAATCTGGTAATTCTCATGTTCCCAAAATGCTCTTTGATGTTATGCAAATCCCAGGATTTGGGTTTCTTGAAGAGATGGGATGCTCTTGGTTTACAAGTACGGTGGGTGAAAATGACAGTAAGGAGGTGGGTATTCTGGCACCGCCACTGCTCCGCCCCATTACTGCACTGCCATACTACGAGTTTACGGTAGGGAGGAATATTCACCTCAGCAAAAAACTGCTGAAAATTAGCAGATTTACCTTTGCATTGATCCCTCCGGCAGTTAATTGACCAAAAATCCCCAAGTAGTCTTATGGACTCCCTAAATGGGGAATTACCGCCACTTGTAATCTCATGGGAACTCCACAGCATCATGTGACCATAATAGTAATCCATGTTGGCAGTAATTTGGTGGATTTACCTACCGAATTACCATCAGAGGCGTAAGGAGGCCCTTGGACTGGGGCTCCACCTGCACAACAACCAGAGGGTGGGGGTTTCCAGGGTGCATTTGTTCCTCATCCAGTACTGCATAGGTGCACCTCTGCCTGTGCCAGCATGTACTCTATGTCAGTGGCTGATAAGGCCAGGGGGCAAGGGGCAGAGGAAGTTTGGCCTCTCTATTTTTTTGCCACATTGAAGTTCTTAAATTCGACCAGATTGCAGGCCCCCAGAGAATGTTACCCTAGGCAACATGGGAAGAAATGAAGGGTTGGAACAGGTGGTTACGGCCCGGCCCCGAGTTAAATGCACAAGCGTCACGAGGGCATTTAACAAGGGCCCCGGGACACCCATCTTGGAACGGGTGGATAATGCTATTAGCACCGCGGGATACCAATCCGGTAGTCTAGGGGGCTAACAAAATTGTATTTCATTCAAAGAAGAAATGGCCACCATGGATATGGAAGGCGGCGCTCCATACGGCAGAAGAAGCGAGGCAGTAGCAGAGGGGCTGCCGCCAAACAAAAGAGGTAAGTGGGGCCGTAGGCGTGGAGTAAACCGAGAAAAAAAAGATAAGAGTGGGTGGGGATAAGATGACACAGCGGGGGCAGCAGCCTCCAGGTTCCATGGAATGCCGGGCTGAGATAAGCCCGCGATCCAAGAAACCCGATTGGCTGCTTCCGCACCCCGGGGGTTAATTTGTATTATAATTTGTATTATAATCCATTAAATGACCCAAAAACAACAATGACTTACACCACACGTACCTGGTTTTCTGAGGAATCGTCTGAAAGAGCTACTTTTAGACCTAAAATTAAGATTGACAAAACAAAAAGAGAATTAGATTTTGAACTCGCAAAAGAAGGCTATCTGTATGCTTCCCTTGTCCTCTGTGTCTTAGAGTTCCGACATCTAATGCTTAAGTGTTGTGAAACTTGGTCTTCCCCTCTCTAAGCAATGCAGAGACTATTTCTGAGTCATGACCCAGTGCAGGCGGGCGGCTGGCGTCCTGGGTTGATGACTGATAAAAGAGGAGTCATTGCACACACTCACGAGGGAACAGGAAGTTGCTGGAACCTTTAGCTTCAGACTCCTTCGCACAACTGGACTGACTGTTCCAAGGAGGCAGCCATGTTGTAAAGGGCAATTCATACAGAGAGTGATATGCTGCTCATCGTGGCAGCTAAGTATACTATCTGGTGCTCATCCTCCTCCATGGAAATGCTACTAAGTGCAAATCAGGGAGGTCTGCCCTGTGATTTCCTAGCATTGTATATACAGGGAAGAACCGTTGTTCTTCCCTGTATATATAAATAAAGTGTATACATATACAACAAAATGCTAATTCCCACAGTTATATATGTCGATCGCCAAAGAACGTACAGTAGATAAGATAACAGATTTGATGGGAAGGAATGCTCTGATTACTTACCGGTAATCTTCATTACTCCTAGTCCTACTCTTCCTCGTCACAGTACTTACTTCATGAGGCACCCGCCTCCGACACAGGACCTTCTTCTATTTCTTTAAATCCCTATAACTCCTCCCCCACATCCATGTCACTCAGTTTCATATTACCAAGCCGGAGCATGGGACCTTCCCCGCAGGGAGGGTGAGGAGGGTCGTCAGTACTGTGACGAGGAAGAGTAGGACTAGGAGTAATGAAGATTACCGGTAAGTAATCAGAGCATTACCTCCACGTCCACTCTTCCTCGTCCCAGTACTTACTTCATGAGGTATACCAAAGCATCAACGGGGAAAAGGTCCCAATGAGACAGAGCCAAAAACAGTGCAGCAAAACACACCCACAATAACTCTTAAATCACATCCCCACAGACAAAAACTCCAACCACGAAGGAACCAACCGCCGAGTGGGAGAAACTCAACCCATAGTGGTTGATGAAAATGCCTAGACCAGCCAAGGCGGCAGCCATACAAATCTCTTGCAGAGAAAAACCCTCCTTACATCGGGCCAGGAAGCCGCAAAACCCCTGGTAGACCGCCCCCGATTGTGCGCAGGCACAGGCAGGCCAGAAGCCACATAGGCCCTAGAGATCACAACCCGGAACCACCGGAAAATGGAAACCACAGATGCGTTATGCCCAGCCCCAGCCAGACCACAAGCAATCAGAAGACTATCAGATTGGTGGAAAAGGCAAACCAAGCCAAATACTCCAACGCGTCCCGCCGGACATCAATGTTAAGCCGAGCCACCTCCTCAGACGTTCTTGGATCATGAAAGAAGTCAGGGAGAACCAGACCCTGAGAGGTGTGAAACCCGAGAGACAACTGAAGGGAGAAACTTCGGACCACACCCCGGCACCACCGAGTCTGGCAGCACCCTCAGGAAAGGAGCGTGACATAAGAGAGCCCCAATCTCCCCAAGCCTACGGGCAGAAGTGAGGGCAATAAGAAAAGCAGATTTCAGTGTAAGATGTTTGATATCAATCTCGGAAATGGGCTCAAAAGGAGGCCCATGAAGGAACCGTAATACAAGAGGGAGATCCCAAAAGGAAAGCCCTTTATCAGCACAAGGAGGGGAAGAAGAAAAACCCTGGATCAACTTCCCCACTAACACCTCCCCATCCAAGTGACCGTCAGAGTCCCCCAAAAGGAATTTCATGGAGGCCCGCTGAGAGCGAAGCCTGGAAAAACTGACAGGCCCCTGTCAAAACCCCTCCTGGAGGAACCGAAGGATAGCAGAGGCCAGAACGCAGGGTAGGGATCCCAGACTGCCCATACCAGTCTCGGAAATGGCCCCAATGTCTGCCTAACACCTTCAGAGTGGAGGGTCTAAGAGCATCCATTTGGACTCAACTACAGGATCTGAGAACCCCTGAGATATCAACCTAGACTGAGCAATAGCCACACCGCCCATTGCATCAGATGGAATTCTAACCGCAGATCCCCTTGAAGGGGACACGGCCACCTCGGAACCAGCCAAGGTTCCTAGGAACGAAGCTCCAACAGAGAGGGGAGCCAACTCCGGCGGCACCAGAACAGAGCTAACAACAACACAGTCACCCTGGACACTCTGATGCGCCAAACCACCCGGGGCAGAAGGGGAATAGGCGGAAAGGCATAAAGGAAAACCCCAAGGCCACTGTACAGAGAGGGCGTCCATCCCCCAATCCCCTCAACCTGAAACCGAGAGCAGAAGAGGGGAACTTCTGCTGAGGCCGGGGATGCAAACAGGTCTAGAACCAAGGACCCTAATCTGACACAGGTCACCGCAAAGACCTGGGCCAACAGGACCAGTTCTGCAGAGGAGTGAAAACCGGCGTCTGAGAAGATCCGCTTGAATTTGTCCACCCTTCTGATACGTGAGGCCAGCAGATACACCAGATGAGATTCCTCCTAGGTGCCTATCAGCGCTGCCAGAGCATTCAAGGAACAGCCGGAACCCCTTTTGCAGTTCACATATGCCAAGGCCGTCGTATTGTCCGATCGGACCAAAAACCGCCGACCGTCCAGCAACTCCTCGAAGTACACCAGAGCTTGCACAATGGCACAACTCTTGCCAATTGGATGATCACCGGCTCTCCCCAGATCTCACAACCCTTGAGCTGAGAGGACCCCCAATGTATACCCTTTCTGCTGGTGTTGGTAGTAGGAGAGGTCACAGGAGGAAGGACCAGGCACACCTCAGCCTGTAGACCTGAAACCCCCCGCCACCATAGCAGGGACACTCGCAGCGCTGGGGACACTGAAAACAAAACTACGAAAGCCGAGATGTCGGGAGCCAGTGGGAGAGAGTATAAGACACCAGGAGACGTAACCGAAGACAGGCTTAAGGAACTGGAAAACATGCAAGACGCCACGTGCCCCGTAACTTCAGCAACAGGTGAGTCGAGACATACTGCCTTCTGAGAACCCAGCCCAGAACAGCCAGCAAGCGCCCCCCCTGCACAACATCCAGAGTACGCTCTCCCCAGACGTCCGGACAAGCAGTGCAGGGTCTTGAGACCCATAAGCAGGTGACACATCCTAGAAGGCATAGGGACCAGGAACACCCGCAAGTAGAAAACTTGACCCTGAACAGGGAGAGGAACGGGCAAGACGGTAACCCACAACAACCGTTCGGAGAGAACGGATCCCATGGCCAACTACTTGGACCGTGAGCTGGGTACCAAAGTCCTAACCATGCAAACCTGGACAGGAGGAGACAGGAACGGCAACTGATACCCCCTCCAGAAGGAGCCCATTACCCAGGAAGCCGAACCCCACCAGTCCCATACACCTCCGAGAAGATAGAGACGAGGAGCCAGGGAAAACCGCCAGTCACTGCACTTGCACCAGAGGGAAATCACAGGACGTTGAAACAGGCCTGCGCCACAATATAACAGCATGCTTGTCAGCCCACAAAAAGATTTGACCTATCAAAAGGAAGATACTGGACAGCCCAGAAGTCCAGCAGACTATGGCCCCCTCAGCCGACAGAGGAGCCACCAGGCTGGCGTCAAAAGGGCAGAGTACTGTCACAAAGCGGGGCAAAGCAATCCATCCCGGATAGCCGACATCAAAGGCAACCCCCTACCTGAGGTATGCCTATACTGGAAAACCCACTGAAGTGACATCCCCCTCCACCGGCACCAGGGGCTCTGAGAACCCCTCTAAGCACAGACATGTGCCACCATGTGCCCTATCACTTCCCACAAGTCTGAGAGGAGGCGTGAAAGCAACACGTCAGCACCGGAGGACCTAGGGCCTAAAAGAAGAGACACTGGGAACCCCCTGCATGGCCGTTACTTCCATGATCCTTTTCCATAATCCCATGCCGGACAAGGGAAAAGCAAATCAACTCCTTTGACTTTCCCTTGCGCAGTTTAGAGGAAGAGGACAGGACAAGGAGTCTGCGTCCATAGCTAGCACAGACCCAAACACACCACTAACACACCACATGACTGAGAGGTGGCTTGAGCCCTGTATCCAGTAGCTGGTAGCCCCATGCTCTAAATCGTTCCAATGCATCGGTCTAGGAAGGATGAAGGACCGAGTCAGCACCGCTGAGACTCGAACCCGAAGTGTAGACTATGCCAGGCCGGTACCCTTCCGGTCGCTTGCAGATGTGTCCAAAATCTGCGCCGTATTCACAGGCAGCACGCAAGGAATGCAGCCAACATCCGGTGCATACTGGGCTGTGTGTGTCTGAGGAGCTGGTGGTATGTGACATGTCTGTGACAGAACAGAGCCCCGCACGTTCAAATACTCTGTCACAGTCACCCCACGACAAGAAGCAGAGAGTCCTCACAACAAAAAAGGAAGGCTAGCCCATACTGCCAAGTGCTTGCCATCATTTCCAATAAAGATGTGTACACAGAGCACGAGGTAACGGCCTTTCAAAGGAGTCAAGATGGCCATACCAGCAAGAGAGGGGAAAACATCAAGCACAGTCCTCCCCTCTCCTTACCTTCCCCCAGAGAATGCAGCTGACATCCGGTGCATCCTGGACCGTGTGTCTCTGAGGAGCGGGTGGTATGTGGCATGCCTGCGACAGAACAGAGCCCCTGCACTTTCAAATACTCTGTCACAGTCACCCCACGGCAAGAAGCAGAGAGGCCTCACAACAAAAGGGAAGGCTTAGCCCATACTGCCAAGTGCTTGCCATCATTTCCAATAAAGATGTGCACACAAAGCACGAGGAAAACGGCATGTTGAAGGAGTCAAAATGGCCATACCAGCAAGAGAGGGGAAAACATCAAGCACAGTCCTCCCCTCTCCTTACCTTCCCCCAGATAATGCAGCTAACATCCGGTGCATCCTGTGCTGTGTGTGTCTGAGGAGCGGGTGTTATGTGACATGCCTGCGACAGAACAGAGCCCCCGCACTCCCAAAGACTCTCTGCCACTGTCACCCCACGACAAGAAGCAGAGAGGCCTCACAACAAAAGGGAAGGCTAGCCCATACTGCCAAGTCGAATCAAGATGGCCAAAACAGGAGGAGAGGGGAAAAACATCAAGCCCAGTCCTCCCCTCTCCTTACCTTCCCCCGGGCCGTGCAGGACCCGGGACACAATGCTCACGCTGCGGTCCGGAGCCCAGCAAAGAACCGAGTGAGGCAATCCAGCTCAACTGTGACCCCAAGCCCCACAGGGGGCCCAGGAGCAGTGCCGCACCTGAGGGAGCCGAGGGCCCCGCCACACAGCCCCCCACAGGGGGCCAGCAATCGGTGCTCCCTGGTGCCCCGCACCGGGAAGAAAAAGTCCAACCTGCCGGAGGCAGGAAAAATTTAAACTGAGTGACATGGATGTGGGGGAGGAGTTATAGGGATTTAAAGAAATAGAAGAAGGTCCTGTGTCGGAGGCGGGTGCCTCATGAAGTAAGTACTGGGACGAGGAAGAGTGGACGTGGAGGTAATGAGCTTCTTACGATCAGGGCTGGACTGGCCCACCAGGGCACCAGGAGTTTCCCCAGCAGGCCTCAAGCACATAGGGCCTCTTTTCTGGTGGGGAAGGATACATCGATCACATGATAACAAATGCCTGTGCATCTGGGTGCCCCGTCAGTGCAACGCCATTGAGCTAACCAGGCTTCAGCTACCCCCAAAGTGTGCGCTGAGGGGCGGGGCTTCAGCACATAGCTTTTAGTTAGTCAGAGAGGAGAGAGAAGCCTTTCCTGAAACCCTGGCTTTAAAGTGTTACTGTGTTCATGCAGAAAAACGCATTTGCACAAACGTAGCAAAACTTTGAAGCAGCTAGTTTCAAGAAAGGCTTCCATTGCATCGCTGCCTCCATATAGATGTGAGGGATCATATACCAATGGTGTATGTTCTTTCACATCCGAGGGGAAGGGGCTGATGGGCGCACTTGCTTTTTGTTGTTAGGCAGAAAGGCAAGGGAGGCCTTTCTGAAACTAGCCATGTGAAAGGGTATTGCATGTTAGCTTTTTATGTATGTATGCATGTGTGAAAGGAGTGTGCAGGGAATGAATGTGTGAATGGGTGTATGATGTATGGGTGAATGAGTGAGTATATGGCCAATGGGATGTTCAAATGAGTGAGTGGATGTGTAATTGTATGTGTGTGTGTGCGCTTATGTGTAATGCTGGGCTGCTACCATTTGATACTTGGACCCCAGGCGAGATAACCCTTTGGGTAGAACAGAGGGGGTGGAGCCTCCAATTGAGTTCCACCCAGTTTCTGAAGTGGCCTGCATGCATAGTACAGGTCATGCATATCCCCGCCTCTTCGGGGAGGTGATGGCCGACATGCATAGCACAGGTCATGCATATCCCCTGCCTCCTCAGGGAGGTGATGGCCTGCATGCATGGCACAGGTCATGCATATCCCCGGCCTCCTTGCTGAGGTGATGGCCTGCATGCTTAGTACAGGCCCTGCATATCCCCGGCCTCCTCAGTGAGGTGATGGCCGACATGCATAGCACAGGTCATGCATATCCCCTGCCTCCTCAGGGAGGTGATCGCCTGCATGCATGGCACAGGTCATGCATATCCCCGGCCTCCTTGGTGAGGTGATGGCCTGAATTCATAGCACAGGTCATGCATATTACCGGCCTCCTCGGTGAAGGGATGAGCTCCATGCATAGAAAATGTCATGCATATCCCTGCCCTCCTAAGGGAGGTGATGGCCTGCATGCATAGAAAGGTCTAGTCATATCCCCGGCCTCCTCAGGGAGGTGATGGCCTGCATGCATAGCAAGGTCCAAGCATATCCCTGGCCTCCTTGGGAGGTGATGGCCTGCATGCATAGCAAGGTCTAGGCATATCCCCGGCCTCCTCGTTGAGGTGATGGCCTGCATGCATATCGAGATCCAGGCATATCCCCGGCCTCCTCTGTGAGGTGATGGCCAGCATGCATAGTGTGGTCCAGGCATATCCCCGGCCTCCTTGGGGAGGTGATGGCCTGCAGGCATAGCACAGGTCATGCATATCCTCTGCCTCCTCAGTGAGATGATGGCCCGCATGCATAGCACGGGTCGTGCATATCCTCGGTCTTCTTGGTGAGGAGATGGCCTGCATGCATACCACAGGTCATGCATATCCGTTGCCTCCTTGTGAGATGAGGGCCTGCATGCATAGAACAGGTCATGCATATCCCCGCCTCTTCGGAGAGGTGATGGCCGACATGCATAGCACAGGTCATGCATATCCACTGCCTCCTCAGGGAGGTGATGGCCTGCATGCATGGCACAGGTCATGCATATCCCCGGCCTCCTTGGTGAGGTGATGGCCTGCATGCTTAGTACAGGCCCTGCATATCCCCGGCCTCCTCAGTGAGGTGATGGCCGACATGCATAGCACAGGTCATGCATATCCCCTGCCTCCTCAGGGAGGTGATCGCCTGCATGCATGGCACAGGTCATGCATATCCCCGGCCTCCTTGGTGAGGTGATGGCCTGAATTCATAGCACAGGTCATGCATATTACCGGCATCCTTGGTGAAGTGATGAGCTCCATGCATAGAAAATGTCGTGCATATCCCTGCCCTCCTCAGGGAGGTGATGGCCTGCATGCGTAGCAAGGTCCAAGCATATCCCTGGCCTCCTTGGGAGGTGATGGCCTGCATGCATAGCAAGGTCTAGGCATATCCCCGGCCTCCTCGTTGAGGTGATGGCCTGCATGCATATCGAGATCCAGGCATATCCCCGGCCTCCTCTGTGAGGTGATGGCCAGCATGCATAGTGTGGTCCAGGCATATCCCCGGCCTCCTTGGGGAGGTGATGGCCTGCAGGCATAGCACAGGTCATACATATCCTCTGCCTCCTCAGTGAGATGATGGCCCGCATGCATAGCACGGGTCGTGCATATCACCTGCCTCCTTGTGAGATGATGGCCTGCATGCAAAGCACAGTTCATGCATATCCTCGGCCTTCTTGGTGAGGTGATGGCCTGCATGCATACCACAGGTCATGCATATCCGTTGCCTCCTTGTGAGGTGAGGGCCTGCATGCATAGCACAGGTCATGCATATCCTCTGCCTCCTCAGTGAGATGATGTCCCGCATGCATAGCATGGGTTATGAATATCCCCGGCCTCCCCGGTGACGTGATGGCCGCATGCATAGCACAGGTCATGCATATCCCCAGCCTCCTCAGTGAGGCGATGGCCCACATGCATAGCACAGGTCGTGCATATCCCCGGTCTCCTCAGTGACGTGATGTCCCTCATGAATAGCACAGGTCATACATATCGCCTGCCTCCTCAGGGAAGTGATGGCCTGTATGCATGGCACAGGTCATGCATATTACCGGCCTCCTCGGTGAGGTGATGAACTCCATGCATAGCAAATGGTATGCATATCCCTGCACTCCTCAGGGAGGTGATGACCTGCATGCATAGCAAGGTCTAGTCATATCACCGGCCTCCTCAGGGAGGTGATGGCCTGCATGCATAGCAAGGTCTAGGCATATCCCCTGCCTCCTCGTTGAGGTGATGGCCTGCATGCATATCGAGATCCAGGCATATCCCCGGCCTCCTCTGTGAGGTGATGGCCAGCATTCATAGTGAGGTCCAGGCACATCCCTGGCCTCCTTGGGGAGGTGATGGCCTGCATGCATAGCACAGGTCATGCATATCCCCAGTGAGGTGATGGCCTGCAGGCATAGCACAGGACATGCATATCCTCGGCCTCCTATGTGAGGGGATGGCCTGCATGCATAGCGCAGGTTATGCATATCACGGCCTCCTCGCTGAGGTGATGGCCTGCAGGCATAGCAAGTTCCTGGCACATCCCCGGCCTCCTCAGTGAGGTGATGGCCTGCATACATAGCAAGGTCTAGGCATATCCCCGGCCTTCTCAGGGAGGTGATGGCCTGCATAGCACAGGTTATGCATATCCCGGCCTCCTCGCTGAGGTGATGGCCTGCAGGCATAGCAAGCTCCAGGCACTTCCATGGCCTCCTCAGTGAGGTGATGGCCTGCATGCATAGCACAGGTCATGAATATCCTTGGCCTCCTCAGGGAGGTGATGGCCTGCATGCATAGCAAGGTCTAGGCATATCCCTGGCCTCTTCAGGGAGGTGATGGCCTGCATGCATAGCAAGGTCTAGGCATATTCCTGGACTCCTCGGGGAGGTGATGGCCTGCATGCATACCACAGGTCATGCATATCCGTTGCCTCCTTGTGAGGTGATGGCCTGCATGCATAGCAAGGTCCAGGCATATCTCCGGCCTCCTCGTCAGGTGATGGACTGCATGCATACCAAGGTCCAGGCCTATCCCCGGCCTCCTCGTCAGGTGATGGACAGCATGCATAGCACAGATCATGCATATCCTCGGCCCCCTCGAGGAGGTGATGGCCTGCTGCATAGCACAGGTCATGCATATCACCTGCCTCCTCGTGAGATGATGGCCTGCATGCATAGCACAGTTCATGCATATCCTCTGCCTCCTCAGTGAGATGATTTCCCGCATGCATAGCACAGGTCATGCATATCCTCGGACTCCTCAGTGAGATGATTTCCCGCATGCATAGCACAGGTCATGCATATCCTCGGCCTCTTCGGTGAAGTGATGTCCTGCATTCATAGCACAGGTCATGCATATCTTCTGCCTCCTGGTGAGGTGATGGCCTGCATTCATAGCAAGGTCCAGGCATATCTCCGGCCTCCCCGTCAGGTGATGGACTGCATGCATACCAAGGTCCAGGACTATCCCCGGCCTCCTCGTCAGGTGATGGACAGCATGCATAGCACAGATCATGCATATCCTCGGCCTCCTCGAGGAGGTGATGGCCTGCATGCATAGCACAGGTCATGCATATCCTCAGCCTACTTGGTGAGGTGATGGCCTGCTGCATAGCACAGGTCATGCATATCACCTGCCTTCTCGTGAGATGATGGCCTGCATGCATAGCACAGTTCATGCATATCCTCGGCCTCCTTGGTGAGGTGATGGCCTGCATGCATAGCACAGGTCATGCATATCCCTTGCCTCCTTGTGAGGTGATGGCCTGCATACATAGCACAGGTCATGCATATCCTCTGCCTCCTCAGTGAGATGATTTCCCGCATGCATAGCACAGGTCATGCATATCCTCGGCCTCCTCGGTGAAATGATTTCCCACATTCATAGCACAGGTCATGCATATGCTCGACCTCCTCGTGATGTGATGGCCTGCATGCATAGCAAGGTCCAGGCATAGCCCTCTCCTCCTCAGTGAGGTGATGGCCTGCATGCATAGCACAGGTCATGCATATCCCCGGCCTCCTCAGTGAGGTGATGTCCCGCATACATAGCACAGGTCATGCATATCCCCGGCCTCCTCAGTGAGGTGATGGCCCACATGCATACCACAGGTCATGCATAGCACAGGTCATGCATATCCCCGGCCTCCTCAATGAGGTGATGTCCCACATGCATAGCACAGGTCATGCATATCCCCGGCCTCCTCAGGAGGTGATGGCCCGCATGCATAGCACAGGTCATGCATATCCCCAGCCACCTCAGTGAGGTGATGGCCCACATGCATAGCACAGGTCATGCATATCCCCGGCCTCCCCAGTTACGTGATGTCCCACATACATAGCACAGGTCATGCATATCCCCGGCCTCCTCAGTGAGGTGATGGCCCGCATGCATAGCACAAGTCATGCATATATCCGGCCTCCTCAGTGAGGTGATGGCCTGCATGCAGGGTGCTGATATCTTCTTACCTTTCCACCAGCTGCCCTTGACAGGGTCTGCTCCTCCCTCACCGGGGGCCGAGAAGGCTGAGCTCAAGGGCCTGGACTGCCGGAGCCCCAGCGCGGGGGTGTCATTGGGTCCAAACCCTGCAGAGTCGATCAACGGGTTGTAATCTGTAGGGACTGTACAAAGAAGGGGTGCGATGAACTTGATACGGGTGTCATTCCATAGAGTCATGTGCACATCAAGGAACGTGGCCCATCCCACACCTCCCCACCCAAAACCCCTCCTCCTGGGAGCAAAGAGCCTGCCAGTGTTTTTTCAGAGCAATCTTCTCAGACTTAATGACTTAATTGGAGCTCTAAAGGCTAAATGGTGTAATACAAATGTCTTAACCAGGTCTGCCTTCAGCCACTTTGCAGGTCCTTCACTGAAGTCATGTTAAAAACAAGCATTGGCAAAGCCAAACGTTTTGGCTTGTGTATAGGTATTTGGTATTTGCCAGGCACTGGTATTAGATGCCCAGGTACTCACACCATTTTGCAGGTACTCTACCATCAATGGCCAGTTAATACCACTATGGCAATGCCTGGCAAGTGCCAATTCCATGCCTACACAAAAGGCCAAACTGTAGGCATCGCCAATGCTTGTTTAAATTACTTTGTATTTCACAGCCTGTGGGCTAAAGAGTGCACTAATCTCGGAGGAGGCACAAACCACATATGAGTGAGTGATACACCGAAAATCGAAAAGAAAGTGTGAATGCAATGCAGCGTGCACGGGCAGAAGTACTTATGACTCACTTTGTCATAAGATGAACTTTTTTCATGTTTACCATCACAGAGGCACTTCTTCCAGTGTCTAAGGACTTCAAATGGTGATGACTGTTATGTGTAGGGGTCTAGTGGTTCTCATGTGAGAGAGCGTCATGACATCGCCATGACGCCTCTCTAATAAAAGGGGCTTTGCTGCACTCACAAGGCAACCTCTTCACCAACGACATCCCGACAGATCTCCACAAGACCGACCCGGCGCTGTATGCAGACGATGTTGCAGTCATCTCCCAGTCATTCAGCGAAAAGGAAGTGGCGAAGAACCTGCAAGCTTCATTGGATACCATTGCGAAGTGGTACAGCGACTGGCGGATAGAACTCACCAGAAAGAAGATCAAGGAGCACCCACATATCAGCCTCAACGGGGAGACCATCAAATGGGAGAGCAGAAGGCATCAGGAAAGATGGCAGCGCTGTACCCACTCCTGAAGAGCAAGTCCATGCCCCTCCGGACAAAGATCAACGTCTACAAGGCGATCATCAGACCAACCCTGACGTATGCCTCCCCAGCATGGATGACCTGCCATGAGCGACACCGGAAGAGTCTTCAGAGAGTCCAGAACAAGGCCCTGCGGATATCGTCTGGAGCTCCAATCTTGACAGGGATAGCAGACCTTCACAGAGACCTGGACATCGAGATGTTGAATGAACATCTAGCGAAGCTGAGTAAGAACTTCTGTCAAGGACTGGATCAGAACCCGAACCCTCTGATCAGAAGACTCACTGCCACCACTGCAAACCCCTTCGACCACTACCCGCGGCCCATCACGGCGAAGACCCTGTGAAACCAGCCCTACTGTGACAAGACCACACAGACCAAGAGGAAATCCTAACCCAGGACTACACACTCACCCCGAGAAGATGGAGTAATGAGGCTCAAGACCTGAGAAGATGGAGTAATGAGGCTCAAGACCTGAGAAGATGGAGTAATGAGGCTCAAGACCCGAGAAGATGGAGTAATGAGGCTCAAGACCTGAGAAGATGGAGTAATGAGGCTCAAGCCTCGGTATCCAAAAAATGACCGCTGAGGGAAAAAAATCTATCAGCAAGACGAAGAGCAAGCGCGCGCACAAGGCAGTGCAGCAGAGCCCCTGGAAGGTGCAACTCGTGTCTTTGTGTTCATTTGGGGTCCTCTTGCCGGCCTTGCCTGGGTGAGCCTAGGCTGATGTTGCAGGGTGATCCCTGCCTGCAATCCTCTGTGAGAGCGCAGCATCTGTGAGCTTTGTCTGTGCCCCAACACGATCTGTGCACCACATTGGCGACGTGGCGGTCCCGCCCCCCTCTCATGCCCGTGTGAGGGACTCCCGGAAGTTGTTTTCCTTTGTTTGCCTCTCGTGGGAGGGCGGTTGGGGGGGGGGGGGTCGGAGCCCGCGGCCATGCTCATTGCAGAAGCGGCGTCGGCAGCATGGCGAATGCCCTGGGCACCGGAGGCTGGGTGCCTGCGCTGGTCGCCTCTACCATCTGAAAAGGGGGCCATCGTCGCGAAACAGAGGAGCCCCAGGGCAAAGGAAAAGGGGCAGAGCCCATCACCCGTGGGCCCATGCACAAACCCGAACATCAGGACGTTTTAACAAAACTGTACTTTTGATCCTCATGCTGCAAACAACACGGTGCCCGCCTGTGCCGAATAAAGCCAGAAGCAAAGGACGCCAATGCCCAGCGGACGGCACTGGCCCCAGTGGCACATGCCAACAGCGCCCCAGAGCCCCCCCCGTCATTTCTTGCCGCCTGTCACTTGCTGCTCCAGAATGCAGATGGGCACACAGCAGAGGAGGCGCCACTCGCACTGGCATGAAGCATCTGTGTAGCACTGCTCCAGACCTCTAGGCGCTGTGGAGCAAGTGTTGCATGTAGCGCCTTACACATCAGATCAAATAAATCAACCAAACTGCGGCGCACGCACACACGTGCACACACACGCACACACGCACACACGCATACACACGCACACACGCACACACGCATACACACGCACACACACACGTGCACACACACGCACACACGCATACACACGCACCCACACGCACACATACACCCACCTATACACACACGCGCCTACGCACATGCACGCGTGCACACAAACCGGCTTAACTGTCTTCTGCACCTTGTTCTGTAAATACTACACACCACTCAATCTGTCCAGGGCCACATGCGAGCAGTCCATAGTGGCCAGATTTGTGGTTCTCTTTGCATTCTGGTACCTGTGGTTCTGGGTGTATAGTGGACAAGCCAACCAAAAAAAGAAGCCAGGGTTATGGTGTGGGGAGTAGAATAAGTGAACAGTGGTGGGACAGTCACTCCAAGTGTGAGAAGCCACACTGCTGCTGACTGAACAGTCGTAGCTACATGGGGGCCACGTGCCATGGAGCCACTTAGCAATACTAAATCCAGCCTCCTCTCTGTAGATCTCATACTTCTCAACACACTCCCAGTCCAGGGCAGATGAAATAATAATACTTTAGCATTTATATAGCGCTACGAACCCTCAGGTATCTGAGCGCTGCTTCTTATTACCCACGTATCGACATCGGAAGGATGAAAGGCTGAGTTTGGCCTTGCCGGGATTCAAGCCTATGTCGGCGTTAGGGAGAATTCTCGGTTAAGGCTAATTTCCCAAACCTTAGTGAGTCCCCCAGCAGCTTTGCTGGATTTTTGGGGTTTATTTTTTCTCCTGCTAAGAGTGAGACTCTTTTTCTCCTGCTCTTAGACATGATTTGAGATATCCTTTGACTTTGTAGTGTGTTTTATTGGCTATGGGGTCTTTTACTCCATAGGGTTTCATGTGGTTTTTGGTAAGTGTGTTACACAGCACCCTCATTGCAGTAACACAGGGGTGTCATAGTCACCCCCAAACATAGACTCCATACCCTGGGACTGACTACTGTCTCCCAGGGCATGTAAAGTCACCATTGACTTTACTAGTCTTAAATTGGGAACAGAACCAGTATAAACCATCATACTGTGGAAGTACTGGTAGGGGTAATTAGATTGTCCCTAGATCTGTTTTTCGAGGGGGCACTGTGCAGTCCCCCCTCGTTAAGTTTCTGGCTGGTGGCAGTGGTTACCACGCAAAATATTCCACCGGAATATTGTCTATGGGATTTTCCCATTCATTTTAAATGCACCACTTTTTGGTGCAATGTTAAAGATACCGACGGGTTATTTATTTAATATTTATTCCCCGGTTGGGTCTTTTTTGCCAGAACTCGGTTTTAAAATGGTGTTTGTGTTCGCCTCTGTAACTCCAACCCAAGTCGAGCCCTTTCTTCCACTTTTTGGCGGGCTTCTACACAGACGCCTCCAAAAGTGGTACCACTCTGTCTGGGTCTACAGGATGTGTGGGAGGGGGGTTTAGGCACCCTGGACTGAGTTGCCTCGGCAACTCAAGTCACACTCTTGTATGATTGGCCCAGTGGTGAGCCGCCCGGCTCACCACTTAGCATGTTTGAGTGACAGCTAGGACTGATGAATGGGGGTTTTCTGCATAAAAGCAGGGCTTTGGGGACTGGAACTTCAGATGTCGCCACAGGACCTAAAGTATCCAAGGAGGGAGAAGCTGAGCCAACCTGCAACGACGACACCACCAGTGGAGCCCTGTTGAACCGCCTCACCACTTCTTCTGACGACATAGAAGATCTCCAGCCCGGAGAGTCTTCTTCCTTTGACCGGTAGGGATAACCAGTTTGCCCGCCTTTTAGCCTTCCCAGATCATCTTGTGGCTGCCTTGCCTGTGCCAAGCACCCTGGCAACCGGGATACCACAATTTACCACTACCGCAAATAAAAGGGTAGTACCATTTAACCGGAGAACTCTGCGGCTGGTTTCTTCCCTGGCAGTAGCAACGACCGTCAGCTTTCCTCCACGTCGAGATCTTCTCTTCCTCTGGACGACGCCGCAACTTGCACCCGCTGCCAGGAGCAACTGCCCCGCTGGTGGATCCTCTCCATTTTAAAGGTACTGTGTCTACCTAGCCTCCCTTGCAACGGTCTGTACGAGGTGTCTATTAAATCCTCAACTTACTACCTGGGCAGACCCTAGGCTGGCTAACTGAACTTTTCTGAGCTGAACTAATTCCTTTTTGAACTCCCTGCAAGACTTTTTCGAGCCTCTTAAACTGTGTGATCTTGGGTGCATTGGTGCTCTGCTCTCTCTAAGAGGGAGCCTGGCCTCTTAACTTTTTGCTCACAAGTAGACTTTGACTTTCCTGCCTTGCTGGGTGCTTCTAAAGTATTAGTGTTGTGTGCTTTTCTAATTTCTGCCTTTTCCCTCCCTTCTTTGATAACTTATTGGAGTACCATCTTCAGTTAAGCGCTCACCTCTGTCTGAAAATATGTGGTGTTAACTAAGACTTGTCTAATAAGGAATAAGGGATGTATATATATTAATAGTGACTGTGTTTTGAACCTGCTTACAATAATAGTGCTGGAGTGTTTCTATAAGTGTGTCTTTAAATAAATAATTATATACTTTGATACCAAAGCTCTGGTCAGTGGTTGCTTGTGCTACTGTATTTTGGTACCTATCTTGTATACTCTATATACTGTCTAACTCTTCTTGAGAGACGTCTAGCTGCTCAGCCACAGCTACCAGGTAAATCTGGGTGGTACAGACTGCTACCAATTGGGTTTACTGCCAACACCTGTAGTCTTAAGCCTTTTGCAGTGGTCCCTAAGCAAACTGAACAGGTTTCTGCCTAACAGCAGGCTCTGCACAGATGTCAAAGCGAGCGCTCTACTCACTGTGCTTTCTGACCGGATGCATTGTTCTTGGCTTGTGAGAGCCCACTGAAGCCTATGGAGGAGTATGCGGCTTCCCTGAGTGTGAACAGGGGAGCATAGGGCTTCCCTGAGAGTGAACAGGGGAGCATAGGGTTGCCCTGCGTGTGAACAGGGGAGTATAGGGCTTCCTTGCGTGTGAACAGGGGGAGCATGGGGCTTCCCTGAGTGTGAACAGGGGAGCATGGGGATTCCCTGAGTGTGAACATCGGAGCATGGGGCTTGCCCTGCGTGTGAACAGGGGAGCATGGGGCTTGCCCTGAGTGTGAACAGGGGAGCATGGGGCTTCCCTGAGTGTGAACAGGGTGGCATGGGGCTTCCCTGAGTGTGAACAGGGGAGCATGGGGCTCGCCCTGTGTGTGAACGGGAGAGCATGGGGCTTGACCTGCGTGTGAACAGGGGAGCATAGGGCTTGCCCTGCGTGTGAACAGGGGAGCACGGGGCTTGCCCTGCAAACAGGGGAGTATGGGGCTTCCTTGAGTGTGAACAGGGGAGCATTGGGCTTCCCTGAGTGTGGACAGGGGAGCATGGGGCTTGCCCTGAGTGTGAACAGGGGAGCATGGGACTTGTCCTGCATGTGAACAGGGGAGTATTGGGCTTGCCCTGTGTGTGAACAGGGGAGCATGGGGCTTGCCCTGTGTGTGAACAGGGGAGCATGGGTTTGCCCTGAGTGTGAAGAGGGGAGCATGGGGCTTGCCCTGCATGTGAACAGGGGAGTATGGGGCTTGCCCTGCGTGTGAACAGGGGAGCATGGGGCTTGCCCTGTGTGTGAACAGGGGAGCATAGGCTTGCCCTGAGTGTGACCAGGGGAGCATGGGGCTTGCCCTGCGTATGAACAGGGGAGCATGGGGCTTGCCCTGCGTGTGAACAGGGGAGCATGTGGCTTCCTTGAGTGTGAACAGGGGAGCATGGGGCTTCCCTGAGTGTGAACAGAGGAGCATGGGGCTTCCCTGAGTGTGAACAGGGTATCATGGGACTTCCCTGAGTGTGGACAGGGGAGCATAGGGGTTGCCCTGAGTGTGAACAGGGGAGCATGGGGTTTGTCCTGCGTGTGAACATGGGAGCATGGGGCTTTCCCTGTGTGTTAACAGGGGAGTATTGGGCTTGCCATCCGTGTGAACAGGAGAGCATGGAGCTTGCCCTGAGTGTGAACAGGGGAGCACAGGCTTGCCCTGAATGTGAACTGGGGAGCATGGGGCTTGCCCTGCGTGTGAATAGGAGAGTATGGCGCTTGCCCTGCGTGTGTTCAGGGGAGCATGGGCCTTGCCCTGCGTGTGATCAGGGGAGCACGGGGCTTCCCTGAGTGTGAACAGGTGAGCATGGGGTTTCCTTGAGTGTGAACAGAGGATCATGGGGCTTCCCGGAGTGTGAACAGGGGAGCATGGGGCTTCCCTGAGTGTGAACAGAGGAGCATGGGGCTTCCCTGAGTGTGAACAGGGGAGCATGGGGCTTGCCCTGAGTGTGAACAGGGGAGCATGGGGCTTTCCCTGCGTATGAACAGGGGAGTATGGGGCTTCCCTGAGTGTGAACAGGGGAGCATGGGGCTTGCCCTGCGTGTGAACAGTGGAGTATGGGGCTTCCTTGAGTGTGAACAGGGGAGCATGGGGCTTCCCTGAGTGTGAACAGGGGAGCATGGGGCTACCCTGAGTGTGACCAGGGGATAATGGGGCTTCCTTGAGTGTGAACAGGGGAGTATGGGACTTCCCTGAGTGTGAAAAGGGGAGCATGGGGCTTGCCCTGTGTGTGAACAGGGGAGCATGGGGCTTGCCCTGCGTGTGAACAGGGGAGCATGGGGCTTGGCCTGAGTGTGAACAGGGGAGCATGGGGCTTGCCGTGATTGTGGACAGGGGAGCATGGGACTTCCATGAGTGTGAACAGGGTGGCATATGGCTTCCCTGAGTGTGAACAGGTGAGCATGGGGCTTGCCCTGTGTGTCAACAAGGGAGCATGGGGCTTGCCCTGAGTGTGGACAGGGGAGCATGGGGCTTGTCCTGTGCGTGAACTGGGGAGCATGGGGCTTGCCCTGCATGTGAATAGGGGAGCATGGTGCTTGCCCTGTGAACAGGGGAGCATGGGACTTGCCCTGCGTGTGAACAGGGGAGCCTGGTGCTTGCCCTGCATGTGAACAGGGGAGTATTGGGCTTGCCCTGCGTGTGAACAGGGGAGCATGGGGCTTGCCCTGTGTATGAAGAAGGGAGCACAGCTTGCGCTGAGTGTGAACAGGGAGCATGGTGCTTGCCCTGCGTGTGAACAGTGGAGTATGGGGCTTGCCCTGCTTATGAACAGGGGAGCATCAGGCTTGCCCTGTGTGTGAACAGGGGAGCACGGGCTTGCCCTGAGTGTGAACAGGGGAGCATGTGACTTGCCCTGCGTATGAACAGGGGAGCATGGGGCTTGCCCTGCGTGTGAACAGGGGAACATGGGGCTTCCCTGAGTGTGAACAGGGGAGCATGGGTTGTGAACGGGAGAGTATGGGGCTTCCCTGAGTGTGAACGGGGGAGTACGAGGCTTCCCTGAGTGTGAACAGGGGAGTTTGGAGCTTCCCTGAGTGTGCACAGGGGAGTATGGGGCTTGCCCTGCATGTGAACAGGGGAGTATGGGGCTTACTTGAGTGTGAACGGGGGAGTATGGGGCTTGCCCTGTGTGTGAACAGAGTGCAGAGTGGGTGAGTTGAGAGGATTGAGATGTATCGGGTGGCCTGACAGCAAGTGTTAGAGGATGTTCCACCAGTCATGGTCTCTGGGCCTGCTTCACCCTGGGCCTCTGCTACCTCTAGAAGAGTGTTTATACTAGGGGCTGTGGAAAAACTAAATAGCATGCACTTGAAATAAGAGTGTAAATTAAGGAATGAAGTGTGCTGGCCTTCAAAGTGTTCTTCCTCAGGAGGTATATTTTAGGCAACAGATTCACACCCCTAGAGTTTCTGGCTAAGGTATGTCCCTGGCAGTGGGGTGGGATGTGTCCTGCTTTCTTTCCCCATCAGCAGAGGAGATTGGACCTAGTAGATGGCAGTTTGTGGTAAGCACACCTCCCACATCAATGTAAGGGAAGAATGTGTGCACAGTGTACACTGGCCCACAGCTTATATCTTTGAAGTGGAGAGGGCAGGAGCCCTTTCCCCACCTCCTCCTCAGCTGCAGGAGCAGTTAGGATTGCCATCATCACCCATGCAGCACACGCGCTATTCCCAATGCACCTGATTCGGAGAAGGCCGAACAGCTGATACATCAACTTCAACCGACATGGTGAGATCCAACATTCAGTGAATTAACTGACCTGCACACCCCCCTTTTGCACCACAGAATCCTGCATAATCCGAGCGCTCCTCGCTCACGACTCTTCCTTTTTCTGAGGCCGTCTGACCTCAAAATGGCGGGCCTGCCCATTGCCTAGCAACAAGTTCTCTCTTAGGCCAACCTCTGCCGCCGGCAGGCGGAAGCCGGCCCTTGCCAAAAAGGGCAGCGAAAAAGGCCCTGCTCACACTGTGCTCTAATTCTATTTGCATCTGCCTAGTTGTGCCACCCCGCTCGCACTGTACTCTAATTCTGTTTGCATCTGTCTAGTTGTGCGGCTCCGCTCGCACTGTACTCTAATTCTGGTTGCATCTGCCTAGTTGTACTGCCCCACATGCACTGTACTCTAATTCTGTTTGCATCTGCCTAGTTGTGCCGCCCCGCTCGCACTGTACTCTAATTCTGTTTACATCTGCCTGATGTTACGTCGTGAAGTATAGGTACGCATGTGCGAGCCTCGTTCACGGCCACGCATGCGCTTGAATAATAAAGACGTCCCATACAGGCGTTGCCGCTGGGACCTTTGCGAACACAAGACATGTCTCTGTATCTCTGTGAATGAGTGTGTGCATGCGTGTGAGTGAGCCGGCCCGGGCTTAGCCACAACATTTGCGACGAGGATGGCTGCCACGAGGGAATTAATTGTTGCGCGCGAGCGTGTCAATCACACATTTTTCCTCCAACAAAGTCCGGACCCGACACAAGTGGTGGTGGCCATCTTTAATTTTCGGCGTGTGATGCAGTAGCGGCCCGCAAGGGTGCTCGCGTGCTGCACACATGCTGGAGAATTATTCTTCTCAATTTTTGGAACCCTTGTGGTCCTCCAGTCTGGAGGGCCGCATTTACTTGATCCGTGAGGATCACTCCTGCATGGCATGGTGACAAAGAGACTGACAAGGCCCATTACTACAGCCAGTAGACGATTCTGAGGTGGGGTCCTCAACAGCACCACTGTCCACACACCCATATACGTCTGCTCTCAGGAAGATCAGGTTTGCGGCCTCCTTCGTGAAGGGTGGTGCCTGTGCGACCTGTGAGCATGGCCGATAGCGATGGCGAAGCACCTACACCGGCAAGAGTAGCACGACGACACCATGGTTCTCTACCACCCATGCAAGAATTTGACTCCTCCAGTTCGCCCTCCAAGCTGGGCCCCAAATGGCTCCTGTGGATAAAGAAATTAGACATGTTTTTCAGGGTGACAGAGGAGGACGATGATGATGCGAAGGTGGCGACGCTGTTATACTCGGCAGTTACGGAAGTTCTGCAGATATATGAATCTTTGAAGCTGCAAGGAGTGACTTATGCAGCCGTCAAAACTGCACTCCATAACCACTTTATCCCGCTGTCAAATGTCGATTTCGACAGGTTCATAATGTGTGGGGAGAAACAGACTGATGATGAGTCCTTGGACCAGTTTTGCGCACGTCTGCGTCAGTTGTCAAGCACCTGCAGGTGGAACGATGAGGAGGTAATGATTCGAAACCAATTTATACAGGGATGCAGCTCCAGCAAACTGCAAAGACAGATTCTGTGAGAACCAGGTATGACTTTGCAACAGATTCCGGACAATGGCAGGGTGTATGAGCTCGCTGAGAGCAGTGGCGCGAAAATGAGCACTGCTATACTTCCATGCAAAGGGGAGGAAGCATTTGCTGTGGGGAAATCGACCCCGTCCAAATCACGCTGGAGCCAAAAACGCCAAGACGCATCACCTACGCAGGGCTCGCCTGCTATGTGCCAATACTGTGGGTACGGTTTACCCCATGCGGAGGATTGTCCGGCGAAGAGTCTGTGGGAGGTGCAGCACACTGGGGCACTACACGAGGATGTGTCGTGCAGCCGCTCAAGTGACCACGCATCGAGGGCCCGCAAGGGCAAGTCGAAGCGGTTTCAGGAGACAGCGAAATATCACAAAGCTAGAAAAGGAAGCCCAGAGTCTAAACATTGCAGAGGAGGAGGAAGACGATGAGGAAATCTTTTGCATTTCGAACCTGGCCACTGGAACCAAGAAAAGGAGGCAGCCGACATGTGTCGTTGACATTCAGGGCGTTCCCACACCAGTGCTAATCGACACTGGGGCATCCGTGTGTGTGCTGGCCACAGAACACTATAAAGCCATCCCAGGCCCACTGCCGCTGGACAAATCAAAAGCCAAAATGTATACTTTCGAGGGCGACACACCACTGCCCATTCAGGGTGTGTTTGTTGCGCCTGTGTCACATGGAACCAGTGCAATCAAGGTGAGATTCTACGTCACTGACGTCAGTCCGCACTCGCTGTTGAGCTGCGCCGCATCGGAAGCTCTGAACATTGTTCACTTTGCACTGGCTGTATACCAAGCAGATGTTGATCAACTCCTCGACAGGTTCTCAAGCATTTTCTAGGGTGTGGGCAAAATGAAGGCAGCCCCAGTATGCTTACATATTGATGAGACAATTAGGCCCACGGTGCTCAAACACCGAAGAATTCCCTTCCACCTCTGATCTCAAGTCGAAAAGGAGCTCCAATCGCTCATCGAGATGGACATAATCGAGAGAGTTGAGGGGCTAACTACCTGGGTCTCACCCATTGTTGCAGCACCAAAGCCGAAACAACCTGGTGCCGTCCACATCTGTGCGGACATGCGACTCCCGAACGCTGCCATCAAACGGGAGCGCCATATCACGCCAACGCTGGATGACATTGTGAGAAAGCTGCAGGGAGCCAAAGTTTTTTCGAAGCTCGACTTGCGGTCCGGGTATCACCAGCTGGAACTTCACCCGGACTTGCGGTATATAACAGCATGCGCTTGAGTAATAAAGGCGTCCTGTACGACAGTTGCTGCCGGGACCTTGTAAACACAAGATGTGTCTCCGTATGTGAATGAGTGCATGCATGCGTGTGAGTGAGGCGGCCCGTGGCACGGGCTTAGCCACAACTCCTAGTTGTGCCGCGCCGCTCGCACTGTACTCTAATTCTGGTTGCATCTGCCTAGTTGTGCTGCCCTGCTCGCGCTGTACTCTAATTCTGGTTGCATCTGCCTAGTTGTGCCGCGCCGCTCGCACTGTACTCTAATTCTGGTTGCATCTGCCTAGTTGTGCTGCCCTGCTCGCACTGTACTCTAATTCTGGTTGCATCTGCCTAGTTGTGCTGCCCCACTGTTTGTCTCTGCTCAAATTGTGCCACACTGCTTGCACTGCTACAAAACTGACTGCATCTGCCCAGACTGTACTATTATTGATTGCATATGTCCAAATATTGCCACCCTGCTTGCACTGTTAAACATATAGACTGTGATTGCGCTGAGCTCCCAGCCCCACACTCTCAGCCCACTGTGCACCCAATCCTAATCCATACCCCTGCACTTTTCCCTCCTACACACATGCTTACCTTCTCGACCCGCAGACCAGCTCATACACACTCCTGCCAACTCACACCTGCCACTACCACCATTCATTTCCTCTTCTTCTCCATAACACTCATCCTAGCCGCCCCCTGGCTCACCTACACCATGCCTCCCACTTACACACACGTATCGCCACTAACTCTCTAGCACCAAACATTCACATCCTCCAATAAGGCCACCCTGCCTAGCCACCACACTGCCAAACCTGAAGGTCAGATCCTTCTACACTCCAGGCTCTCTAGGCTCAGGGCATGCTCGGAGCCTAACTTGCATCCCTGCATCCCTCTCAGCACTCGCTCCTGCGCCCCCTTCATATCGTCTCACCGAAAAAAGAAACCAGCCTGCTCACCAGCCCTCCTGGCTCACCCCCCCAGTCCCCTACTCTGCTCACCACCTTCAGCACTAACCTCACCCTTCCACACAGACACAACTTACCTCTCCCACCTGCCCTGCCACCAACTCTCTACCCACTCCTACCCTCAAATAGCTCACCTCCAACCCTGCCCTCAAATGTTCCCTTGTCAACGCCCACTCTCTCCCTGCGCACGCACTAGACATTAATGACGTCATCACCTCCCTTGACCTCGATCTACTGGCCATCACGGAAACCTGGCTCCATGAAGCATCAGGCCCAGCCATCTCTCTCGCTCTGCCCCAAGGATACACCATCCTGAGACAGAACCGCAAGACATCCAAAGGCGAAGGCGTAGCCCTCATCTCTAAGGAGACACTTCCCATTATACTCTGCAACCAATCCTGGGAAAATAACGCTGACCTCCTCAATGCCAAACAAACGCTATCTCCCAACTGTACCATAAATATTCTGATCACATACAGACCACCTGGAACAGCCCCAGATTACCAAAGGCACCTCCTTCAAATCATAGGAAACAACCTAAAGAACTCCACAAAAACTATCCTACTTGGAGACCTCAACCTAGGCCTGCATGACCCAAAGGACAAAGCAGCCTCCTCATTTGCCAAAGAGCTCACTGACCTAGGGTACCTCCATAGAGTCACAGAGCCTACTCACTGCAAAGGTTGATCCACTGACTGGATTGCAGACCACAAATGCTCATCCTCCATCCCCAACATCTTGGCCCACCCATGGACGGACCACCACTACATCCAATTCACTCTTCCTACTAGACCTCCAGCCAAAATGCTTTCTTATGCCCCCCCAGCTAAAGTCAGAAGCTCCATAAAACGAACCAAAGTGAACCTCCTCCGTTTCCTTGACATTCCAGAACTTAAACCTCCCTTTGCCAACAACCCCTCTTCTCTTGCCAACATCTACTCCCACACCCTCACCAAAGCCATTGAGTCCGTAGCCCCTTTGGAGGAAAGGAGAAACTCTATGCACACCAACTCCAGGTTCACGGAAGAGCTATCAGCCCTACGTACCAACAAACGCCTGGCCCTAGCTAAGTGGCAATCCACGCCCAACCATTCCACACTGACAGAATTTAAAAATATCTCATCAACCTACAAAAAAGCTATTTTGAAAGCCAAATCTGAATCCTTCAACCTTAGAATCTCCATAGCCAAATCCAAATCTAAGGAAGTGTTCTCGATCTTCAAAGATCTCATCACCCCATCTCCAAGTCCAGATGAAATATCCAAAGACAAAGCTTGGTGCTCTAGCATTCAAGCAGCCCTCCTTAACAAAATCAAGCTTCGACAAGAAACATTTAAATCACAGCGCAAAGCACTACCCAAACAGGACACACTGCCCCCGCCCATCTCCCCCACTCTTCATCCCGATACCCCACTCTTCTCATTTAGAGATGTCACAGAAAAAGAAGTTGCAGATCCTCTCCAACACATCAAACCTTCCACTTGTAAAAGAGACATTTGCCCACCGACCATCATCAAAGAGTGCGCCGACGTGCTGACCCCAATTATCACTGCATTTATCATGCCTCCTTCTCCTCAGAAATTGTACCTCAAGGCCTAAAAGAAGCCTGGGTCCGTCCCCTCATAAAGAAACCCTTCCTAGATCCCATGTGCCCCGACTACTACCGTCCTTTCACCACAGTCCCGTTACTCCTCAGAATTTTAGACAAACCTGCCCACACCCAAATCCAACATTACCTAGAATCAAACGCCATCCTGGCCAAAAGACAATCAGGCTTACACAAAGGTCACGGCACAGAAACCGCTCTCCTAGATCTCAAAATCCAAATCACTAACATAATGGACAAGGGCAAACCTGCTTCTCCTAGATCTCTCTGCTGCCTTTGATCTTGTTGACCTTAACATTTTGACCTCCCATCTTACCAACACAGTCCACTTTTAGAAAAAAGCAACCTCATGGATAACCTCCTTCTTGGAGGGCAGAGCCATGAAGGTCTACTCCAATCAGGCCAATGCAGCTCCCAACACCATCCACTGTGGTGTGCCCCAGGGATCATGTACTGCACCTACCCTTTACAACCTATTTACGAAGCCACTCTTTGACAAACTGGTTTCACTCAGCATAGCATACATAAACTATGTCGACGATACTCAAGTACTCCTCCCTCTCACTGGTGACTATGACCAAGATGCAGCAGCCCTACTTCAAATTTACCAATGACCAAAAATGAAGTCAACAGAAATTAGTGATATCTGGGTCTGGTCCCCGGGCTCATTTCCTGGTTCGATGTCTGCGGATTCCTCGGAACCAATCAGAAGACAGTGTGGTGTTCCCGGACATCAAATGCGCATACTGATTGGTCAATTAAAAATGTGAGGTGCGTCAAAACGTTTAATGGATCCCATGTTGGATTCACGTACTGCGCCCGTATTCCGTGAATGTCGCAGTAAAAACATATTAAAAAACACAACATTACACTTGTCAAACTATTGAAAACAATCTCTGGGGAGGTGAGCGGTGATGAGAATGGGATGAGATATGGCCATGGAAGGCCAAAAAATCAGGTGTTTTTCTTCACCAAAGTCTACAAACATCTCAAATGTTCAGGGGAACTCGTGATGTTCGCGGACTTGACAAAAGTTCAAGGGCATCCATGTGTATTTCTGTATTATAGAGTCAGTGAAAGTTTTTGGAAGGCTTATAACTTTGGCACCATTCAATGAAACTGTATGAGAATTTGCAATATCATTATCAATATCTGCAGAGATTAGCACTGTTTCATCAAGAGGGTGCAAAATTAGAGGAGGGGTCTCAAAATGTTTGAATAGCTTATACATTTTGTGCCATTTAACTGATCTGCGTATACATTTGCAAAAAGGTTTTAGTCCCTACTTTGAATGGTTGTGCAATGTTTGTTGGATTTGGTCAGAAGGGGGCAAAATTAGAGGGGGGTTTCAACATTTTTAGATGGTTTATAACTTTGGTGCTGTTTGATGAGTCTGCACATACATTATAGACCCAATCTTGAATGTGTGTGCAAAGTTTGAATGGATTTTGTCAAGTGGGGGCTAAGGTATATCACTATTGTTTGTACATACTGGTAATGGGCTTAAAGTGGGCATGACCAGCAGGGTAAGGTAAGGTATGTGGTAAGGTTTTTGGAATTTGGGATAGGTTTGAATGGGAAAACAAATTCTGCTTGTGGCTACAGCTGAAGTGGTGGATGGGCTTTCAGCAAACATTCGCGAGGAGCATCAGCAAGGATCTGAAAGTATGGTTTTGCAAATCTGTCCTGTGCTTTATTCTTTCCATAGTGTCAAAATGTAAGTACATGAATAGTGATATGACTTTGATGCCTGGGCATTGGGCCTGGTTCTCGGCAACGGCAAATGCCTACTCTAATTAGCTTGTTGAGGCATGCAGCATGGCCAAAGCTCGCGGATACAGCCCGATGTGCTGTACGGGATTGCAGCCAACTTGCGTGAGTAGTAACAGCAAGAACCTGAAATCATGCTTTTGCAAATCTGTCCTGTGTTTTATTTTTTCCAAAGTGTCAACATTTAAGTATAAAAACTAGCGATATGACTTTGGTGTCTGGGCAGTGGGCCTGGCCCGTGGCAAGGAGAAATGTCTACTCTGATTTGCTTGTTGGGCATGTGGCATGGCCGAAGCCATAGGTTTGAATGGGAAAATAAATTCTGCTTGCGGCAGCAGAAGCAGCCTGAAGTGCTGGACGGGATTGCTGCAAACCTGTGTGAGGAGCATCAGCAAGTACATGCAAGCATGCTTTTACAGATGTGTTCTGTGTTTTACTTTTTGGAAAGTGTGAAAATGTAAGTACAAAAAATAGTGATATAAGTTTGGTGCATGGGCAGTGGGCGTGGTCCTCGGCATAGAAAAATGTCTACTCTGATTTGCTAATTGGGGCCTGCACCACAGCAAGTACACTCAAGTACTGTCGGCTGCTCGGCTGAAAACGCTGCTGCCACGCTTCCAGACTCCACATTATCCATGTTAACTTTTGGAACTGCTTGGGTACCTACCTTCTCATCAACGTGCTCCATCCACTATTGGACTTCCTATTGGACTTTTTTCTCTACTTTATTTAAGCATTTTTAACACTAAACCCTTTTTGTGTTTCTGTTTTCTTCCTTAGCCACGCCTACTTCGTCACGTGTCCTTATTTTGAGACCCTCGCGTGGACCAATGTGCACGCACCACAGCAAGTACACTCAAGTACTGTCGGCTGTCCGCTGTGGCGCTGTGTTGCTGTGTTGCGGTGCCGCTACTCCGTAGTGCATTGTTCAACCCCCCTTCCGTCTGTTCCATCAACCCAGCTCAAGCCCAGAAAACAGTTGTGAGATATACCCTTGATTGTTACAATCGGCACACTGGGCGAAGTGCAACTGTAATCCCGATCTCAGGAGTTATTTACTGGCCTGCACCCCCGCTATATTTTCAACTTGCAATTAATCTTTTCTACGTGCAACTCCTGTGCACTATACTGTCCATGCCGCTACTCCCTCCCTTCTACCGTATAACACCTAATATAACGAACCGACCAATAACCGGTCTATCCCTTCCCTTGAAACTGTGACTCAGAAGACCAATTCTCTCCAACCTAGCATCTCTAAACCCATAGCCAGAACTATGCTAAGGCTAACCTCGGGCATGCCCTTTCTGCCTCCCTGCTACGCTCCCTGACTCCTAGTCCACATACGACCGGGATTTCAACTTTCGCCCAATGTTGTTTGCTCTGCGGCCTCAAGATTACCCAAGCTTCGACTTCGAAAAATATGTCATCGGCTTCGTTGAAATCGGAAAACAGACACAATCTTTCTCCAATGAATAAAGCTCAGCTCTTCCATATTTTCCGGCTTCAATAGAGACAGATTGCGTCTGTAATCTATGTAAACAAAGCCAAGGAGAGTTACCCATTTGACACTGAGGGATCATTCATGTTCACAGTATCCCTGGATCGTGCCGTTTAATGACGCAAACCTGTATTTGACCCAGTATCTCTAATATAGATGAGAGGCTGGTCAAGTAAAGATCAGTTAATCATTTCCTGTATGGTTTTCAGAAGTGTTGTTAGGTTCATCCCTATCCTGATGAAGACATAAATAACCAACCAAGTTGAAACTATTCACCAAGAAGCCTGTTTGATTAAGAAGACTCATTTGTAATGGCATTAATAGTCTGGGCACTAATAGTTGATACTTTTTGTCTGGAGTGAAACACTATCTTTAAAATACTGGAAGTGCATTCGCATTCTCTCTCTACAGAGATTGTATTTGTAAAAACGCAAACCAAATGTTTTTTGATAATATTAATTGTCCTTTTGAATGTATAACTTTTATCTAAATAATGGAACCGTTGTTGCACTTGTCTTACATTTCCATAAAAAAATCTAAATGTATTATTTTTAGAGTTGCATTAGTTGAAAGAATGTATGAATGTTTGCGATATAGGATGTTCTTTATAAAAAATAATGAATTAAAAGATGTTCAAGATGATTTTTTATCACAATTTATAATAAAAGAAATTGATGATTTGATGTAACACCCTTTGCCTTGTCCTTCAGTTGCTCTCTCGTTTCATATCTCTTCTTGGTGCGTCGTCTTCAATTCATGTGACGTCACCAATCTTCTCTTTCACTCATCTTCACACGTCTTCAGGTATCTCCCTCAAGAGACCGTCATCTCACCGGGGGTACATATTATAGCGTCTTCTCAATGGATACGTTGTCTCAAAGATTCTTCGAGGTATTGGTATCATTACCAGCGTTGTGCATGTCGCAATTTCCAGCCTCCAAAATATAGGCAGAATAGGTGCGGGACTTCTAGTAGAGGCATTTGGCTCCTGCTCTACACACTTTTCTGCTGGTCAAATACTTTCGACTGCACAGAGGATTTTGCTAGACCCCTGTATGACCACTTTGACCCTTTGCTTGTCCCCTTCCGAAGGCCTTCTGGTAACTGTAGTTTCAACAAGAGGGTAACCACCCAGAGTTTCTCGAGTGAGCACCCATGTGGTTCCAGACTCCTCTACAACTGTTTTCCCCTCTCGTAATAACAGTTCTTTGTACTTTTCTTCAATTATCCATTTGCTACTTTTGTTCAACGCAGTTTGGTTTCTTATCAGCTCTCCCCTCAACTCACCGGCTGTGATGAACCGCTTGGCTTTTCTTGTCTCTGGAATCAAGGACAGTACCACAGTGGCAAACGTCCCTCCCTGGCTTGGTTATCAGCAGAGGAGGGCCAGTGTACCATTGACATCTGCTGCAACACATGCTGGCTATTGTTTCCGGTCTTACCATTCCTTCCGCTGAGGCTTTGCGGGCTTGGTTCGGAAAGGGCAAGGTCGCTTCTCTCCTTGTCATCCTTTCAGTTCTCACTGCCTTTCTCGTGCTGAACTACCATAGTTGGATAGCTGAGTCGTCGTGCGGTCTGCCTTGCTCGTACTCTGCTCTCATGCTCCACCTTTTATCACTGTGGGAAGGGAAAGGGCCGTGAGGTTTGTGTGATTCTGGCCAATTGTCTGACTTTGCCTGACCCTTGTATTGGGACATGTCAGGTAAACGACTCTGGTGTTAGTCCGTTGTCTGTCATGGTGTGCGAAAGTGTTAGTGTGGAAAGGGGGGGGCAGTGTTTCAGAATATCCTATGTGGTAGGATGGGAAAAAGGTGTTGGAAGAAGGGAGAGACCGTGTCTCACCTTTCGGTGTCCCACTTCCACTCCCCGAGGACCCCCATCCAGGTGATTCTACTCTCACTGGTCCAGCCCCAGGAACTGGATCCAATAGCGATGGCTGTGTCCTGGCCACCTGGATGATAGATCCCCCGGGGACTAGCCAGGGAGACACCTTCAGGTTTCTCACAATTAGCAATAGGGCAAAGTAGTTTTAAAAAATACTTGGGCCACATCAGAAAATTGCAGATTTCCCATCCATGTGGGGATACGGCACTGAAAAGTGGAGCGAGCGCTGCAGATTTCTGGGTCTTTCTGTGAATGTTCTATTTCTAGATTGCCTTCAGCGTAGTTATTGCAATTCACGGGGGATGCAGCACGGAAAGTGGAGCGAGCGGTGTAGATTGCCCTGTCTTTCTGTGAATGTTGTATTTCTAGATTGCCTTCAGTGTATTTATTGGAGTCATTGTGGTGATGTGGCACTGAAAGGTGGAGTGAGCGGTGCAGATTTCCGTGTATTTCTTTGAATCTTCAATTTTCGTAAAAATGTTTCTCACTACTGACAGCCTGAAGGACGTGCCAGTTTCCACGTAACAATGAGCCAAAGCACAGTGGAGAGCAGCCGAAGACTGTGCTCCACTGTAAAATGTCAGTTTAGGATACAGAAACAAATGCAAAACGTGTGGGGGTCCATGGACCATGGAGGAAACGTTGTGTCAAGAGAAATCTTTTCTAACAGTACCACGCTTTACACCAGAAAGCTACCAGCTTCTAAGCATGCCCAATGTTGGCTGAACATGGCTCAGGAAGGTGACATGATTTCCAAGCAGTGCCAGCCGCAGGTCTACCAGCACCCTGTGTGAGAGTTATGGTGTACCCTCCCTACATTCTGACAGCACTGGTGGGGACAGGTAGCAGCAGGTATGTGCCGTTTCCATCCTACTGTAAAATGGAATGTCAATTAGTAACCAATATATAATACATTTCATCTAACAAAGCATGGCGATCGGAATTAAAGCATTGCTAAAGAGAAAAGAAAAGAGGGTCACCGGTGTCGGAGCCTCGCTGAACGCTGCCTCTTGTCAATAAAGACAGCCTATCAAGAACAAGTTGAATTACCGAATTTGCGCAAGCCCCCTGCTGTTATTGATAGTGTGTTTAGCACAGCGTGATTCTTGAATAGGCTCTGGCATCCCGCCTCTGTCTCTATATAATAGAAAGTCATTGACTGACACTTTACATTGTGTGAGCTGGTGGCGCCTTTTAGTTGACGCACCCCTGTGTGACCGCACCACTTGATCACCCCTCGAACCAGCTCTGTTTCAAAGGGTCACTCATTGAGAACACAAGAGTAGAACACAACTCTCCTGATTTCACAGTCTACCATTAAGCCACTAAACGACATTCACAACCGCACTACGCCTGTAGGGTCCGTGAATGAGGACTCTGAAGCTGCACAAATTAAAATGCAGCTTCCGCTTGTCGGCACCAGTGGTGTACCAAGTGCGGGGTTGGAGAGGACAGCTTGGCTCCGCAGTGTCTCTTTTAAGAGCCATAAAGGGCCAAGGAGGGTACCGAGCAGGAGCACGGTGTTTCTGCTCGGGCATCCCCTTTGTCCTGACAGCAGGACACCTTTCCCATTCGCGTGACAGTTCGAGCTCCGGGCATCAGAACAGTTCTCTCATCGAACTGTCACGTTGCTCTGTGCAGAGGCATTGCTATAAACTTGGGTTGGTGGGTCTATAGTCCAGATCTTTTGGTTGTGGCCCCAGATAGAAGCTCAGGGGCTACAACTATAAGGCTAGCTAGCCCCGAGTCCTGGCAGTCCCGCCATTAGGGTAGCACAGGATCCTATCCAGACCTAGCACCACCCCTAGATCTGTGGCAACATAGCATTACAATGGGAGCCATTAGGCACTGATGGAAGGGAGGGGGACTATTATCAGGGACTTGTGTCCCTTAAGAAATTTGAATGGGGGTGATCAGAAGTGAGAAGGTTGCATAATGCTGCAGGCTTTATGAAATAATGACTATGGCTTTAAAACCCAA
Source organism: Ambystoma mexicanum (assembly GCF_040938575.1). NCBI lineage: Eukaryota > Metazoa > Chordata > Amphibia > Caudata > Ambystomatidae > Ambystoma > Ambystoma mexicanum. The sequence goes on along the minus strand of NC_090924.1, from coordinate 1,465,827,514 downwards.
GGGGGATTTGTTGGGCTCACATTAATCTGCATGATGTTATTACGACTTTGCAGGCAGGATGGGGAGAATAAAACTAAAGCCATACTCTTATTGCTCAACATATTTCCAAGACAATGTATTGAGTGTAAAGTTAGTTTATTATGAAAGGCCGATGTATTATGTAATGTGGTTTGCTTCCAAGGCATGGCTATACATAAAGTATTATTCAAGAACATGAAAGGCAAAGCAAAAGCTTAATAAATATCTATATCAACTAAAGCTGCGAAGATGTGTTCAGGTGCTTACATTGTTCACAACCCATTCCACCAAAATGTGTGATCCTGGGCAAATCATTTAATCACACTGCGTCTTATCTGCAGCTCCGTAAGTGATGTACTCTATAGCTTATGTTAATATGTCAGGCTATTATTTATATAATAATATATATATATATAATAATAGTGCAAGTTAGGTATTTTGCACCACAGAGTTATTTGCCACGTGCCTTACTTATGGCGACTTAGTCTAAAGTCACTTCCATGGAATCTCCAAGTATCTTCGGCCTCATCACGAGTTGGGCGGTATCCGGGCGGATTTACCGCTGGGATACCACCCAACGCAATAAGCGTTACTGCAACTTGGTCCAGTGCTATTAGCACTGGATCACAAGTTGCATGAGGGTATAACTCCCCATTTATTTTGAGCCTATAGGACTCATTTGGGCATTGTATCGATGCAATTACCGCAGCGCTAATTGCACTGAGGTAATTGCACCAAAAAGGAATGGAAAGTCGGCGCATTCACCTCCAACTCAGAGCTGGATGTGAATGCTCCGAGTCACCCCCAAACTCGGGATTGTAATGGCCGGCGGTAATAGTGTTTTTACCGCTCCGCCCAACTCCTGATGAGGCTAAGACTGATGATGCTCCTGGCAATGTCCTTTTCTCTGAAATTACATCTGTTGGTGCAATCCATATGCAAATTAGGAGGTTTGCATGTTTAGTATGTGTTAATACCCTTTCTTACTGTGGCATGCCTTTTTGTCTGGGCATCCAGTCCGGGACAGCAATGTTGCCAAGTGCTCATGCTTGGCCTGGCTGCCTGTAGAGCAGAGGTCTTGAGCAGGACACGAACATCAATGTGGCTCTATGCTCCTGCTTTGCACCCTACATGGACAATGGGGGGCATAGCAGGAGCACACTCTGTGTCCCACTCCAAGCCGTTGACTGCACTGCAGACCCAACAAGGGGCAGAGCCAGTTGCAGAGCAGGAGTGCACAGCTTCATGACCCGCTCTTGTCCGAATGTTGCAGGGAGAGGGTACAGAGTGAAGTCATCATATGCGGAGCAGGACCAATTGTGTGTCAGTTTAGCGTTCATTTTCCAAGGTGCATTCAGGCAAGAAAGTAGCAGTAATGTTTTCATGGCTCACCCCCCTCCTCCCCCCCACTCTTGCAATGCTGGATACATCCCTGTTTGAGAACCTTCTGTTTACAATTGTGTATTATGTTACATTACTATGCATTTGTACTGTGCCGAATCACTGCCATAGTATTTTCAAAGTGCCAGATACTTGTGCAAGGTGTATTCACAAGCGGGGAAGGGCGCTCAGCCATTCAGGAGGCTGGAACAGCGGGCGAGAACACACAATTCCCACCCGCTGTTTTAGCCACCCGAGGCCCATCCCTGGTGGTGTCCCCAGGGGAGTTGCTAGGTCTGGAAAAGACCCAGGGCTAAGTTGATGTCGGAACTGTTGGGACTGGGGGCTAGCTAGTCTTTTGGCTGTAGCTCCTGAGATTCTATCCGGGGCTACAACCAAAAGATCAGGGGCTACAGCCCCCTTAGCCCCCCCCTAGCAACGCCCCTGGGTGTCCCCATTTTTTCCTTTTTTTTCTAACGTGGGGAGGCAACAGGGAGGCTCCCCCTGTTGCCTCCCCACGTTAGAAAACCCAAATTCCCCTTCCCCACCACAATTTACCTGCGGGAGGAGCATTGGGGACCGGTACCCATTGCTCCTCTCGTCTGGCCACTGCCGTCAATATAGAAAAGGGACTAGGTTTCTTTTCCAGATGGCGGTGCCCATTTTGGAAAAAATGTTCAATGGGCGCCATCAACCGAAAAGGGACCCAGTCCCTTTTCCACGTCAATGGCGGTGGGCATTTTATTTACTTTTTTTTCTCTGAGTCTCGCGCAGAGCTGAGCTCCGTCAAATGAAAAAAAGAACTATCCACATCCTGGTAAATCCCAGGGTGCAAATAGTTTTCACGCCCCGGCTAGGGGGCATACATGGGCTTTAACAGCCTGCAGCCCGGGCTTAGGCCCACGCTTCGCTCGAGCCTACCAATGCATAGGCTCGTGGTCCGTTGAAGCCCATGTACACCCCCGAGCAGAAGCGTGAAAGCTATATAGTACCCACGCCCGAAAGAAGATAACATTAGTCCAAGTTTAATTCATGAAGTTGAAATTCAAAAGTGTCTTCTGTTTGCCAAACGTGCTCATTGCAAGAGTCCTTTGGCTCTTCTGTCCTCACTCATTTAAATACCACAGAGCTAAGCTTTAAATCTCACCAGGTGAAGTGCCAGTGTGGAGCCCCCATTACAATGGGCCCATTCGGCAACTGTTGATGACTCTCTTCCAATGATGTCCTATGCATCTTCTTATAATTGCCTTATCATAGTACCAGCCAGGCAAGTGTGTGAACATTCACACCCAGTCAGTCCTACATGCATGGGCACACCCACACAGGCAGCCATGCATGCATGGACACACCCACACAAGCAGCCCTGCATGCAAGGACACGTCCATCAGCAGCCCTGCAGGCATGGACACACCTACACTGGCAGCCCTGCAGGCATTGACACACCCACAGGCAGTTCTGCATGCATGGGCACACCCACACAGGCAGCCCTGCAAGCATGGACACCCACAGACAGCTCTGCATGCAAGGACGCTCCCGTCAGTAGCCCTGCAGGCATGGACACACCCACGCAGGCAGCCCTGCAGGCATTGACACACCCACAGGCAGTTCTACATGCATGGACACACCCACACAGGCAGCCCTGCATGTATGGACACCCACAGACAGCCCTGCATGCATGGACCCACCCTCACAGGCAGTTGTGCATGCATGGATACACCCACAGACAGTGCTGCATGCATGGACACACCCACAGACAGCCCTGCATGCATGGATGCAACCACACAGACAGCCCTGCATGCATGGACACAACCACACAGGTAGCCGTACAGGCATTGACACACCCACAGGCAGTTATGCATGCATGGACACACCCACACAGGCAGCCCTGCATGCATGGACCCCCACAGACAGCCTGCATGCATGGACCCACCCTCACCGGCAGTCATGCATGCATGGGCACACCCACAAACACCCCTGCATGCATGGACACACCCACAGACAGCCCTGCATGCATGGATGCAACCACACAGACAGCCCTGCATGCATGGGCACAACCACACAGGTAGCCCTGCAGGTATTGACACACCCACAGGCAGTTCTGCATTCATGGGAACACCCACACAGGCAACCATGCATGCATGGACACACCCACACAAGCAGCCCTGCATGCAAGGACACGCCCATCAGCAGCCCTGCAGGCATGGACACACCTACACTGGCAGCCCTGCAGGCATTGACACACCCACAGGCAGTTCTGCATGCATGGGCACACCCACACAGGCAGCCCTGCAAGCATGGACACCCACAGACAGTTCTGCATGCAAGGACACTCCCGTCAGTAGCCCTGCAGGCATGGACACACCCACGCAGGCAGCCCTGCAGGCATTGACACACCCACAGGCAGTTCTACATGCATGGACACACCCACACAGGCAGCCCTGCATGTATGGACACCCACAGACAGCCCTGCATGCATGGACCCACCCTCACAGGCAGTTGTGCATGCATGGATACACCCACAGACAGTGCTGCATGCATGGACACACCCACAGACAGCCCTGCATGCATGGATGCAACCACACAGACAGCCCTGCATGCATGGGCACAACCACACAGGTAGCCCTGCAGACATTGACACACCCACAGGCAGTTCTGCATTCATGGGCACACCCACACAGGCAGCCATGCATGCATGGACACACCCACACAAGCAGCCCTGCATGCAAGGACACGCCCATCAGCAGCCCTGCAGGCATGGACACACCTACGCTGGCAGCCCTGCAGGCATTGACACACCCACAGGCAGTTCTGCATGCATGGACACACCCACACAGGCAGCCCTGCAAGCATGGACACCCACAGACAGCCCTGCATGCAAGGACACTCCCGTCAGTAGCCCTGCAGGCATGGACACACCCACACAGGCAGCCCTGCAGGCATTGACACACCCACAGGCAGTTCTACATGCATGGACACACCCATACAGGCAGCCCTGCATGTATGGACACCCACAGACAGCCCTGCATGCATGGACCCACCCTCACAGGCAGTTGAACATGCATGGACAAACCCACAGGCAGCGCTGCATGCATGGACACACCCACAGACAGCCCTGCATGCATGGATGCAACCACATGGACAGCCCTGCATGCATGGACACAACCACACAGGTAGCCGTACAGGCATTGACACACCCACAGGCAGTTATGCATGCATGGACACACCCACACAGGCAGCCCTGCATGCATGGACACCCACAGAGAACCCTGCATGCATGGATCCACCCTCACAGGCAATCATGCATGCATGGACGCACCCACAGGCAGCCCTGCATGCAAGGACACGTCCATCAGCAAACCTGCAGGCATGGGCACACCCACACAGGCAGCCCTGCAGGCATTGACACACCTACAGGCAGTTCTGCATGCATGGACACACCAACACAGGCAGCCCTGCAGGCATTGACACACCCACAGGCAGTTCTGCATGCATGGACATGCCCACACAGGCAGCCCTGCATGCATGGACACCCACAGACAGCCCTGCATGCAAGGACACTCCCGTCAGTAGCCCTGCAGGCATGGACACACCCACACAGGCAGCCCTGCAGGCATTGACACACCCACAGGCAGTTCTACATGCATTGACACACCCACACAGGCAGCCCTGCATGTATGGACACCCACAGACAGCCCTGCATGCATGGGCCCACCCTCACAGGCAGTTGTGCATGCATGGACACAACCACAGACAGTGCTGCATGCATGGACACACCCACAGACAGCCCTGCATGCATGAATGCAACCACAAGGACAGCCCTGCATGCATGGACACAACCACACAGGTAGCCGTACAGGCATTGACACACCCACAGGCAGTTATGCATGCATGGACAAACCCACACAGGAAGCCCTGCATGCATGGACACCCACATAGAGCCCTGCATGCATGGATCCACCCTCACAGGCAATCATGCATGCATGGACACACCCACAGGCAGCCCTGCATGCAAGGACACGTCCATCAGCAAACCTGCAGGCATGGGCACACCCACACAGGCAGCCCTGCAGGCATTGACACACCTAGAGGCAGTTCTGCATGCATGGACACACCCACACAGGCAGCCCTGCAGGCATTGACACACCCACAGGCAGTTCTGCATGCATGGACATGTCCACACAGGCAGCCCTGCATGCATGGACACCCACAGACAGCCCTGCATGCAAGGACACTCCCGTCAGTAGCCCTGCAGGCATGGACACACCCACACAGGCAGCCCTGCAGGCATTGACACACCCACAGGCAGTTCTGCATGCATGGACACACCCACACAGGCAGCCCTGCATGTATGGACACCCACAGACAGCCCTGCATGCATGGACCCACCCTCACAGGCAATTGTGCATGCATGGACACACCCACAGACAGCGCTGCATGCATGGGCACACCCACAGACAGCCCTGCATGCATGGATGCAACCACACAGACAGCCCTGCATGCATGGACACAACCACACAGGTAAACCTACAGGCATTGACACACCACAGGCAGTTATGTATGCATGGACACACCCACACAGGCAGCCCAGCATGCATGGACACCCACAGAGAGCCCTACATGCATGGATCCACCCTCACAGGCAATCATGCATGTATGGACACACCCACAGGCAGCCCTGCATGCAAGGACACGTCCATCAGCAGACCTGCAGGCATGGCCACACCCACACAGGCAGCCCTGCAGGCATTGACACACCCGCAGGCAGTTCTGCATGCATGGAGTCACCCACACAGGCAGCCCTGCATACATGGACACCCACAGACAGCTCTGCATGCATAGACCCACCCTCACAGGCAGACGTGGATGCCTGGACACACCTACAGACAGCCCTTCATGCATGGGCACACCCACACAGGCAGCCATGCATGCATGGACATACCCACACAGGTAGCCATGCATGCAAGGACACGCCCATCGGCATCCCTGCAGGCATGGACACACCCACACAGGCAGCCCTGCAGGCATTGACACACCCACAGACAGTTCTGCATGCATGGACACAGCCACACAGGCAGCCCTGCATGCATGGACACCCACAGACAGCCCTGCATGCATGGACCAACCCTCACAGAGTCATGCATGCATGGGCACACCCACATACAGCCCTGCATGCATGGATGCAACCACACAGACAGCCCTGCATGCATGGACCCACCCTCACAGGCAACCTTGCATGCATGGACACACCCACACAGGCAGCCCTGCATGCGGCAGCCTGGCAACAGAGGTAGATTTGTCTTTTAACTACGTTATACACATCTGGGAACCCTAGTCAAGAGACAATAAAGCAAGCATGGTGCAGGCTGATGGGACAAAGTGCTTTCATAATACGCCTCTCTTTTATATAGCACTTCATGCAGATTCCTCCCACTTTTATGCACCCCATTAGCATCACCCCATTAAATGCTGCCGGGATTGTCAGCCTCTGCACTGGCAGCTAACACATGTCAGGAGCGAGGGATTGTTTCACTGAATTATTAAAGCATATGTGTTTAAAGAAGTGTGTAAGCATTTGAGTGCAGTTGTACATGACCAGGGTGTGGCATCACAATGCCACTACATGCCAGGGGTGGTCACCACACACCACATGCCACGGTAGTCCTCTCATATGCCACCACGTGCCAGGGGTGGTCACCATACACCACATGCCACGATAGTCCTCTCATATGCACCACATGCCAGGGGTGGTCACCATACACCACATGCCACAGTAGTCCTTTCATATGCCACCACATGTCAGGGGTGGTCACCATACACCACATGCCACGGTAGTCCTCTCATATGGCACCACATGCCAGGGGTGGTCACCATACACCACATGCCACGGTAGTCCTCTCATATGCCACCATATGCCAGGGGTGGTCACCATACACCACATGCCACGGTAGTCCTCTCATATGCCACCACATGCCAGGGGTGGTCACCATACACCACATGCCACGGTAGTCCTCTCACATGCCACCACATGCCAGGGGTGGTCACCATACACCACATGCCACGATAGTCCTCTCATATGCCACCACATGCCAGGGGTAGTCACCATACACCACATGCCACGATAGTCCTCTCATATGCACCACATGCCAGGGGTGGTCACCATACACCACATGCCACAGTAGTCTTCTCATATGCCACCACATGCCAGGGGTGGTCACCGTACACCACATGCCACGGTAGTCCTCTCATATGCCACCACATCCCTTGTATTCCTGGAATTCGTAGAAAATGATTAAAAAAATACGTACTGTAGAATTGTTTCAATTTCAGCTGTATAAAAATTACATGCATCCGAAAATTCCGAACAATTGCACCATGCGGCAGCATTAAAGCGAACAAGGGGACCAGAGGTTACAGAGGTGTCTCATGCACCGTTGTTCGCTATAATGACTGCAGGGGAGGGGGGTCCCCCGGGTTCTAAACAATAAAGTTTAGAAATAAATAAATAATGAAAGGGCCCTGCGGCTCAGGCTCCTGTCCATGTAGGTGGAAGGAACTTGCATTGCAGGGAGACAGGGGTGTCAGCGGCAAACAACGAAGTCAGAGCGTGACCAGGTGACCAGTGCGCGGAGCAGTCGGGTGCATCAGCATGGGCGAGGAAGAGTGAAAGTGGAAGCCAAAAGGAAGGTCTTGAGCTGCTTACGAAACCAGAGGTGGTTCTGCTCAAGTTTGAGAGAGGCAGGGAGGCTGTTCCAGAGGGAGGCACCAGCTGTAGACAGAGATCTGCCCCAAACTCTCTGCTTGGAGAAGCATCTGCCCCTCAGAGAGTTGGAGGTGGATGAGTGAAGAGCTCGATAAGGAAGATAGTTTGGAAGAGAAAGCTGGCGGTAGAGTGGTCCCGGGCACCAGAAAGCTTTGTGGACGATACAGAGGGGCTTACCAGTAGGGTGGCACATGGCCAGGCACTCTGAAATACCCATGCGCAAGCTTGCCTAAACACACCCACATGCATGCACACAGCCGCACGCATGCATACGCATACCCACTCACGCATACACACATGCACACACGCACACACATGCACGGGCACCCTCAGACTCATGCACACACACATACACACACACCCTGTTTTGCAATCACAGGGCCATGTAGAGCAATGCAATGCCTAAGGACTCCCTTGATATGCCAGACACACTTGTCCTTTAGTATGATGGCACTGCAGTGCCCCTTTACTAACGCCTAATGTCAGAAGTTACAATTCCATCCCAGGTCAAAGTATCATAGCCCGAGACATACAGCCATGCAATGCCCAGTCACTCACTCCATATGCCAAGCAGTGACATCGTATGGTCAGGTATTGCCAAAGCATGTTAGGTATGCCCACATCTCGCCCAGATACTCCGAGCATATGCAGCGGGGCCTTCACGTGGCCTAGACCTAGGACTTTAATAATATGCCAGGCATTGCTGTCATATGCCATGGTGCTCCCACCACATGGCAGGTAATGGCACGATTCATTGCTTCACCAACCCTTCCATCCATAGAAGGCTTCTAAAAGGCGGCTAGTATACACCAAGGAGAGGTGTGGGCATTGCCAAGCATCGCCCCCTCTGGGAACCTGGTGTCTATCACCAGGGGGGCCCCACAATACATAGACAGTAGCAAGCGAGGAGCCACAGGGGCCCTATAGGCTATATACGCATGGACAGTATGGGCAGCAGTGTGGCAGCGCCAGGTGAAGCACCAGCAAGGGGCGAGGCTCCTCATGTACTCAAGATGAGTGCGGCTCTTACCAAGAGAGGCAGCCACAGCACAGGGACATCCTGCCCAGGAGAACACAGGTGCGCAGAGCTGCAGGGCTATAAAGAGGTGATATGGCCCCCAGGAAGCATAGTGCCCTATACAACACAGGTGCGCAGTGCTGCAGGGCTATGAAGGGGTGAGATGCCCCCCAGGAAGCAAAGTGCCCCACACCACACAGGTGCACAGAGCTGCAGGGTATACACAGGTGAGATGCCTCCAGGAGGCTTAGTGCCCCACACCACACAGGTGCGCAGTGCTGCAGGGCTATGAAGGGGTGAGATGCCCCGCAGGAAGCCTAGTGCCCCACACCACACAGGTGCACAGTGCTGCAGGGCTATGAAGGGGTGAGATGCCCCCCAGGAAGCCTAGTGCCCCACACCACACAGGTGCACAGTGCTGCAGGGCTATGAAGGGGTGAGATGCCCCCCAGGAAGCAAAGTGCCCTATACAACACAGGTGCACAGAGCTGCAGGGCTATGAAGGGGTGAGATGCCCCGCAGGAAGCCTAGTGCCCCACACCACACAGGTGCACAGTGCTGCAGGGCTATGAAGGGGTGAGATGCCCCCCAGGAAGCCTAGTGCCCCACACCACACAGGTGCACAGTGCTGCAGGGCTATGAAGGGGTGAGATGCCCCCCAGGAAGCAAAGTGCCCTATACAACACAGGTGCACAGAGCTGCAGGGCTATGAAGGGGTGAGATGCCCCGCAGGAAGCCTAGTGCCCCACACCACACAGGTGCACAGTGCTGCAGGGCTATGAAGGGGTGAGATGCCCCCCAGGAAGCCTAGTGCCCCACACCACACAGGTGCACAGTGCTGCAGGGCTATGAAGGGGTGAGATGCCCCGCAGGAAGCAAAGTGCCCTATACAACACAGGTGCGTAGTGCTGCAGGGCTATAAAGGGGTGAGATGCCCCGCAGGAAGCATAGTGCCCCACACCACACAGGTGCACAGTGCTGCAGGGCTATGAAGGGGTGAGATGCCCCGCAGGAAGCCTAGTGCCCCACACCACACAGGTGCACAGTGCTGCAGGGCTATGAAGGGGTGAGATGCCCCGCAGGAAGCAAAGTGCCCTATACAACACAGGTGCGTAGTGCTGCAGGGCTATAAAGGGGTGAGATGCCCCGCAGGAAGCATAGTGCCCCACACCACACAGGTGCACAGTGCTGCAGGGCTATGAAGGGGTGAGATGCCCCGCAGGAAGCCTAGTGCCCCACACCACACAGGTGCACAGTGCTGCAGGGCTATAAAGGGGTGATATGGCCCCCAGGAAGCATAGTGCCCCACACCACACAGGTGCACAGAGCTGCAGGGCTATGAAGGGGTGATATGGCCCCCAGGAAGCATAGTGCCCCACACCACACAGGTGCACAGAGCTGCAGGGCTATGAAGGGGTGATATGGCCCCCAGGAAGCATAGTGCCCCACACCACACAGGTGCGCAGTGCTGCAGGGCTATGAAGGGGTGAGATGCCCCCCAGGAAGCAAAGTGCCCTATACAACACAGGTGCACAGTACTGCAGGGCTATGAAGGGGTGAGATGCCCCCCAGGAAGCCTAGTGCCCCACACCACACAGGTGCGCAGTGCTGCAGGGCTATGAAGGGGTGAGATGCCCCGCAGGAAGCCTAGTGCCCCACACCACACAAGTGCACAGTGCTGCAGGGCTATGAAGGGGTGAGATGGCCCCCAGGAAGCCTAGTGCCCCACACCACACAGGTGCACAGAGCTGCAGGGCTATGAAGGGGTGAGATGCCCCGCAGGAAGCCTAGTGCCCCACACCACACAGGTGCGCAGTGCTGCAGGGCTATGAAGGGGTGAGATGCCCCGCAGGAAGCCTAGTGCCCCACACCACACAGGTGCACAGTGCTGCAGGGCTATGAAGGGGTGAGATGCCCCGCAGGAAGCCTAGTGCCCCACACCACACAGGTGCACAGTGCTGCAGGGCTATGAAGGGGTGAGATGCCCCGCAGGAAGCAAAGTGCCCTATACAACACAGGTGCGTAGTGCTGCAGGGCTATAAAGGGGTGAGATGCCCCGCAGGAAGCATAGTGCCCCACACCACACAGGTGCACAGTGCTGCAGGGCTATGAAGGGGTGAGATGCCCCGCAGGAAGCCTAGTGCCCCACACCACACAGGTGCACAGTGCTGCAGGGCTATAAAGGGGTGATATGGCCCCCAGGAAGCATAGTGCCCCACACCACACAGGTGCACAGAGCTGCAGGGCTATGAAGGGGTGATATGGCCCCCAGGAAGCATAGTGCCCCACACCACACAGGTGCACAGAGCTGCAGGGCTATGAAGGGGTGATATGGCCCCCAGGAAGCATAGTGCCCCACACCACACAGGTGCGCAGTGCTGCAGGGCTATGAAGGGGTGAGATGCCCCCCAGGAAGCAAAGTGCCCTATACAACACAGGTGCACAGTACTGCAGGGCTATGAAGGGGTGAGATGCCCCCCAGGAAGCCTAGTGCCCCACACCACACAGGTGCGCAGTGCTGCAGGGCTATGAAGGGGTGAGATGCCCCGCAGGAAGCCTAGTGCCCCACACCACACAGGTGCACAGTGCTGCAGGGCTATGAAGGGGTGAGATGGCCCCCAGGAAGCCTAGTGCCCCACACCACACAGGTGCACAGAGCTGCAGGGCTATGAAGGGGTGAGATGCCCCGCAGGAAGCCTAGTGCCCCACACCACACAGGTGCGCAGTGCTGCAGGGCTATGAAGGGGTGAGATGCCCCGCAGGAAGCCTAGTGCCCCACACCACACAGGTGCGCAGTGCTGCAGGGCTATGAAGGGGTGAGATGCCCCGCAGGAAGCCTAGTGCCCCACACCACACAGGTGCACAGTGCTGCAGGGCTATGAAGGGGTGAGATGGCCCCCAGGAAGCATAGTGCCCCACACCACACAGGTGCACAGAGCTGCAGGGCTATAAAGGGGTGAGATGCCCCGCAGGAAGCCTAGTGCCCCACACCACACAGGTGCACAGTGCTGCAGGGCTATGAAGGGGTGAGATGCCCCCCAGGAAGCAAAGTGCCCCACACCACACAGGTGCGTAGTGCTGCAGGGCTATAAAGGGGTGAGATGCCCCGCAGGAAGCCTAGTGCCCCACACCACACAGGTGCACAGTGCTGCAGGGCTATAAAGGGGTGATATGGCCCCCAGGAAGCATAGTGCCCCACACCACACAGGTGCACAGTGCTGCAGGGCTATGAAGGGGTGAGATGCCCCCCAGGAAGCAAAGTGCCCTATACAACACAGGTGCACAGAGCTGCAGGGTATACACAGGTGAGATGCCTCCAGGAAGCCTAGTGCCCCACACCACACAGGTGCACAGAGCTGCAGGGCTATGAAGGGGTGAGATGGCCCCCAGGAAGCCTAGTGCCCCACACCACACAGGTGCACAGTGCTGCAGGGCTATGAAGGGGTGAGATGCCCCCCAGGAAGCCTAGTGCCCCACACCACACAGGTGCGCAGTGCTGCAGGGCTATGAAGGGGTGAGATGCCCCCCAGGAAGCATAGTGCCCCACACCACACAGGTGCACAGTGCTGCAGGGCTATGAAGGGGTGAGATGCCCCCCAGGAAGCAAAGTGCCCTATACAACACAGGTGCACAGAGCTGCAGGGTATACACAGGTGAGATGCCTCCAGGAAGCCTAGTGCCCCACACCACACAGGTGCACAGTGCTGCAGGGCTATGAAGGGGTGAGATGCCCCCCAGGAAGCCTAGTGCCCCACACCACACAGGTGCGCAGTGCTGCAGGGCTATGAAGGGGTGAGATGCCCCCCAGGAAGCATAGTGCCCCACACCACACAGGTGCACAGTGCTGCAGGGCTATAAAGGGGTGATATGGCCCCCAGGAAGCATAGTGCCCCACACCACACAGGTGCACAGAGCTGCAGGGCTATAAAGAGGTGAGATGCCCCCCAGGAAGCATAGTGCCCCACACCACACAGGTGCACAGTGATGCAGGGCTATAAAGAGGTGAGATGCCCCGCAGGAAGCCTAGTGCCCCACACCACACAGGTGCGCAGTGCTGCAGGGCTATGAAGGGGTGAGATGCCCCCCAGGAAGCCTAGTGCCCCACACCACACAGGTGCGTAGTGCTGCAGGGCTATAAAGGGGTGAGATGCCCCGCAGGAAGCATAGTGCCCCACACCACACAGGTGCACAGTGCTGCAGGGCTATGAAGGGGTGAGATGCCCCCCCTGAAGCAAAGTGCCCTATACAACACAGGTGCGCAGTGCTGCAGGGCTATGAAGGGGTGAGATGCCCCCCAGGAAGCAAAGTGCCCTATACAACACAGGTGCGCAGTGCTGCAGGGCTATGAAGGGGTGAGATGCCCCCCAGGAAGCAAAGTGCCCTATACAACACAGGTGCACAGTACTGCAGGGCTATGAAGGGGTGAGATGCCCCCCAGGAAGCCTAGTGCCCCACACCACACAGGTGCGCAGTGCTGCAGGGCTATGAAGGGGTGAGATGCCCCCCAGGAAGCCTAGTGCCCCACACCACACAGGTGCACAGTGCTGCAGGGCTATGAAGGGGTGAGATGGCCCCCAGGAAGCATAGTGCCCCACACCACACAGGTGCACAGAGCTGCAGGGCTATGAAGGGGTGAGATGCCCCGCAGGAAGCCTAGTGCCCCACACCACACAGGTGCGCAGTGCTGCAGGGCTATGAAGGGGTGAGATGCCCCGCAGGAAGCCTAGTGCCCCACACCACACAGGTGCGCAGTGCTGCAGGGCTATGAAGGGGTGAGATGCCCCGCAGGAAGCCTAGTGCCCCACACCACACAGGTGCACAGAGCTGCAGGGCTATGAAGGGGTGAGATGGCCCCCAGGAAGCATAGTGCCCCACACCACACAGGTGCACAGAGCTGCAGGGCTATGAAGGGGTGAGATGCCCCGCAGGAAGCCTAGTGCCCCACACCACACAGGTGCACAGTGCTGCAGGGCTATGAAGGGGTGAGATGCCCCCCAGGAAGCAAAGTGCCCCACACCACACAGGTGCGCAGTGCTGCAGGGCTATGAAGGGGTGAGATGCCCCCCAGGAAGCCTAGTGCCCCACACCACACAGGTGCGCAGTGCTGCAGGGCTATGAAGGGGTGAGATGCCCCGCAGGAAGCAAAGTGCCCCACACCACACAGGTGCGCAGTGCTGCAGGGCTATGAAGGGGTGAGATGCCCCGCAGGAAGCCTAGTGCCCCACACCACACAGGTGCGCAGTGCTGCAGGGCTATGAAGGGGTGAGATGCCCCGCAGGAAGCCTAGTGCCCCACACCACACAGGTGCGCAGTGCTGCAGGGCTATAAAGGGGTGATATGGCCCCCAGGAAGCAAAGTGCCCCACACCACACAGGTGCACAGAGCTGCAGGGCTATGAAGGGGTGAGATGCCCCGCAGGAAGCCTAGTGCCCCACACCACACAGGTGCACAGTGCTGCAGGACTATGAAGGGGTGAGATGCCCCCCAGGAAGCAAAGTGCCCTATACAACACAGGTGCGTAGTGCTGCAGGGCTATAAAGGGGTGAGATGGCCCCCAGGAAGCCTAGTGCCCCACACCACACAGGTGCACAGTGCTGCAGGGCTATGAAGGGGTGAGATGCCCCCCAGGAAGCAAAGTGCCCTATACAACACAGGTGCACAGTGCTGCAGGGCTATAAAGGGGTGATATGGCCCCCAGGAAGCATAGTGCCCCACACCACACAGGTGCACAGTGATGCAGGGCTATAAAGAGGTGAGATGCCCCCCAGGAAGCAAAGTGCCCTATACAACAGCGGTGCGTAGTGCTGCAGGGCTATGAAGGGGTGATATGGCCCCCAGGAAGCATAGTGCCCCACACCACACAGGTGCACAGTGCTGCAGGGCTATAAAGGGGTGATATGGCCCCCAGGAAGCATAGTGCCCCACACCACACAGGTGCACAGAGCTGCAGGGCTATAAAGAGGTGATATGGACCCCAGGAAGCATAGTGCCCCACACCACACAGGTGCACAGAGCTGCAGGGCTATGAAGGGGTGAGATGCCCCGCAGGAAGCCTAGTGCCCCACACCACACAGGTGCGCAGTGCTGCAGGGCTATGAAGGGGTGAGATGCCCCGCAGGAAGCAAAGTGCCCCACACCACACAGGTGCACAGTGCTGCAGGGCTATGAAGGGGTGAGATGCCCCGCAGGAAGCCTAGTGCCCCACACCACACAGGTGCGCAGTGCTGCAGGGCTATGAAGGGGTGAGATGCCCCGCAGGAAGCCTAGTGCCCCACACCACACAGGTGCACAGTGCTGCAGGGCTATGAAGGGGTGAGATGGCCCCCAGGAAGCATAGTGCCCCACACCACACAGGTGCACAGAGCTGCAGGGCTATGAAGGGGTGAGATGCCCCCCAGGAAGCCTAGTGCCCCACACCACACAGGTGCGCAGTGCTGCAGGGCTATGAAGGGGTGAGATGCCCCGCAGGAAGCCTAGTGCCCCACACCACACAGGTGCGTAGTGCTGCAGGGCTATAAAGAGGTGAGATGCCCCGCAGGAAGCCTAGTGCCCCACACCACACAGGTGCGCAGTGCTGCAGGGCTATAAAGGGGTGAGATGCCCCGCAGGAAGCCTAGTGCCCCACACCACACAGGTGCGCAGTGCTGCAGGGCTATGAAGGGGTGAGATGCCCCCCAGGAAGCAAAGTGCCCTGTACAACACCGGTGCACAGAGCTGCAGGGCTATAAAGAGGTGATATGGCCCCCAGGAAGCATAGTGCCCCACACCACACAGGTGCACAGTGCTGCAGGGCTATGAAGAGGTGATATGGCCCCCAGGAAGCAAAGTGCCCCACACCACACAGGTGCGTAGTGCTGCAGGGCTATAAAGGGGTGAGATGCCCCGCAGGAAGCCTAGTGCCCCACACCACACAGGTGCACAGTGCTGCAGGGCTATGAAGGGGTGAGATGCCCCCCAGGAAGCATAGTGCCCCACACCACACAGGTGCACAGTGCTGCAGGGCTATGAAGGGGTGAGATGCCCCCCAGGAAGCAAAGTGCCCCACACCACACAGGTGCACAGTGCTGCAGGGCTATAAAGGGGTGATATGGCCCCCAGGAAGCATAGTGCCCCACACCACACAGGTGCACAGTGCTGCAGGGCTATGAAGGGGTGAGATGCCCCCCAGGAAGCAAAGTGCCCTATACAACACAGGTGCACAGAGCTGCAGGGTATACACAGGTGAGACGCCTCCAGGAAGTATAACAGGTACGGGCTATCAGGATGCCACGACTCACTCTTCACATGCCCTGACTTCTCAGTGGTGGTGGGTGCAGGTTAGCAGGACGCCAGGACTCACTCTACACATGCCCTGACTTCTCAGTGGTGGTGGGTGCAGGCTACCAGGATGCCTGGACTCACTCTTCACATGCTACGCCTTCTCAGTGGTGGTGGGTGCAGGCTACCAGGATGCCAGGGCTCACTCTTCACATGCTATGCCTTCTCAGTGGTGGTGGGTGCAGGCTACCAGGAACCACGACTCACTCTACACATGCTATGCCTTCTCAGTGGTGGTGGGTGCAGGCTACCAGGATGCCACTCTTCACACTTCACATGCTCTGCCTTCTCAGTGGTGGTGGGTGCAGGCTACCAGGATGCCAGGACTCACTCTTCACATGCTCTGCCTTCTCAGTGGTGGTGGGTGCAGGCTACCAGGATGCCAGGACTCACTCTTCACATGCTATGCCTTCTCAGTAGTGGTGGGTGCAAGCTACCAGGAACCACGACTCACTCTACACATGCTATGCCTTGTCAGTGGTGGTGGGTACAGGCTACCAGGATGCCACGACTCACTCTACACATGCCCTGCCTTCTCAGTGGTGGTGGGGGCAGGCTACCAGGATGGCACTCTTCACTCTTCTAAGTGGTGGTGGGTGCAGGCTACCAGGATGCCACGACTCACTCTTCACATGCTATGCCTTCTCAGTGGTGGTGGGTGCAGGCTACCACGATGCCAGGACTCACTCTACACATGCCCTGCCTTCTCAGTGGTGGTGGGTACAGGCTACCAGGATGCCACGACCCACTCTACACATGCTCTGCCTTCTCAGCAGTGGTGGGTGCAGGCTACCAGGATGCCAGGACTCACTCTTCACATGCTCTGCCTTCTCAGTGGTGGTGGGTGCAGGCTACCAGGAACCACGACTCACTCTACGCATGCCCTGCATTCTCAGTGGTGGTGGGTGCAGGCTACCAGGATGCCAGGACTCACTCTTCACATGCTATGCCTTCTCAGTAGTGGTGGGTGCAAGCTACCAGGAACCACGACTCACTCTACACATGCTATGCCTTGTCAGTGGTGGTGGGTACAGGCTACCAGGATGCCACGACTCACTCTACACATGCCCTGCCTTCTCAGTGGTGGTGGGGGCAGGCTACCAGGATGGCACTCTTCACTCTTCTGAGTGGTGGTGGGTGCAGGCTACCAGGATGCCACGACTCACTCTTCACATTATATGCCTTCTCAGTGGTGGTGGGTGCAGGCTACCAGGATGCCAGGACTCACTCTACACATGCTCTGCCTTCTCAGCGGTGGTGGGTACAGGCTACCAGGATGCCACGACCCACTCTACACATGCTCTGCCTTCTCTGCGGTGGTGGGTGCAGGCTACCAGGATGCCAGGACTCACTCTTCACATGCTCTGCCTTCTCAGTGGTGGTGGGTGTAGGCTACTAGGAACCACGACTCACTCTACGCATGCCCTGCATTCTCAGTGGTGGTGGGTGCAGGCTACCAGGATGCCAGGACTCACTCTTCACATGCTATGCCTTCTCAGTAGTGGTGGGTGCAAGCTACCAGGAACCACGACTCACTCTACACATGCTATGCCTTGTCAGTGGTGGTGGGTACAGGCTACCAGGATGCCACGACTCACTCTACACATGCCCTGCCTTCTCAGTGGTGGTGGGGGCAGGCTACCAGGATGCCGGGACCCACTCTACACATGCTCTGCCTTCTCAGCGGTGGTGGGTGCAGGCTACCAGGATGCCAGGACTCACTCTACACATGCTCTGCCTTCTCAGCGGTGGTGGGTGCAGGCTACCAGGATGCCAGGACTCACTCTACACATGCTATGCCTTCTAAGTGGTGGTGGGTGCAGGCTACCAGGATGCCAGGATTCACTCTACACATGCTCTGCCTTCTCAGCGGTGGTGGGTGCAAGCTACCAGGATGCCACGACCCACTCTACACATGCTCTGCCTTCTCAGCGGTGGTGGGTGCAGGCTACCAGGATGCCGGGACTCACTCTACACATGCTATGCCTTCTAAGTGGTGGTGGGTGCAGGCTACCAGGATGGCACTCTTCACTCTTGGCATGCTCTGCCTTGTCAGTGGTGGTGGGTGCAGGCTACCAGGATGCCAGGACTCACTCTACACATGCTCTGCCTTCTCAGTGGTGGTGGGTGCAGGCTACCAGGATGCCAGGACTCACTCTACACATGCTCTGCCTTGTCAGTGGTGGTGGGTGCAGGCTACCAGGATGCCACGACTCACTCTACACATGCTCTGCTGGTGGTGGGTGCAGGCTACCAGGATGGCACTCTTCACTCTACACATGCTCTGCCTTCTCAGCGGTGGTGGGTGCAGGCTACCAGGATGCCACGACTCACTCTTCACATGCTCTGCCTTCTCAGCGGTGGTGGGTGCAAGCTACCAGGATGCCGGGACCCACTCTACACATGCTCTGCCTTCTCAGCGGTGGTGGGTACAGGCTACCAGGATGCCAGGACTCACTCTACACATGCTATGCCTTCTAAGTGGTGGTGGGTGCAGGCTACCAGGATGCCAGGATTCACTCTACACATGCTCTGCCTTCTCAGCGGTGGTGGGTGCAAGCTACCAGGATGCCACGACCCACTCTACACATGCTCTGCCTTCTCAGCGGTGGTGGGTGCAGGCTACCAGGATGCCGGGACTCACTCTACACATGCTATGCCTTCTAAGTGGTGGTGGGTGCAGGCTACCAGGATGGCACTCTTCACTCTTGGCATGCTCTGCCTTGTCAGTGGTGGTGGGTGCAGGCTACCAGGATGCCAGGACTCACTCTACACATGCTCTGCCTTCTCAGCGGTGGTGGGTGCAAGCTACCAGGATGCCACGACCCACTCTACACATGCTCTGCTGGTGGTGGGTGCAGGCTACCAGGATGGCACTCTTCACTCTACACATGCTCTGCCTTCTCAGCGGTGGTGGGTGCAGGCTACCAGGATGCCGGGACTCACTCTACACATGCTATGCCTTCTAAGTGGTGGTGGGTGCAGGCTACCAGGATGGCACTCTTCACTCTTGGCATGCTCTGCCTTGTCAGTGGTGGTGGGTGCAGGCTACCAGGATGCCAGGACTCACTCTACACATGCTCTGCCTTCTCAGCGGTGGTGGGTGCAAGCTACCAGGATGCCACGACCCACTCTACACATGCTCTGCTGGTGGTGGGTGCAGGCTACCAGGATGGCACTCTTCACTCTTCACATGCTATGCCTTCTCAGTGGTGGTGGGTACAGGATGTAATTTCTCCCTGGGCACTGCATGTGCACAGGTGCCAGCTTTACTGTTGGCCACTCAGTCCACGAGTTCTGTTAGGGTGAGCCTGGCCTGGCTGCCAAGACATTGGTACTGATGGTGTCAAGAGGCTTAGATTTGCCAATGATATGTTATGATATGTTATGATATATTATGATTGGTTATTTATAACGCGCTTTCTACCCAGAGGTTTCTAAGGGCAGACCCGGGGATCCAACCTGTGTTGCTCCGATTCGTCTTGCTTCCAAGGCGAGCGCGTTCCTGCTGAGCTATCCTCCCGACACTTTAGTGCCACCGTTAGTTTTGGCTGATAGCCCCGCCTTTAGAGCTCAGACGTGGTGCTTTGGGGCCACAGGTTCAGCATTTATTTTAGTTCCTGGGTGGGCACTGCCAGGGATATTGCTAGAGGTATAGGGGCGAGGCCTGCCCTAGATATTGCACACTGAAAAGCAGTGGCGGTGGGCCAGACACGTCCTCTCTCAGTCACACGGGTCGACTCCCGGCCTGGGAGGTGGTCTGCCGGCCAGTGGCTTCCCTTTGGCTTTGTCATTGTTTGTTTATTCTCTGAGAATTTAATCAGAGCTGGCACTGCCCTGTCCACGGTACGGTGCCATGCCAGAGAGAACGCGGGCACAGGGGGGCAGTGATCGCGTCATTGTTGACACCGCCCCATGGCGTATGGCCGTGCCCAGGTGGTGCAGGGTGGCCCTTGATGGCCTTAGGACGGAGCGAGGGAAAGAGTGAGACACAGACCCGATGCCCATAACTTCTCACACGGGCATCATTTTACCTCCAGACCGCCCCCTCCCCCACTTCTTCATGCCCATTGTCGTGCCTGGGATCACCTTTCCTGACACCTCTGCCCTGCATCGAGAGTGACACCCACCTCCTTGCTCCCATGCTCTGACCCTACCCCCTACCCATGCTGCCCCATCCCCGTCCCTTTCACTTTACCATGGAGATAAGCCCGTACACTTTGCACCAGGCTTTGCACGTTACCCGGACTTTTGTCCCCTTAGCACAGAGTTCATTTAGACTATTGTCATCCGGCCAGGCTGGCATCCACTCACCTGGCACTTTCCCAGGCTACGACCCCCTTCCCCTGCCCTTTCTACACGCTGGCATCCCCTTACCTTGCACTTTGCCCAGGCTGGGACCCCCTTGGCGTGCACTTTGCCCAGGCTGGGACCCTCTTAGCGTGCACTTGCCCAGGCTAGGACGCCCTTAGCTTGCACTTTGCCCAGGCTGGGGCCCCCTTAGCGTGCACTTTGCCCAGGCTGGGACCCCATTGCCTTGCACTTTGCCCAGGCTGGGACCCTCTTAGCGCGCACTTGCCCAGGCTAGGACGCCCTTAGCTTGCACTTTGCCCAGGCTGGGGCCCCCTTAGCGTGCACTTTGCCCAGGCTGGGACCCCATTGCCTTGCACTTTGCCCAGGCTGGGACCCTCTTAGCGTGCACTTGCCCAGGCTAGGACGCCCTTAGCTTGCACTTTGCCCAGGCTGGGACCCCCTTAGCGTGCACTTTGCCCAGGCTGGCAGCCCCATTGCCTTGCACTTTGCCCAGGCTGGCAGCCCCATTGCCTGGCACTTTCCCCAGGCTACGATCCCCTTCCCCTGCCCTTTCTACACGCTGGCATCCCCTTACCTTGCACTTTGCCCAGGCTGGGACCCCCTTGGCGTGCACTTTGCCCAGGCTGGGGCCCCCTTAGCGTGCACTTTCCCCAGGCTACGATCCCTTTCCCCTGCACTTTCTATACGCTGGCATCCACTCACCTGGCACTTTCCCCAGGCTACGATCCCCTTCCCCTGCCCTTTCTACACGCTGGCATCCACTCACCTGGCACTTTGCCCAGGCAGGCAGCCCCCTTACCTTGCACTTTGCCCAGGCTGGGACCCCCTTAGCGTGCACTTTTCCCAGGCTGGGACCCCATTGCCTTGCACTTTGCCCAGGCTGGCAGCCCATTGCCTTGCACTTTGCCCAGGCTGGCAGCCCACTACATTGCTCGCTACCCTGACGGGCACGCCCTTACCTTGCACTTCGTCGCTCTGCTCGGGGAAGGCCGGGAAGCTGTTGAGGTGGCAGGTGGCTGACAGCACGGCCAGGGTGCCCAGCAGCGCCTGCAGGTACATGGTGCTCCCGCCTTGCACTCGCCGCACCCCGCGCACCCCCGGGGGCCGGGCCCCTTTTATATCCTCCCAAGATGGGTTTCTTGGCAAGATCGATAAGCCATCAGCAGCCGGTAATATCTTCTCAGGCCTCCATCTGTCCTGGTGACAGGAGCAGTGTGGCCCCCACCCTAGCCCGGTGGGGGCACCGCCAGGCCACCGAGTCTCGGCTGAGAAGGGTGAGGCCTGCAGGAGCAGTGTGGCCCCCCACTCTAGCCCAGCCTCGGCTGAGAAGGGTGAGGCCTGCAGGAGCAGTGTGGCCCCCACTCTAGCCCAGCCTCGGCAGAGAAGGGTGAGGCCTGCAGGAGCAGTGTGGCCCCCACTCTAGCCCGGCCTCGGCTGAGAAGGGTGAGGCCTGCAGGGGCAGTGTGGCCCCCACTCTAGCCCGGCCTCGACTGAGAAGGGTGAGGCCTGCAGGAGCAGTGGGGTGAGGCCTGCAGGAGCAGTGTGGCCCCCACTCTAGCCCGGCCTCGGCTGAGAAGGGTGAGACCTGCAGGAGCAGTGTGGCCCCCACTCTAGCCCGGCCTCGGCTGAGAAGGGTACGGCCTGCAGGAGCAGTGTGGCCCTCAGTCTTGCCCGGCCTCGGCTGAGAAGGGTGAGGCATGCAAGAGCAGTGTGGCCCCCACTCTAGCCCGGCCTCGGCTGAGAAGGGTGAGGCCTGCAGGAGCAGTGTGGCCCCCACTCTAGCCCCGCCTCGGCAGAGAAGGGTGAGGGCTGCAGGAGCAGTGTGGCCCCCACACTAGCCCGGCCTCGGCTGAGAAGGGTGAGGCCTGCAGGAGCAGTGTGGCCCCTACTCTAGCCCGGCCTCGGCTGAGAAGGGTGAGACCTGCAGGAGCAGTGTGGCCCCCACTCTAGCCCGGCTGAGAAGGGTGAGACCTGCAGGAGCAGTGTGGCCCCCACTCTAGCCCGGACTCGGCTGAGAAGGGTGAGGCCTGCAGGAGCAGTGTGGCCCCTACTCTAGCCCGGCCTCGGCTGAGAAGGGTGAGACCTGCAGGAGCAGTGTGGCCCCCACTCTAGCCCGGCTGAGAAGGGTGAGACCTGCAGGAGCAGTGTGGCCCCCACTCTAGCCCGGCCTCGGCAGAGAAGGGTGAGGCCTGCAGGAGCAGTGTGGCCCCCACTCTAGCCCGGCCTCGGCAGAGAAGGGTGAGACCTGCAGGAGCAGTGTGGCCCCCACTCTAGCCCGGCCTCGGCTGAGAAGGGTGAGGCCTGCAGGAGCAGTGTGGCCCCCACTCTAGCCCGGCCTCG
The DNA here is from genome assembly GCF_040938575.1 of Ambystoma mexicanum. Classification (NCBI taxonomy): domain Eukaryota; kingdom Metazoa; phylum Chordata; class Amphibia; order Caudata; family Ambystomatidae; genus Ambystoma; species Ambystoma mexicanum. Next base: position 1,465,804,367 of record NC_090924.1, on the reverse strand, counting down.
GCTGAGAAGGGCGAGGCCTGCAGGAGCAGCAGTGTGGCCCCCACTCTAGCCCGGCCTCGGCTGAGAAGGGTGAGACCTGCAGGAGCAGTGGGCCCCACACTAGCCCGGCTGAGAAGGGTGAGGCCTGCAGGAGCAGTGTGGCCCCCACTCTAGCCCGGCCTCGGCAGAGAAGGGTGAGGCCTGCAGGAGCAGTGTGGCCCTCACTCTAGCCCGGCCTCGGCTGAGAAGGGTGAGGCCTGCAGGAGCAGTGTGGCCCTCACTCTAGCCCGGCCTCGGCTGAGAAGGGTGAGGCCTGCAGGAGCAGTGTGGCCCCCACTCTAGCCCGGCTGAGAAGGGTAAGGCCTGCAGGAGCAGTGTGGCCCCCACTCTAGCCCGGCCTCGGCTGAGAAGGGTGAGACCTGCAGGAGCAGTGTGGCCCCCACTCTAGCCCGGCCTCGGCAGAGAAGGGTGAGGCCTGCAGGAGCAGTGTGGCCCCCACTCTAGCCCGGCCTCGGCTGAGAAGGGTGAGACCTGCAGGAGCAGTGTGGCCCCCACTCTAGCCCGGCCTCGGCTGAGAAGGGTGAGACCTGCAGGAGCAGTGTGGCCCACACTCTAGCCCGGCTGAGAAGGGTGAGGCCTGCAGGAGCAGTGTGGCCCCCACTCTAGCCCGGCCTCGGCTGAGAAGGGTGAGACCTGCAGGTGCAGTGTGGCCCCCACTCTAGCCCGGCCTCGGCAGAGAAGGGTGAGGCCTGCAGGAGCAGTGTGGCCCCTACTCTAGCCCGGCCTCGGCTGAGAAGGGTGAGACCTGCAGGAGCAGTGTGGCCCCCACTCTAGCCCGGCTGAGAAGGGTGAGGCCTGCAGGAGCAGTGTGGCTCCCCACTCTAGCCCGGCCTCGGCTGAGAAGGGTGAGACCTGCAGGAGCAGTGTGGCCCCCACTCTAGCCCGGCTGAGAAGGGTGAGGCCTGCAGGAGCAGTGTGGCTCCCCTCTCTAGCCCGGCCTCGGCTGAGAAGGGTGAGACCTGCAGGAGCAGTGTGGCCCCCACTCTAGCCCGGCCTCGGCTGAGAAGGGTGAGACCTGCAGGAGCAGTGTGGCCCCCACTCTAGCCCGGCCTCGGCTGAGAAGGGTGAGACCTGCAGGAGCAGTGTGGTCCCCACTCTAGCCCGGCCTCGGCTGAGAAGGGTGAGACCTGCAGGAGCAGTGTGGCCCCCACTCTAGCCCGGCCTCGGCTGAGAAGGGTGAGACCTGCAGGAGTAGTGTGGCCCCCACTCTAGCCCGGCTGAGAAGGGTGAGGCCTGCAGGAGCAGTGTGGCCCCCACTCTAGCCCGGCCTCGGCTGAAAAGGGTGAGACCTGCAGGAGCAGTGTGGCCCCCACTCTAGCCCGGCCTCGGCAGAGAAGGGTGAGACCTGCAGGAGCAGTGTGGCCCCCACTCTAGCCCGGCTGAGAAGGGTGAGGCCTGCAGGAGCAGTGTGGCCCCCACTCTAGCCCAGCCTCGGCTGAGAAGGGTGAGACCTGCAGGAGCAGTGTGGCCCCCACTCTAGCCCGGCTGAGAAGGGTGAGGCCTGCAGGAGCAGTGTGGCCCCCACTCTAGCCCGGCCTCGGCAGAGAAGGGTGAGACCTGCAGGAGCAGTGTGGCCCCCACTCTAGCCCGGCCTCGGCTGAGAAGGGTGAGACCTGCAGGAGCAGTGTGGCCCCCACTCTAGCCCGGCCTCGGCTGAGAAGGGTGAGACCTGCAGGAGCAGGGTGGCCCCCACTCTAGCCCGGCTGAGAAGGGTGAGGCCTGCAGGAGCAGTGTGGCCCCCACTCTAGCCCGGCCTCGGCTGAGAAGGGTGAGACCTACAGGAGCAGTGTGGCCCCCACTCTAGCCCGGCTGAGAAGGGTGAGGCCTGCAGGAGCAGTGTGGCCCCCACTCTAGCCCGGCCTCGGCTGAGAAGGGTGAGACCTACAGGAGCAGTGTGGCCCCCACTCTAGCCCGGCTGAGAAGGGTGAGGCCTGCAGGAGCAGTGTGGCCCCCACTCTAGCCCGGCCTCGGCTGAAAAGGGTGAGACCTGCAGGAGCAGTGTGGCCCCCACTCTAGCCCGGCCTCGGCAGAGAAGGGTGAGACCTGCAGGAGCAGTGTGGCCCCAACTCTAGCCCGGCTGAGAAGGGTGAGGCCTGCAGGAGCAGTGTGGCCCCCACTCTAGCCCGGCTGAGAAGGGTGAGGCCTGCAGGAGCAGTGTGGCCCCCACTCTAGCCCGGCCTCGGCAGAGAAGGGTGAGACCTGCAGGAGCAGTGTGGCCCCCACTCTAGCCCGGCCTCGGCTGAGAAGGGTGAGACCTGCAGGAGCAGTGTGGCCCCCCCTCTAGCCCGGCCTCGGCTGAGAAGGGTGAGACCTGCAGGAGCAGTGTGGCCCCCACTCTAGCCCGGCCTCGGCTGAGAAGGGTGAGACCTGCAGGAGCAGTGTGGCCCCCACTCTAGCCCGGCTGAGAAGGGTGAGGCCTGCAGGAGCAGTGTGGCCCCCACTCTAGCCCGGCCTCGGCTGAGAAGGGTGAGACCTGCAGGAGCAGTGTGGCCCCCACTCTAGCCCGGCCTCGGCAGAGAAGGGTGAGGCCTGTCTCTTCACGGGCTGCTGACAGGCCTCCCAGAACAGTCGGCCTCCTTCATCAGACTGAACTCTCTGTGAGGCCGGTAGGGCTGGGGTTGCGACAGTCGGACATCAGACTCGCCTGCATCCGATCAGGAATGTTTCATTGGCTGTGGGAGGGTAATGGACTATTTTCCGGGGTGTCGCTCTCACTTCTATATGTGTGCATGTTGTTTCACCCACCCCTCCTTTCTTTGTCTGTTTAATTTTCTAGGGGCGGGGGGCAAACCACCAGCCTCTGCAGTGAGTTGGTGATTGGTTACACTTTATAGCGCCTCTGAAAAACAAATGGCCTCTAGGCAGGGTCAGCGCTAGGATTTGTGGGGCCTGAGGGGCAAAAGATGCGTGGGGCCCCCTTCTTTGCATACACAGTGACATCAGTGAAATTTCAGAAAATTAGATCACCGAGTGAGCCTTTACTATGCAAAGGTACCATGGGAAGTTGCATTAAAAGCAAGTTGCCAAGAGTGAAGCAGGAGAAAAGCAAGAGACCAACACACTGTGACGTCCAGCATGTGAATGGTCACTGGTGATATTGACCTACGTGGCGATGTCAGGCAGTGCAGGCTGAGTACCTTGTATGGGCTTTTAATGTTGCCAGGACAAGCACAGCGGGATAAAAGAATCTGCCCAGGAGCACACACTTTGGTTACGTGGAGAAGCTGAGATTTGAGACCAGTCTGCAATTCATGCACTAAAATACACCCTCTAGCTCCGGCCCTCTATAAGGCGTACATGGCTGACATAGTGGATGCAGAAATCGACACACGCTCCTTCCCGCCAAAAATAGGAGAGTCGAAAGTGACAAGACTGCTCTATGCGGACGATATCCTTCTGCTGGATCAAACACCAATCGGACTGCAGCGCCAACTAGACAGTCTTGTAAGCTATTTGAAGAAGAATGATTTAGATCTGAACACTGCAAAAACTAAAATTATGATCTTGGAAAAATCATCTAGGCCAACTAAAAGATCACAATGGTTTGCTAACTCAGAGAAGCTGGAGACAGTGAAAACCTTCACATACTTAAGAGTGAAAATATCTCGCAGCCAAATAGAACTATCGATGCAAGAACACCTTATCTTAAAGATGAAAACATTGGCTGCACAAGCAACACTCTTGGAAAGGAAATTTGGAAAATTCACCATCCTCCCAGTACTAAAATTTTTCAAAGCAAAAGTCACTCCAGCACTAACTTACGGGGCTGAAGCAATGCCTCATCTTCCTCCTACACTGTGGAAAAAATTGGAAGGCGCTTTTTGGCGCAAAGTCTTACGACTACCCAATTCAACCCCAACAGCAGTAATCCGAAGAGAACTATGTCTTCAATCACTGGAATCAGTAGTAGTCAGAAACGGTCTCCTGTTCCTGGGAAAAATTCTAAGAACTCCACGGCCTACTACTCTGGACATCATCTACCAAGAAATGACGAACCAAAAAAACAACATGATGACAAAATGGTACAAAAACCTACTAGATCAGTCAGAAAAAATCAGATTTTCGGAATGGGAGATAGAACGCACCCCAGAGAAAATCAAGAAAAAATTAAAAATCCATGATTGGATCGAGACCTTGGAAAAAGCAGAGAAGCACACATCACAGAGTCATCATACAATCAACATACAAAGGATAGACGAGACAAGGAATTACTTAAAACAATTCCCAGACAAACCTCTGCGTATAATCTTCCTGAGAGCACGTCTGAACATTCTAAAGACGAAAGAAATCTTATACCTCAGAAAACAGGTTCAAGATAAAAACTGTCGGTACTGTGACACCCTAGAAATCGAAACAGTGCGACACTTACTTCTTCACTGTCTGGGTACAAACAGTCTCAGAACGACCTACTTACGATCACACAAAATTAAACATCTTACCACCAGTGACGAAGATTGGTGGAACATGCTAATGAGCAGAGAATCCACAACATTGACAGTAGCAACAGCCAAATTCTTTGAATGTCTAAAACTGGAAGAAAAACTAAGCCGAGAGTAAACAAAGAAAAAAAAAAAAACATGGATTTTAAAGAAAGAAACACAGAAAAGGGGAGAACTTTAATTTCACCAAATTATGGACTCATAATGGAAACGTCCGAAAAACACTAGCCAACAGAAAGTTTTTGTAAAAATTGTAAAACAATTAAATGCAAAAAACAAAAAAAACAAAAAAAATACATCTCTTCTCTGAGAGGGGGTCTCAATCCCCCAGCCATCATCCCTCTGGGGAGATGGACACACTCTGAGGGGTGCTCAATCCCCCAGCCATCATCCCTCTGGGGAGATGGACACTCTGAGGGGTGCTCGATCCCCCAGCCACCATCCCTCTGGGGAGATGGACACTCTGAGGGGTGCATGATCCCCCAGCCACCATCCCTCTGGGGAGATGGACACTCTGAGGGTTGCTCGATCCCCCAGCCACCATCCCTCTGGGGAGATGGACACTCTGAGGGGTACTCAATCCCCCTGCCACCATCCCTCTGGGGAGATGGACACACTCTGAGGGGTGCACAACCCCCCAGCCACCATCCCTCTGGGGAGATGGACACACTCTGAGGGGTGCTCAATCCCCCAGCCACCATCCCTCTGGGGAGATGGACACACTCTGAGGGGTGCACAATCCCCCAGCCACCATCCCTCTGGGGAGATGGACACACTCTGAGGGGTGCTCAATACCCCAGCCACCATCCCTCTGGGGAGATGGAGACTCTGAGGGGTGCTCAATCCCCCAGCCACCATCTCTCTGGGGAGATGGACACACTCTGAGGGGTGCACAATCCCCCAGCCACCATCCCTCTGGGGAGATGGACACACTCTGAGGGGTGCTCGATCCCCCAGCCACAATCCCTCTGGGGAGATGGACACTCTGAGGGGTGCTCGATCCCCCAGCCACCATCCCTCTGGGGAGATGGACACTCTGAGGGGTGCACGATCCCCCAGCCACCATCCCTCTGGGGAGATGGACACTCTGAGGGGAACTCAATCCCCCAGCCACCATCCCTCTGGGGAGATGGACACACTCTGAGGGGTGCACAATCCCCCAGCCACCATCCCTCTGGGGAGATGGACACACTCTGAGGGGTGCTCAATCCCCCAGCCACCATCCCTCTGGGGAGATGGACACTATGAGGGGTGCACGATCCCCCAGCCACCATCCCTCTGGGGAGATGGACACTCTGAGGGGTGCTCAATACACCAGCCATCATCCCTCTGGGGAGATGGAAACACTCTGAGGGGTGCTCAATCCCCCAGCCATCATCCCTCTGGGGAGATGGACACTCAGAGGGGTACTCAATCCCCCAGCCACCATCCCTCTGGGGAGATGGACACACTCTGAGGGGTGCACAATCCGCCAGCCACCATCCCTCTGGGGAGATGGACACACTCTGAGGGGTGCTCAATCCCCCAGCCATCATCCGTCTGGGGAGATGGACACTCTGAGGGGTGCTCAATCCCCCAGCCACCATCCCTCTGGGGAGATGAACACTCTCAGGGGTACGCAATGCCCCAACCACAACCCCTCTGGGGAGATGAACACTCTGAGGGGTGCACGATCCCCCAGCCACCATCCCTCTGGGGAGATGGACACTCTGAGGAGTGCTCAATCCCCCATCCACCATCCCTCTGGGGAGATGGACACTCTGAGGGGTTCTCAATACCCCAGCCATCATCCCTCTGGGGAGATGAACACTCTGAGGGGTGCACAATCCCCCAGCCACCATCCCTCTGGGGAGATGGACACTCTGAGGGGTGCTCGATCCCCAGCCACCATCCCTCTGGGCAGACGAACACTCTGAGGGGTGCTCAATACCCCAGCCACCATCCCTCTGGGGAGATGGACACACTCTGAGGGGTGCTCAATCCCCCAGCCACAATCCCTCTGGGGAGATGGACACACTCTGAGGGGTGCACAATACCCCAGCCATCATCCCTCTGGGGCGATGGACACACTCTGAGGGGTGCTCAATACCCCAGCCACCATCCCTCTGGGGAGATGAACACTCTCAGGGGTACGCGATCCCCCCAACCACAACCCCTCTGGGGAGATGAACACTCTGAGGGGTGCACAATTCCCCAGCCACCATCCCTCTGGGGAGATGAACACTCTCAGGGGTACGCGATCCCCCAACCACAACCACTCTGGGGAGATGAACACTCTGAGGGGTGCACAATCCCCCAGCCACCATCCCTCTGGGGAGATGGACACTCTGAGGGGTGCACGATCCCCCAACCACCATCCCTCTGGGGAGATGGACACTCTGAGGGGTGCTCAATACCCCAGCCATCATCCCTCTGGGGAGATGGACACACTCTGAGGGGTGCTCAATCCCCCAGCCATCATCCCTCTGGGGAGATGGACACTCAGAGGGGTACTCAATCCCCCAGCCACCATCCCTCTGGGGAGATGGACACACTCTGAGGGGTGCACAATCCCCCAGCCACCATCCCTCTGGGGAGATGGACACACTCTGAGGGGTGCTCAATCCCCCAGCCATCATCCCTCTGGGGAGATGGACACTCTGAGGGGTGCTCAATCCCCCAGCCACCATCCCTCTGGGGAGATGAACACTCTCAGGGGTACGCAATGCCCCAACCACAACCCCTCTGGGGAGATGAACACTCTGAGGGGTGCACAATCCCCCAGCCACCATTCCTCTGGGGAGATGGACACTCAGAGGGGTACTCAATCCCCCAGCCACCATCCCTCTGGGGAGATGGACACACTCTGAGGGGTGCACAATCCCCCAGCCACCATCCATCTGGGGAGATGGACACACTCTGAGGGGTGCTCAATCCCACAGCCACCATCCCTCTGGGGAGATGGACACTCTGAGGGGTGCTTAATCCCCCAGCCATCATCCCTCTGTGGAGATGGACAATATGAGGGGTGCACGATCCCCCAGCCACCATCCCTCTGGGGAGATGGACACTCTGAGGAGTGCTCAATCCCCCATCCACCATCCCTCTGGGGAGATGGACACTCTGAGGGGTTCTCAATACCCCAGCCATCATCCCTCTGGGGAGATGAACACTCTGAGGGGTGCACAATCCCCCAGCCACCATCCCTCTGGGGAGATGAACACTCTCAGGGGTACGCGATCCCCCAACCACAACCCCTCTGGGGAGATGAACACTCTGAGGGGTGCACAATTCCCCAGCCACCATCCCTCTGGGGAGATGAACACTCTCAGGGGTACGCGATCCCCCAACCACAACCACTCTGGGGAGATGAACACTCTGAGGGGTGCACAATCCCCCAGCCACCATCCCTCTGGGGAGATGGACACTCTGAGGGGTGCACAATCCCCCAGCCACCATCCCTCTGGGGAGATGGACACTCTGAGGGGTGCACAATCCCCCAGCCATCATCCCTCTGGGGAGATGGACACACTCTGAGGGGTGCTCAATACCCCAGCCACCATCCCTCTGGGGAGATGAACACTCTCAGGGGTACGCGATCCCCCAACCACAACCCCTCTGGGGAGATGAACACTCTGAGGGGTGCACAATTCCCCAGCCACCATCCCTCTGGGGAGATGAACACTCTCAGGGGTACGCGATCCCCCAACCACAACCACTCTGGGGAGATGAACACTCTGAGGGGTGCACAATCCCCCAGCCACCATCCCTCTGGGGAGATGGACACTCTGAGGGGTGCACAATCCCCCAGCCACCATCCCTCTGGGGAGATGGACACTCTGAGGGGTGCACAATCACCCAGCCACCATCCCTCTGGGGAGATGGACACTCTGAGGGGTGCACAATCCCCCAGCCACCATCAGTCTGGCTTCAGAGCTGCCAGAAGCACAGAAACTGCTCTCCTGAACATCCGTGAAGACCTGCTCTCAAACCTTGACTCTAACACCCCTTGTGTTCTCATTTTGCTCGATCTCTCTTCTGCCTTTGACACTGTCATCCACACCATCCTGCTCAACCGTCTCTGTGATAACCTGGGTATCACTGGTCAGGCTCTGGCGTGGCTGACCCCATTCCTCTCTAATCGACCCTCCCAGGTCAAACTGGGTTCCTTACACTCTGAAATCTTTTTCTCTACCTGTGGTGTCTGTTAAGACGGATTTCTGAACTCTGTCCTGGTGGCGCAGAAGTTCAGAAGGCCAACCTAATTACTTGGAACAGGGTAACCTCTGGACGAGCCAGACCAATCAAGGTAGCGATCGCGGCGGTCAAGACTAGGTCTCAAGAGGGGTGAGGGTGACTGAAAGCCCACAATGAGCACACAAAGCAAGAGCGCTTACAAACTACTCCAAACAGTTGTTATATCAAAAATATATACACATTTATTTTAAGGCCTTTAAAATAATGACCGTAGCGAGAAAATCACAGTATCACAATATTAAACCAACACATACCATATCAACACAATATATATACAAATACGACAGTCTCAAGCATTAGAGGCACGAAATGTGTAGTCCACCTGCAAGGGAAGGAAAACAGGCAGTGCGATAATGCTTTAGACTCAGTTCGCCTTCAGAGGCACCTAACTAGATGGAAGTCCGAGCCCTGCGAAGAGTGGAGCCTTGTGCTCAAAGTACCTGCACACGCTGGTGCCAACGGGCAAAAGGAGAAGCTCTTCGGAGGAAGTCAGGCAGTTCGGGTTAGTGCACAACAGAAGAAGAACAGGTACCGCTACTCAAGCGCAGCCTCCACAGCGAGCAGAAGCAGAGCGCGAGTACGGACAAAAGGGTGCTGTTTTTACACAGCGGGGAAAAGCAATGGGCTACTGCAGGAGGGCGACCAGATCCTAGCTATACTACTCAACGGTCCCCGATGCAAGCAGACCCAGGCTTCTCCACGTTAGTTTCAGCAGCTGGCAGGTTCAGAAGAGTCGGGAAATGCCTCGTCGTCGTGTAGAGCAAAAAGACGTCCCAATCGAAGAAACCTGCACAGTTTTGTCACCACAGCAGGGCAACGGAGCGGCCGTGTGTATCCGAGCCAAATGTACACTCCTCCCTTCAGACTTGGGAACGCCAAGTGTACGAAGCGTGGGAGAGTGACAAGGACTCGAAATACAACACAACCTGGCGGCGGTTACAGAGCAGGGCTCCCTTGTAAGCTGGTCAGTCAACTGGATGGCCCAGAGACACTTCCGAAGGCTTACTTGGCAGGAGATGATGAAGTCGCCGGGAATAGCTGTTCCTGCTATTCCAAAGGTCGAAGCACCAGTACAGGCCTTCTGGTTCGATCAAAGGAGGAAAGGGTTTCACAGGACGACAGCAGTGCAAAGGAGGATTCCTTCAGCGGGTCACCAGCGATTCCTCGGTCCAGCCTCGTGGTTGCAGGATACTTGGCTCCTGTATTCCTTCGTTCGTGAGAACTCAGGAGATCGACATGGTAGTGGTGTTTCCAGCCCCCTCTTATCCATGGTTCCCTTCGCGCCAAAACGGAGGGGAGCCAATGGGAGATCCGCTCATCAACACACATACCATACGTGGACCAATCACGGACCACGGTGGTCCCAGGCATTCACACCACCCTAGACTCTCTGGCACCCAGGATGTGTATTGGGACCAGACATCCCAGCCCACACCCTGGAGGCACACAAACGACATGTAGAAGCCCGCAAAAGCAACCACGTTACGCGGGAAAGTACATGCCCAAATAAGGAAGGCCCCGGGTCGCTCGACCTGGGGATGGTGAAGGGAGCAAGACGGTCAGTGGACAGGACAAAGGAGCCTCGTGGTCTGGCCATATTGGGAGCCAGGCCACCATTTTGGGTTCAGTGCGAAAAACGCGCTCAGAACGCCAAAAGGAGCTCAAAATACACAAATCGATCGCTGCCACCATTCCAGTCCCTGAATGACTTGCACCGATCAAAATACCATCCTAAAAGAGTATCTAGGGCCTGTAGAAGGCTAGAGACCCAAGGGAGCTGTAACTTAGCTTACAGTGCCCTCTTGTGTCATGTTGCACTAAAGCCGCAACATGATAAAAGAAACTACGGGAAACAGCGTTCCCCGGTACTGACTGTTTTAAGGGCATGTCAGTTTCCCCGTAAGAAAGGAGCGAAAGCCCAGAGGAGTGCGGCAGAAGGCTGCACTTCTCTGGCAAAGTCAAGAACAAGGTGAAAAACAACAGCAAAAAGTTTAGGGGTTGCCACATGGAAGGAAAATTACCTACAATTACGAAATCTTTCCTAACACTCGCCCTTCCCAGACTATGGACAGGGGGAACTAATCCACCCCTGGATGAGTCTCTTGTTCAGGTCGGTTAAACATTCTGGACAACCCATCAGCATTGCTATGTGGGACACCTGGCCTATGCTCAATAGTGAAGTCGAAGCCTTGTAGACTTATGGACCACCTAAGCAACTTTGGATTCTCCCCCTTCATGTTCATTAGCCACTTTTTAACGGCTTATGGTCAGTTTGCACAGTGAAGTGGGTCCCATAGACGTAGGGCCTCAGCTTCCTTAGGGCCCACACAACAGAGAAACATTCTTTCTCTACCGTGGACCATCTGAGCTCTCTGTCCTTAAGCTGGCGACTAATAAAACCGATAGGGTGTTCCTTACCCTTCTCATCTACTTGTGATAGTACAGCTCCTATCCCAGTGTCAGAGGCGTCCGTCTGCACGATAAAAGGTCTTTGATAATCCGGGGCCCTAAGGACAGTGGCCTGGCACAAGGAGTCTTTTAAGCCATTGAAGGCCTTCTCACACTCGTCGGTCCAAGTTACCTTCTTGGGTTTCTTCGGAGTTGTGAGGGCAGTCAGAGGAGCAGCTATGGTGCCATAGTCTGCCACAAAATTGCGGTAATACCCCGTGAGTCCTAAGAAGGCTCTCACTTGGGTTTGCGTAGTGGGGGTAGGCCAGTCTTGTACTGCTTGTACTTTACTGGGTAGAGGCTGTATCCTCCCTCCACCTACTTCATGTCCAAGGTAAACCACTGAGCCTTGTCCAATCTGGCATTTACTAGCCTTTATGGTCAAGTGGGCTTTCTGAAGAGCCTGGAGCACAATCCCGAGGTGTTTCACATGGTCTTCCCAGGTGGCACTGAAAACTGCTATATCGTCCAAATATGCAAGACAGAATTCGTTCAACCCATTCAACACATGATTCACAAGCCTCTGGAAAGTGGTCTTCAACCCGAACGGCATTACCCGGAATTGGTAAAGGCTGTCTGGAGTAGAAAATGCTGTCTTCTCCTTGGCATGTTCTGCTAAAGCTATTTGCCAATAGCCAGCAGTGAGGTCAAACGTGCTGAGGTACTTGGAGGCACCCAAAGTATCCACCAGCTCATCTGTTCGAGGCAAGGGGTGTGCATCTGTCTTGGTGACAGCATTCAGAGCCCTGTAATCCACGCAGAACCTCAATTCAGAAGTGCCTGCCTTTGGAACCAACACCACAGGGCTGGACCAAGGACTACTAGAGGGTTCAATCACCCCAAGATCTAACATTTTGTTGACCTCTGTCTTAATATAAGACCGTACTTTGTCTGACATCCTGTATCCCCTACTTTTGGTAGGTACACTGTCTCCTGTGTCAATGTTATGTTTGCACCAAGGTGTCAAACCAGGGGACTGTGAAAACAGGGGGGAAAACCGCCTAAGCAAACTTTTCACCTCCGCCTGCTGATCAGAAGTCAGGTGAGGGGGCCACTCGGACACCCTCAAAGGAGCTATCTGAAGGACCGCTTTGGAACAGGTCGGGAAGAGGTTCAGACTCCTCTTCCTCAACGTCTGAAGCCAGTAGCAGTGCTGCGATTTCGACTCTTGGGACGAAAGCCTTCAGCCTATTCACGTGAAACACTTTTGGAGCCTGTCCAGGCCTTCCAAGGTCCACTAAATAGTTCACCTCACCCAGGGGCTCCACCACTGTGTAAGGGCCTGACCATTTGTCCTGTAAAGCTCGAGGCCTTATGGGATTCATGATCAGCACTTGCTGACCAGGTGTAAAGTTGATGAGGGACGCTTTCTGGTCGTACCAATGTTTCACCAGCGCTTGCCCTGCCTTCAATTTATCACTAGCCAAGCCCATCAGAAGTACCATCCGTTTTCTGAGCCCTAGCACATAATCAACTACATTGGTAGTAACAGGGGGAGTGGGCATCTCCCATCCCTCTTTGACGATGGCTAAGGGTCCCCGTACGGGATGACCGAACAGAAGTTCGAAGGGGCTGAAGCCAACACCCTCATGTGGTACCTCTCGGTAGGCAAATAGTAAGCATGTAAAAGAAGATCCCATTTTCTTCTCTGAGGTTCCTCCAGAGCCCCAATCATGCTCTTTAACGTTCTGTTGAAACGTTCCACCAGACCATTGGTCTGGGGGTGGTATGCAGAAGAGAACTTGTAGGTGACCCCACATTCTTTCCAAATAGCCTGCATATACTTCGACATAAAGTTGCTGCCACGATCTGACACAACTTCTTTAGGGAAGCCAACCCTAGTAAATATGCCGAGTAAAGCTTTTGCAACTGACTTGGCAGTTACAGTCTTCAATGGGATGGCCTCAGGATACCTGGTTGCATGGTCGACCAGCACCAGGATAAACCTATTGCCTGAGGATGTTTGCGGGTCAAGGGGACCAACGATGTCGATCCCTACCCTTTCAAATGGTACCCCCACAACTGGAAGCGGTACCAACGGAGCTTGGATTGTCGCGCCAACCTTACCAGACAACTGGCAGGAGGCACAACTCCTGCAGTGACTTTCTACTTGCACCCCCATCTTGGGCCAGTAGAAGTGCATGGATAACCTTTGCTTGGTCCTCTTCATACCAAGGTGACCAGCAAGGGGAACTTCATGCGCCAACTGCAGGAGGAAGGGCCTAACAGCAAGGGGAACCACCAACCTCCTATGGTCTCCTTCTGTAGACTCTGTGGGCTCACTATACAGGAGTCCACCTTCCCAATAAATCCTATGCTTCCCAGGAGGTTCATCCTCAAGCTGGGAGCAGGCCTGTCTCCTTAGGCCTTCCAGAGATGGGCACTCACGTTGGCCTTTACTGAATTCGTCCCTATCAGGACCTCCTTCAACTAACAAGTCTTTTAGTTCAGGATGATCGTTGGGGTCGAATACTTCAGGCATCGCCACCTCTTCGTCAGGCCCGGACGATTGACCAACTCCTCCACCGCAGTGGTAGGCGAGCTCGGGGGAATATTCTCTTTCCCTCGTCTTGACTTGTCGACTCCTTTCGCCTTGGGTTTCCCCTTCGGCTGGGGCGGCGTATTGGACTTGGCCAATGCTGCCTGTGTTTGAGACCGTGTGTAGGGTCTTTCGGCAGTGTCTCCTACGAGCCCTAAAGCTCTGAGATCATTACCCAACAAGACCTTTCCCGGGACGTTTCTCTGAATGCTCACTGGAATCCTGACTGCTGTGCCATTTAAAGTAAGATTTACAGGTATTACTGGAAACATACGGAGGGGGCCGTCAGCCAACTTAGTGGGCATCAGAGTAGCTCTGGCAACTTCCTCTGAGTCTACCAAGGTAGAATCCACTACAGTGCGACTGCACCCACTATCCCTAAGAGCTGGAGTATCCACTCCATTGATCAGCACACTGGCCCTCATTACGACCCTGGCGGAAATCGGAAAACGATGGCGGAAATGCAATACCGCCATCGAATAGCGCTCGGTGCGACTATGACCCGTCACCGCAAAGTACGAAGCCATTAGCGACACCGTAGTGAACGCCAACGCTAACTGCACCAAGTACGCGCGCGCGCGCCATGCCAAACCGTAAATACCACCATGGCGCAAGGGTACGCGAATTCCGACCCTAGCGGACATGTACCTAACGCCATCAAGCATGGCGGAAAGCACCATTCCGCCATGGTGAGAAGTACGGCATCGCGATTCAACCGTAAACGGCCCCACTGAGTGCCTGTACACCGCTCCCTGCCCACAAAGTACAACTCCCCGTAGGTGCAATGAAGTCACAATGCAATCAGTGAAATGTACAAGTCACCCATGCATGCCAACGAACAAAAGATTCACAAGAGGGGCCAATGGGAGCTGCAGGGCACAGATGGCACGAATACAGAAGCCATTCCAATGGACATGACCACAGTCCCCCCCCCCGAAATGCACGCAAACACAGGCACCTGTGACCAGCAATATTCCGAAAATCACAACATTCCACCAGTCCACCTGGCTGACCGGCGTCTGTTACACAAAACCCAATCCCCCGCCCCTGAGCATGACAACATTCAAACAGTCATATTGGCAGCCCCCATCCCTGACCTCACTGGGCTCCGTAGGCAAACGCGCCCAGCACTGTACCACGCGACTATACTCCGAAGCCGGAACCCAATGCAGATCTCCTCACAATACATCGCTCCCCAAATAGGAATATGCCACATCACTCGCAAAGAAGAACGCTACACGGCCCATATCAGATTAGAAATTTAATGCACAACTAAATCACCAAGCTCATACAGCCATTAGTCCATGAACTCCAAAACACATATCACCATCGTGGGCTGCATCCGCAAGGAATGACCAGCTACTACTTGTGTGACGCCCTCTTCCATCATGGCACACAGAGCCACATTCACGTACGAAAAGGCAACATGGAAGCGCACAGAACCGCAGGCCCGTCCCAATGGGGAGGCACTAGTCCAGCTGAAAGGCCGAAATGTTGCTCCGAGCCACTAGTACTGCGTAAGGGCATGTGGCCCATTGGCGATCGTCCCATAAGATCGTAATGCTGCTCCACTGATTAACACGAAGCAGCAGGTGTCGGGAGTAAACGCCATCTGCAGGAGTGGCATACAGATGGCAGTGGCAAAAGGGGAGGAGATACCTGTCAACCAAAAGAAAAGAAAAAGAACAGAATGGCCATCAGAACTACATTCGAACAAATCACTTCAATGATCACACTAAATCCACAGCCATATGCATGCTAGCCCACTCCAAAGGATCATCACCACCCCAAAACCACTTGCGACTCATAACTATCCATATCGAGGTGTAAACAC
Source organism: Ambystoma mexicanum (assembly GCF_040938575.1). Taxonomy (NCBI): domain Eukaryota; kingdom Metazoa; phylum Chordata; class Amphibia; order Caudata; family Ambystomatidae; genus Ambystoma; species Ambystoma mexicanum. Next base: position 1,465,788,832 of record NC_090924.1, on the reverse strand, counting down.
CATCACAAACGAGTGTACCTGTGCATGCGTCTGTCAAAACAGATTCCATCAGATGGGAATGTTAACGTGCATGGACACAAGTGTCTGAAGGCGCGTCGAGACAGGGAGGGCTCAACAAGGCCAGATAGACGATGGTCCCACTATGGCAGCCCTGCATCACATAGCGCAGGGGAGGCGGATAGATTCCAAGAAGCCCTGTACATGGCAAACCCTGTATCAAATCACCTGCCCAAGCATCCATTCATCATTCCCTCATCCTGTCATAAAAACGCCAGAATATTTACTCACAAAACATTCGAAATTTCCATTGAGTCTGTGCGTTATGCAGCCTGCAAAATCCACAGTGCACCAGCCCGTAATTCCAGTGTTGTGGAGTTACATGTATTTGGGAACGTCCGGCCTCATCGGCCACGTCACTATTGCGCACCCCAAACTATTCATATCAATCATTGCTCCTCCCCATGGCCTCTGTCTCAAGGACATTGAACAATAGAACGTTATATTTGCAGTCAGACCTGTGGGCATCTCCTCTCCGCTAGCTGAATACCGAAAGCGCCGGCCTTCGAATTCCTCATTTGCAACATCACGTCGAAAAGGCATCTGTGGCCGTTTGAAATCACAAATTAATCCAGCTAGGGCGGCTGTGTGTGAAAATGGCAACTGCCATCACCCACTAATGGGACGCCCCGCCCGTCGTTGCAACTCGGTACAGTGATGCATGAGGGCCCACCGTTACTCGAGTACTACGTTCCACTGACCCATCACAAGTCTGGTCGCGACTGCAAAGATTGTATGTGAAACAATGGGACCATAGCCGAATGTACATATCAACAAATGTTACACGGCCATCGGGTACAAATACATGATTGCAATAGCAAGATGCCATTCCTCGATTCGCAGCGTTGTGTGCGGGACGTGCTCGCCCAAAGGGGAGAGCAGCTTGCACAGGTGGAATGAATCACCACAGGTGGAGGCCATACAGCCTGAAAACACATAAAATGCACACCCAGTCTCCTCCCACAACCACACCCACTCCGAAATGCTACCGGCAGGACTCGCGATGTTGGCCCTGGGGGACTTGATAGCACTGCAAGTACTGCAACTCCAAGAAGAAGACGAACACCAACTACAACCGGCCGCACGGAGGAGACGCAGGAGGAGGAGGAGGCCAAGGCAGGGCCAGCAAGGGCCGCCAGCACAGCCACTACCACCACGCAGGCAGCCCGCAATCCCACGCCTCCGAGCACATCCGTTCAACCTCACTGATGAGCAGATCCACACCCTCTACCGTTTGGACCGGGACACCATAGCCACAATAGTGGACATGACACAGGCTGACCTTGTCAGCATGATAGATAGCCCAACCGCCATCCCACCCCTACTGAAGGTGGTGTCTGTACTCCACTTCCTGGCCACAGGCACCTACCAGCACACAGTCGGACAGTTGCATGGCATTTCTCAGCCACTGTTCTCACGGACACTATTGCAAGTGCTCGATGCCCTCCTGCAGCACGCAGACGACTACATCTCTCTACCACGCTCGGAGCAGGAAATTACCAACACAAAAGTGGGATTCCATGCACTTGCCGGCATACCGGGTTGCATTGGTGCCATCGACTGCACCCATGTGGAATTGGTCGTCCCACATGCCATGGAGGCCCAGTACCGCAACCGAAAACAATTTCATTCCCTTAATGTACAGATGGTGTGTGACTCCAACAGGATCATTACACATTGTTGTGCCAGATTCCCTGGATCAACCCATGATTCTATGGTCTTGAGGAACTCTAGTATACCACGCTACATGGAGCGACACGCAGGGAACAGATCCTGGCTACTCGGTGAGTCTCTTTTCATGCATGATGATGTGGGGTATGTGATGCGGCAATGACCTGGCAGGAAGGGGGGGGGGTGTGCGTACGTAGCAATGGCATTCCACATCATACGTTTATCGTCCACATACAGGTGATGCTGGGTATCCACTGAAGAGATGGCTCCTCACACCAGTCCGGAACCCACGGGACCAGCAAGAGGAGGACTACAACCATGCCCACTCACGTACCCGTGTAGTCATTGAACAGGCATTCGGCCTACTGAAGACTCGTTTCCGCTGCCTCAGCAGGTCTGGCGGGGCACTCCTGTACCGCCATGAGAAGGTTGCTAAGATGGTCATGGCATGTGTCATGCTCCACAACATGTGCGTACGTAGAAATGTGCCCATGCCCCCTGACGCAGAACTGCAAGCACCTGATGATGGTCATGATGAGGGTGGGGATGTGGCAGCACCCCAAGGAGTCTGCGAGGCACCGGAGGGCCGTGACATTCGTCAGCATCTCATTGATGCATGCTTCTAGCACTCACGCCTGGTGGCTGATACATGGACACGGGACTCGTGGCACTGTGTGTGTCTGGTACATGCACAATATGGACTGTACGCCTATGATGGCCTAATACACAAAGATCATTGTCCACACATCTCATTGGTTGATCGTGCACTGTTTATGGCATATGTGATATCATGTTGAACACCCTATCGACCCGCCACCCTAGTGAGCCCAACACACCCCCTCCACCCTCCTACCTCCCCCCCGAACACCAGTGTCCAAAGATGCTCATTGTCAGTGGGCTGTCGCTATTGCAAGCCCCCTCTGCGGGTGTCAGGGGCACCCCTGCCTGTGGAGCGCAGGTTCCTCCCAGATCTACGTTGGGGGCTGCCCTGGACGGAACTTGCAACGGATGATGTCTCTGCCTGCTCACGTCCATGCATGTCCCTAAGGGTTTGTGAGAGCTCAGTGAGCACACGGCGCACTGCGGCAAGTTCGGCACATACGTCTTTGGACGTCGCATGCAGTTCCCCCCTCAGGCTCTCGGTGCTACTCTCCATTTGTGCCCTTAGTGTCTCTGTACTTCTCTCCATTTCTGCCCTGAGTGTCTCAGTTGATGTTTCTATGTCTGCCTTAGTGCGCCCACATTCATCGGCATGGTCCTTGAGGAGAGTGGCCAGTTGCTGCTGTTGCACGATTAACTGGTCGAGGGACTGTTGCCTCTGCTGGGCCATGGCCATTTGCGGGAATGTCACAGAGGGGCTGTTGACCTCATGTTGCCTTGCCACAGGGCTTGTGGGGGATGGCCAGTCGTCGTCTTGTGGGTGCCCCTGCGTGGTATCCTCATGTTGTATGGGATGGGACAGACAGGGGGAATGGGACAGGTCATGGATGGATCTGACTTTGACATCCCCGTCTTCTGTGTCGGAGCATGCTGCCATCATTGGGGTGTCACCTATGGTGCTGCTGCCACCAGAGGCAGTGCCTTCTGTGGCATCCGTTGGGGGGACCTGTGGTGGTGGTGTTGTGGGCATGCTGGCTGCTGGGGTGCCTGTTGATGTTCCCTCCTCTGTGCTGCCACCTGATGTGTGCTGCTGCCGTGTCTTGATGCGTGCAGCTGAGGTGGAGGGTCTTTGGCCGTTGGTCTTGGCCCTCTTTGCAGGTGCGCTGGTAGGGGTGTCCTGATGCTCGTCGTTTGGATCAGACCCTGTGGTGGAGTAAAGGAGGGCGAGGGTTAATAATGGGTCTATGGGTATTGGAATGGCATTGTATCACATGCATTGGGGTGGTACCTGAGGGTGATTTGGGTCGGGGCCTTGGAGGTGCTTTCATTTGTGTGTGGAGTGAGGGTGCAGTTGTTTGGCAGCCTGCAGTTAGGGTGTGCCTGCTGCACGTGTAGTGGGTGTTTTAGGGGTTTTTAATTATTTATGTATTTATTGTGAGTTTTAAAGTGCACTATCAGGGCGATGTGTGTGGACGTTCTCCTGGACATGTGTTTCTGTTGCACTATGTGGACACATGGTAGTTCACATGATTGGACATTGTGGATTTAGCATTGTTTTATCTGGCCCACCTACCTGAATCTTCGGATGTCGGCACTCCTTTCTCCATCCCTCCGACTCCCTCTATGCTCTCCATTCCGATGGTGGAGGCACAGATTTCTTCCCAGGGGGTCAACTTGATGGGTGATTCTGGGCCTCCCCCGGTGGCTGTGGCAATGTTGCGGTTGGCAGAGAGTATGCTGCGGACGCGTATCCGCAGGTCGTCCCATCGCTTTCGGCATTGCTGTGGGGTGCGGGGTGCGGTCCCCACCGCACTTACCCGCTGTGCCACCAGAGCCCATATGGCCTTCTTGTTCGCAAGTGCCGTCCTGGTCATTTGCGTGGAGAAGACGACGGCAGCATTCTCCTGGAGGGTCTCTGTTAGCACGGTGAGTTCCTCACGGGAGAAGTGGACCTGCCGCTTGCGGTCGCACGCTTTCTTCGCTACTTTTCCCAATTTTCTTGGTTTCGCTAGGGTGGATGACGGGTTGGGGTGTGTCTCGGGGTAGTGTTCTTAGTGGTTGTGTGGTTTTTGTGGTTTTATAGGTGTACGGCGGAATGTTTCCCGTTCCGGGCCCATGTTTTTACTTCCGTTTCCGTATATTTCCGGTCACCGTACTTTCCGGTAGGCGCACTCTGCGGTGTCCGCTGTGATGGGTGGCGGTATTGCACCTAGGGCGACGTACGGCGGCGGTGTGGGCCGTTTTGGGGTCATTTCCGCCATCGCGGACTTTGCACTTCCGCCATGCCGTGGTGCTCGTGCCCGATGGGTCGGAATGGGCTGCACTTTGTTCCTTCGTGCAATGGCGGAAACGCTATTTACGCTGTTGCGGTCCGGTCAGTCACTTTCCGCCAGGGTCGTAATGAGGCCCACTGTCTTTAAAGTAGTGCTTGGTATTATCCGGAATCCTAGCATAAGTCTCTGCGAATTTAGGCTCCCAGGAACCCAGGGACACTAAAACTACCTCAGCCTCTATTCCGCTGGGAAATGAGTCTGAGGAGAAGGATGCTCCTGTAAACTCTTCTTCCTTGTAGGAGGAGAAGGCCAGATTAGCGGAGTGGACCCCCAAAGGTCTAACCTTACAATGGGGATCCCCCTTCACGTGGTCAGTTGCTCCACAAGAAAAACAAGCCCCATTGGGTCTGTTTACATAGGGAGGCTTATTGTAACCAGAGTTCTGTTTCGGAGGCTGACCTCCATTACCCTGTGAGTTCTCTTGTGTCTTACCCTTGTTTTTCTTTTTGTGGCCCTTATGGGAAGAAGGTTTAGCAGATTCCCCACCCTCCATATCTTTGGACTTTTTCCCTTCCTCCTGCTTACCAGGATGAGTTTTGTCCTTATGGGACACTCGATGTGACACCCATAAGTCTGCTGCAATGGCCAGCTTCTTAGGATCTATCTCCTTTGAATCGGCCAAATGCTGCTTAAGCTCCGGGGAAGAAGAAGCAAAAATGTGTTCCAGCATGACAAGATTAATCATGCCTTCGAAGGTAGAAACCTTATAACCTTCGACCCAGCCAGTTAAATTTTTCAAAGATTCAGCGACATAAGATACCCAAGTACCACCTTCCTTTTTCTTATACTCTCGAAAACGCTTTAAATATTGGGTCGGAGTCTTCCCAAACTTTAAAATGAGAGTTTGCTTTAACATTGCGAAATCAGCTCGCTCAGCCTTCGACATTTCCATGATGGCACTACAGCCAGAATGGGGCAGTCTACTGAGCAACCACGCAATCTTATCAGCATTGTCAACTTCTTGAACTTCGCATGCATACTCAAACGCATTCAGCCAGTCCATAATGTCATTCCTTTCTTCATACACACTGAGCAGATCTTTCGGAAACCGTGGATGAGAGGAGGCCCCAGACCCATGTCCAGGACCCTTGGACCCATTTGCAACCTGAAGCTTGGCCAGTTCCAACTGGTGATCCCTGTCTTTCTGTTTTTCTGCCTGTTCGATTTTTAGTTTGGCTATGCTGAATTCAAGCTCCTGCTGCCTAAACCGCAGCTCTTGCTTCTTGAATTCAAGCATAGCATCCCCATCAACACTGGCAGAGGAAACATTAGACATCTCGTCCTCCCTGTCCTCGTGGTCGCGGTGGATCAGTGCAGCGGCAGAACCGTCGGTTCTACCAGTGAGAGCAGCCCCACCACCTTCTGCACTGTCCTCGGAAGTTATAGCGTCAAGCTGCGCTTCTTGCCACGCCACGATTCTTTGGATCATTTCCAATTTAGTGCCTTGAGAGGAAACCCCTCTCTCCGCACACATCTTCTTCAATGTTTCTGATTTGGAAGCATTTAAAGTTAACAAGGTATTTGTTTCCATACTGTTTGATAGGACTATGGCCTTTTTAAAGTTATACTACAACAATTCACTACGTGTACTGGTGGGAATAACCTGAAATGCCTTAGTTCGTGCGCAACACTGGATACCTTCAGTCGTATCCCACCGCTGTACACCAATTTGTTAAGACGGATTTCTGAACTCTGTCCTGGTGGCGCAGAAGTTCAGAAGGCCAACCTAATTACTTGGAACAGGGTAACCTCTGGACGAGCCAGACCAATCAAGGTAGCGATCGCGGCGGTCAAGACTAGGTCTCAAGAGGGGTGAGGGTGACTGAAAGCCCACAATGAGCACACAAAGCAAGAGCGCTTACAAACTACTCCAAACAGTTGTTATATCAAACATATATACACATTTATTTTAAGGCCTTTAAAATAATGACCGTAGCGAGAAAATCACAGTATCACAATATTAAACCAACACATACCATATCAACACAATATATATACAAATACGACAGTCTCAAGCATTAGAGGCACGAAATGTGTAGTCCACCTGAAAGGGAAGGAAAACAGGCAGTGCGATAATGCTTTAGACTCAGTTCGCCTTCAGAGGCACCTAACTAGATGGAAGTCCGAGCCCTGCGAAGAGTGGAGCCTTGTGCTCAAAGTACCTGCACACGCTGGTGCCAACGGGCAAAAGGAGAAGCTCTTCGGAGGAAGTCAGGCAGTTCGGGTTAGTGCACAACAGAAGAAGAACAGGTTCCGCGACTCAAGCGCAGCCTCCACAGCGAGCAGAAGCAGAGCGCGAGTACGGACAAAAGGGTGCTGTTTTTACACAGCGGGGAAAAGCAATGGGCTACTGCAGGAGGGCGACCAGATCCTAGCTATACTACTCACCGGTCCCCGATGCAAGCAGACCCAGGCTTCTCCACGTTAGTTTCAGCAGCTGGCAGGTTCAGAAGAGTCGGGAAATGCCTCGTCGTCGTGTAGAGCAAAAAGACGTCCCAATTGAAGAAACCTGCACAGTTTTGTCACCACAGCAGGGCAACGGAGCGGCCGTGTGTATCCGAGCCAAATGTACACTCCTCCCTTCAGACTTGGGAACGCCAAGTGTACGAAGCGTGAGAGAGTGACAAGGACTCGAAATACAACACAACCTGGCGGCTGTTACAGAGCAGGACTCCCTTGTAAGCTGGTCAGTCAACTGGATGGCCCAGAGACACTTCCGAAGGCTTACTTGGCAGGAGATGATGAAGTCGCCGGGAATAGCTGTTCCTGCTATTCCAAAGGTCGAAGCACCAGTACAGGCCTTCTGGTTCGATCAAAGGAGGAAAGGGTTTCACAGGACGACAGCAGTGCAAAGGAGGATTCCTTCAGCGGGTCACCAGCGATTCCTCGGTCCAGCCTCGTGGTTGCAGGATACTTGGCTCCTGTATTCCTTCGTTCGTGAGAACTCAGGAGATCGACATGGTAGTGGTGTTTCCAGCCCCCTCTTATCCACGGTTCCCTTGCGCCAAAACGGAGGGGAGCCAATGGGAGATCCGCTCATCAACACACATACCATACGTGGACCAATCACGGACCACGGTGGTCCCAGGCATTCACACCACCCTAGACTCTCTGGCACCCAGGATGTGTATTGGGACCAGACATCCCAGCCCACACCCTGGAGGCACACAAACGACATGTAGAAGCCCGCGAAAGCAACCACGTTTCGCTCGAAAGTACATGCCCAAATAAGGAAGGCCCCGGGTCGCTCGACCTGGGGAAGGTGAAGGGAGCAAGACGGTCAGTGGACAGGACAAAGGAGCCTCGTGGTCTGGCCATATTGGGAGCCAGGCCACCATTTTGGGTTCAGTGCGAAAAACGCGCTCAGAACGCCAGAAGGAGCTCAAAATACACAAATCGATCGCTGCCACCATTCCAGTCCCTGAATGACTTGCACCGATCAAAATACCATCCTAAAAGAGTATCTAGGGCCTGTAGAAGGCTAGAGACCCAAGAGAGCTGTAACTTAGCTTACAGTGCCCTCTTGTGTCATGTTGCACTAAAGCCGCAACATGATAAAAGAAACTACGGGAAACAGCGTTCCCCGGTACTGACTGTCTTAAGGGCATGTCAGTTTCCCCGTAAGAAAGGAGCGAAAGCCCAGAGGAGTGCGGCAGAAGGCTGCACTTCTCTGGCAAAGTCAAGAACAAGGTGAAAAACAACAGCAAAAAGTTTAGGGGTTGCCACATGGAAGGAAAATTACCTACAATTACGAAATCTTTCCTAACAGTGTCCCACAGGGATCTAACCTCTCCCCCTGGCTGTTCAACCAGTACCTGGCACTTCGTGCTCACCACATCGCCGCTCTCTGTCCCAACTTTCAGTGCTATGCGGATGATACCCAGCTCATTTTCAGGCTACCCTCGGCCTTCTCTTCCCCTTCCCTCATCTCCGACTGTCTTTCTGCTATCCAGGAATGGTGTGCCGCCAACAACCTCTTCCTTAATGCCAGTAAGACTGAGATTCTACTTATCGGCACACCCACTCCCTCCTTCCCTGCAGCTCTCTGGCCGGCCTTCCTTGGCCCTCTTCCTGCTCCTACCTGCAAGGCAAAAAACCTCGGGGTCATCTTCGACTCCACACTCTCTTTCTCTCCTCACATATCTGACGTCTCTAAGAAGTCACACTACCAGCTACACCTCCTCAGAGGTATCCTTCCTTTCCTCTCCTTCACCCAGAAGCTCACTGTCTCCAGAGCCCTGGTTCTCTCGAAGCTGGACTACTGTACAGCCTCTATCTAAATCTTCCTGCCTCTACTCTCCGCCCTTTGCAACTCATCCAGAACAGGACTGCGAGACTTGTCCTTGGCCTCAAGCCCAGGGATCGTATCTCTCCAGGACTGAAATCGCTACACTGGCACCCAGTGGCCGCGAGGATTAAGTTCAAAATCCTCTGCATTGTCCACAAGGCCTTCTGGGGCCTTGGGCCAAAATACCTTCAACTCTCTCTTCCTAAATATCTTCCTTCTCGAGCTCTTCGCTCATCCACCTCCAACTACCTCAGGGTCAGCCGCTTCTCCAAGCAACGAGCTGGGGGTAGATCTCTCTCCGCAGCAGGGGCCTCCCTCTGGAACAGCCTTCCTGCCTCCCTGAAACTTGAGGAGAACCATCTCCGGTTCCGGAAGCACCTCAAAACCTTCCTCTTTGCCTCCGCTTTCTCTCCCCTGCTAAAATCACTGAACCTGCACTGAATCTGCAACTGGCCACTCACCGATCTCGGTCCTTGGCCCTGCCACTCTTCCCTGCACTGCCTACCTGCACTACGGAGCTGTCTCTGTATCCTACAGCCCCTTCTCCCGACACATACCTTGCACTTGCCACCAGCTGGCCCTATTATTTATCTTGTATTCTAGTAACCATGTACTGCACTCTCCTTGCACTTGCCACCAGCTGGCCCTATTACTTATCTTGTATTCTACTAACCATGTACTGCACTTCCTCTCTCCCCTTCCCCTTGCACTTTTCCCAGTCTCCCTACCCTTGCACTTGCGCCATTTGAATGACACCTGGCCTAGTAGGATCGTTGTCTGTTCTCCCCTTGTTTCCCCCCCCCCGCCTCGTCGCGCCTTGAAACACTTGTGTATAGGCGCGTTACAAATGCCATATCATATCATATCATATCATATCATATCATATCATATCCCTCTGGGGAGATGGACACTCTGAGGGGTGCTCGATCCCCCAATCCCCCAGCCACCATGCCTCTGGGGAGATGGACACTCTAAGGGGTGCACAATCCCCCAGCCACCATCTCTCTGGGGAGATGCACACTCTGAGGGGTGCACAAAACCCCAGCCACCATCCCTCTGGGGAGATGGACACTCTGAGGGGTGCACAAAATGAACACTCTGAGGGGTGCACAATGCCCCAGCCAACATCCCTGTGGGAGATGGACACTCTGAGGGGTGCACAATACCCAAGCCACCATCCCTCTGGGGAGATGGACACTCTGAGGGGTGCTCGATCCCCCAGCCACCATCCCTCTGGGGAGATGGACACTATGAGAGGTGCACGATCCCCCAGCCACCATCCCTCTGGGGATATGGACACTCTGAGGGGTGCTCGATCCCCCAGCCACCATCCCTCTGGGGAGATGGACACTCAGAGGGGTACTCGATCCCCCAGCCATCATCCCTCTGGTGAGATGAAAAATCTGAGGGGTACTCGATCCCCCAGCCACCATCCCTCTGAGGAGATGAACACTGAGGGGTACTCGGCCACCATCCCTCTGGAGAGATGAACACTCTGAGGGGTGCACAATCCCCCCGCCGCCATCCCTCTGGGGAGATGGACACTCTGAGGGGTGCACAATCCTCCAGCCACAATCAGTCTGGGGAGATGGACACTCTGAGGGGTACACAATCCCCCAGCCACCATCCCTCTGGGGAGATGGACACTCTGAGGGGTACACAATCCCCCAGCCACCATCCCTCTGGGGAGATGGACACTCTGAGGGGTGCTCGATCTCCCGCCACCATCCCTCTGGAGGAAATGCACCTTCTTAGGGGTGCTCGATCCACAGCCACCATGCCTCTGGAGGAAATGGACCCTCTTAGGGGTGCTCAATCCCCAGCCACCATGCCTCTGGAGGAAATGGACGCTCTTAGGGGTGCTCGATCCCCAGCCACCATGCCTCTGGAGGAAATGGACGCTCTTAGGGGTGCTCGATCCCCAGCCACCAGGCCTCTGGAGGAAATGGACCCTCTTACGGGTGTTCGATCCGCCGCCAGCATGCCTCTGGAGGAAATGGATGCTCTTAGGGGTGCTCGATCCCCTGCAACCATGCCTCTGGACGAAATGGACACTCTTAGGGGTGCTCGATCCTCAGCCACCATGCCTCTGGAGGAAATGGACGCTCTTAGGGGTGCTCGATGCCCCGCCACCATGCCTCTGGAGGAAATAGACCCTCTTAGGGGTGCTCGATCCCCCGCCACCAAGCCTCTGGAGGAAATGGACGCTCTTAGGGGTGCTCGATCCCCAGCCACCATGCTTCTGGAGGAAATGGACGCTCTTAGGGGTGCTCCAACCCCCGCCACCATGCCTCTGGAGGAAATGCACCCTCTTAGGGGTGCTCGATCCCCAGCCACCATGCCACTGGAGGAAATGGACCCTCTTAGGGGTGCTCGATCCCCAGCCACCATGCCTCTGGAGGAAATGGACGCTCTTAGGGGTGCTCGATCCCTCGCCACCATGCCTCTGGAGGAAATGGACGCTCTTAGGGGTGCTCGATCCCCGCCACCATGCCTCTGGAGGAAATGGACCCTCTTAGGGGCGCTCGATTCCCAGCCACCATGTCTCTGGAGGAAATGGATGCTCTCGGGGGTGCTCGATCCTCAGGCCACCACGCCTCTGGAGGAAATGGACCCTCTTAGGGGTGCTCGATCCCCAGCCACCATGCCTCGGGAGGAAATGGACGCTCTCAGAGGTGCTCGATCCAGAGTCACCATGCCTCTGGAGGAAATGGACGCGCTCTGGGGTGCTCGATCCTCAAGCCACCACGCCTCTGGAGGAAATGGACCCTCTTAGGGGTGGTCGATCTCCAGCCTTCATGCCTCTGGAGGAAATGGACACTCTTAGGGGTGCTCGATCCCCCGCCACCATGCCTCTGGAGGAAATGGACCCTCGTAGGGGTGCTCGATCCCCAGCCACCATGCCTCTGGAGGAAATGGATGCTCTTAGGGATACTCGATCTCCAGCCACCATGCCTCTGGAGGAAATGGACACTCTTATGGGCGCTCGATCCCCCACCACCATGCCTCTGGAGGAAATGCACCCTCTTAGGGGTGCTTGATCCCCAGCCACCATGCCTCTGGAGGAATTGGACACGCTTAGGGGTAGTTGATCCCCTGCCACCATGCCTCTGGAGGAAATGGACCCTCTTGGGGGTGCTCGATCCCCAGCCATCATGCCTCTGGAGGAAATGGACGCTCTTAGGGGTGCTCGATCCCCAGCCACTATGCCTCTGGAGGAAATGTACGCTCTTAGGGGTGCTCGATCCCCTGCCACCATGCCTCTGGAGGAAAAGAATCCTCTTAGGGGTGCTCGATCCCCCGCCACCATGCCTCTGGAGGAAATGGAGCCACCATGCCTCTGGAGGAAAAGAATCCTCATAGTGGTGCTCGATCCCCAGTCACCATGCCTCTGGAGGAAATGGAGGCTCTTAGGGGTGCTCGATCCCCCACCACCATGCCTCTGGAGGAAATACACCCTCTTAGGGGTGCTCGATCCCCAGCCACCATGCCTCTGGAGGAAATGGACCCTCTTAGGGGTGCTCGATCCCCAGCCACCATGTCTCTGGAGGAAATGGACTCTCTCAGAGGTGCTCGATCCCCGAGCCACCATGCCTCTGGAGGAAATGGATGCTCTCTGGGGTGCTCGATCCTCAAGCCACCACGCCTCTGGAGGAAATGGACCCTCTTAGGGTTGCTCGATCCCCAGCCTTCATGCCTCTGGAGGAAATGGACACTCTTGGGTGTGTTCAATCCCCCGCAACCGTGCCTCTGGAGGAAATGGACCCTCTTAGGGGTGCTCGATCCCCAGCCACCATGCCTCTGGAGGAAATGGATGCTCTTAGGGATACTCGATCCCCAGCCACCATGCCTCTGGAGGAAATGGACACTCTTAGGGGTGCTCGATCCCCCACCACCATGCCTCTGGAGGAAATGCACCCTCTCGGGTGTGCTCGATCCCCAGCCACCATGCCTCTGGAGGAAATGGATGCTCTCGGGGGTGCTCGATCCTCAAGCCACCACGCCTCTGGAGGAAATGGACCCTCTTAGGGGTGCTCGATCCCCAGCCACCATGCCTCGGGAGGAAATGTACGCTCTCAGAGGTGCTCGATCCCCGAGCCACCATGCCTCTGGAGGAAATGGACGCGCTCTGGGGTGCTCGATCCTCAAGCCACCATGCCTCTGGAGGAAATGGACCCTCTTAGGGGTGGCCGATCCCCAGCCTTCATGCCTCTGGAGGAAATGGACACTCTTAGGGGTGCTCGATCCCCCGCCACCATGCCTCTGGAGGAAATGGACCCTCTTGGGGTGCTCGATCCCCAGCCACCATGCCTCTGGAGGTAATGGATGCTCTTAGGGATACTCGATCCCCAGCCACCATGCCTCTGGAGGAAATGGACACTCTTATGGGTGCTCGATCCCCCACCACCATGCCTCTGGAGGAAATGCACCCTCTTAGGGGTGCTCGATCCCCAGCCACCATGCCTCTGGAGGAATCGGACACGCTTAGGGGTGCTTGATCCCCCACCACCATGCCCTGGAGGAAATGGACCCTCTTGGGGGTGCTCGATCCCCAGCCACCATGCCTCTGGAGGAAATGGATGCTCTTAGGGGTTCTCGATCCCCAGCCACTATGCCTCTGGAGGAAATGGACGCTCTTATGGTTGCTCGATCCCCTGCCACCATGCCTCTGGAGGAAAAGCATCCTCTTAGGGGTGCTCGATCCCCAGCGACCATGCCTCTGGAGGAAATGGACGCTCTTAGGGGTGCTCGATCCCCCGCCCCCATGCCTCTGGAGGAAATGCACCCTCTTAGGGGTGCTCGATCCCCAGCCACCATGCCTCTGGAGGAAATGGACGCTCTTAGGGGTGCTCGAACCCCAGCCACCATGCCTCTGGAGGAAATGGACGCTCTCAGAGGTGCTCGATCCCTGAGCCACCATGACTCTGGAGGAAATGGACGCTCTCTGGGGTGCTCGATCCTCAAGTCACCACGCCACTGAAGGAAATGGACCCTCTTAGAACAGCTCAATCCACAGCCTTCATGCCTCTGGAGGAAATTTACACTCTTGGGGTTGCTCAATCCCCTGCAACCATGCCTCTGGAGGAAATGGACCCTCTTAGGGGTGCTCAATCCCCAGCCACCATGCCTCTGGAGGAAATGGATGCTCTTAGGGATACTCGATCCCCACCCCCCATGCCTCTGGAGGAAATGGACACTCTTAGGGGTGCTCAATCCCCCACCACCATGCCTCTGGAGGAAATGTACCCTCTTAGGGGTGCTCGATCCCCAGCCACCATGCCTCTGGAGGAATTGGACGCGCTTAGGGGTGCTTGATCCCCCGCCACCATGACTCTGGAGGAAATGGGCCCTCTTGGGGGTGCTCCATCCCCAGCCACCATGCCTCTGGAGAAAATGGACCCTCTTGGGGTTGCTACATCCCCAGCCACCATGCCTCTGGAGGAAATGGAACCTCTTGGGGGTGCTCGATCCCCAGCCACCATGCCTCTGGAGGAAATGAACGCTCTTAGGGGTGCTCGATCCCCAGCCACTATGCCTCTGGAGGAAATGGATGCTCTTAGGGGTGCTCGATCCCCTGCCACCATGCCTCTGGAGGAAAATAATCCTCTTAGGGGTGCTCGATCCCCTGCCACCATGCCTCTGGAGGAAATGGAACCACCATGCCTCTGGAGGAAAAGAATCCTCATAGGAGTGCTCGATCCCTAGCCACCATGCCTTTGGAGGAAATGGACGCTCTTAGGGGTGCTCGATCCCCCACCACCATGCCTCTGGAGGAAATGGACTCTCTCAGAGGTGCTCGATCCCCGAGCCACCATGCCTCTGGAGGAAATGGATGCTCTCTGGGGTGCTCGATCCTCTAGCCACCACGCCTCTGGAGGAAATGGACCCTCTTAGGGGTGCTCGATCCCCAGCCTTCATGCCTCTGGAGGAAATGGACACTCTTGGGGGTGCTCAATCCCCCGCAACCATGCCTCTGGAGGAAATGGACCCTCTTAGGGGTGCTCGATCCCCAGCCACCATGCCTCTGGAGGAAATGGATGCTCTTAGGGATACTCGATCCCCAGCCACCATGCCTCTGGAGGAAATGGACACTCTTAGGGGTGCTCGATCCACCACCACCATGCCTCTGGAGGAAATGCACCCTCTCGGGTGTGCTCGATCCCCAGCCACTATGCCTCTGGAGGAAATGGATGCTCTCGGGGGTGCTCGATCCTCAAGCCACCACGCCTCTGGAGGAAATGGACCCTCTTGGGGGTGCTTGAACCCCAGCCACCATGCCTCTGGAGGAAATGGATGCTCTTAGGGGTTCTCGATCCCCAGCCACTATGTCTCTGGAAGAAATGGACGCTGTTAGGGTTGCTCGATCTCCTGCCACCATGCCTCTGGAGGAAAAGCATCCTCTTAGGGGTGCTCGATCCCCAGCCACCATGCCTCTGGAGGAAATGGACGCTCTTAGGGGTGCTCGATCCCCCGCCCCCATGCCTCTGGAGGAAATGCACCCTCTTAGGGGTGCTCGATCCCCAGCCACCATGCCTCTGGAGGAAATGGACGCTCTTAGGGGTGCTCGATCCCCAGCCACCATGCCTCTGGAGGAAATGGACGCTCTCAGAGGTGCTCGATCCCCGAGCCACCATGCCTCTGGAGGAAATGGACGCTCTCTGGGGTGCTCGATCCTCAAGCCACCACGCCTCTTGAGGAAATGGACGCTCTTAGGGGTGCTCGATCCCCAGCCACCATGCCTCTGGAGGAAATGGACCCTCTTAGGGGTGCTCAATCCCCAGCCTTCATGCCTCTGGAGGAAATGAACCCTCTTAGGGGTGCTCAATCCCCAGCCTTCATGCCTCTGGAGTAAATGGACACTCTTGGGGGTGCTTGATCCCCAGCCACCATGCCTCTGGAGGAAATGGATGCTCTTAGGGGTTCTCGATCCCCAGCCACTATGTCTTTGGAGGAAATGGACGCTTTTAGGGTTGTTCGATCTCCTGCCACCATGCCTCTGGAGGAAAAGCATCCTCTTAGGGGTGCTCGATCCCCAGCCACCATGCCTCTGGAGGAAATGGACGCTCTTAGCGGTGCTCGATCCCCCGCCCCCATGCCTCTGGAAGAAATGCACCCTCTTAGGGGTGCTCGATCCCCAGCCACCATGCCTCTGGAGGAAATGGACGCTCTTAGGGGTGCTCGATCCCCAGCCACCATGCCTCTGGAGGAAATGGACGCTCTCAGAGGTGCTCGATCCCCGAGCCACCATGCCTCTGGAGGAAATGGACGCTCTCTGGGGTGCTCGATCCTCAAGCCACCACACTTCTTGAGGAAATGGACGCTCTTAGGGGTGCTCGATCCCCAGCCACCATGCCTCTGGAGGAAATGGACCCTCTTAGGGGTGCTCAATCCCCAACCATCATGCCTCTGGAGGAAATGGACCCTCTTAGGGGTGCTCAATCCCCAGCCTTCATGCCTCTGGAGAAAATGGACACTCTTGGGGGTGCTCAATCCCCTGCAACCATGCCTCTGGAGGAAATGGACCCTCTTAGGGGTGCTCAATCCCCAGCCACCATGCCTCTGGAGGAAATGGATGCTCTTAGGGATACTCGATCCCCACCCCCCATGCCTCTGGAGGAAATGCACCCTCTTAGGGGTGCTCGATCCCCAGCCACCATGCCTCTGGAGGAATTGGACGCGCTTAGGGGTGCTTGATCCCCTGCCACCATGACTCTGGAGGAAATGGGCCCTCTTGGGGGTGCTCGATCCCCCAGCCACCATGCCTCTCATGGAAATGGAAGCTCTTAGGGGTGCTCGTTCCCCCAGCCACCATGTCTCTGGAGGAAATGGCTGCTCTCAGGGGTGCTTGTTCCCCCAGCCACCATGCCTCTGGAGGAAATAGACACTCTCAGGGGTGCTCATTCCCCCAGCCAACATGCCTCTGGAGGAAATGGACCCTCTTAGGGTTGCCCGATTCCCCAGCCACCATGTCTTAGGAAGAAATGGACTCTCTCAGGGGTGCTCGTTCTCCCATCCAACATGCCTCTGGAGGAAATAGACACTCTTAGGGGTGCTTGTTCCCCCATCCACCAAGCCTCAGGAGGAAATGGACGCTCTTAGGGTTGCCCGATTCCCCAGCCACCATGCCTCAGGAGGAAATGGATGCTCTCAGGGGTGCTCGTTCCCCCATCCAACATGCCTCTGGAGGAAATGGACCCTCTTAGGGGTGCTTGATCCCCCAGCCACCATCCCCCTGAAGGAAATGGATGCTCTTAAGGGCGCTCGATCCCCCAGCCACCATCCCTCAGGAGGAAATGGATGCTTTTAAGGGTGCTCGATCCCCCAGCCACCATCCCTCAGGAGGAAATGGATGCTCTTAAGGGTGCTCGATCCCCCATCCACCATCCGTCAGGAGGAAATGGATGCTCTTAAGGGGGCTCAATTCCCCAGCCACCATCCCTCAGGTGGAAATTGATGCTCTTAAGGGCACTCGATCCCCCAGCCACCATCCGTCAGGAGGAATTGGATGCTCTTAAGGGCGCTCAATCCCCCAGCCACCATCCGTCAGGTGGAAATGGATGCACTTAAGGGCACTCAATCCCCCAGCCACCATCCCTCAGGTGAAAATTGATGCTCTTAAGGGCGCTCGATCCCCCAGCCACCATCCCTCAGGAGGAAATGGATGCTCTTAAGGGCGCTCGATCCCCCAGCCACCATCCCTCAGGAGGAAATGGATGCTCTTAAGGGCGCTCGATCCCCCAGCCACCATCCCTCAGGAGGAAATGGATGCTCTTAAGGGCGCTCAATCCCCCAGCCACCATCCCTCAGGTAAAAATTGATGCTCTTTTGGGCGCTCGATCCCCCAGCCACCATCCCTCAGGAGGAAATGGATGCTCTTAAGGGCACTCGATCCCCCAGCCACCATCCCTCAGGAGGAAATGGATGCTCTTAAGGGGGCTCAATCCCCCAGCCACCATCCGTCAGGAGGAAATGGATGCTCTTAGGGCTTATCCATCCCAGGGCCACCATGCCACCGGTTGGAAAGGGACACTCTTAGGGGTGATCGATCACCCAGGAACAATACCTCTGAGCGAGATAGACACTCTGAGAGGTACTAGATCTCCCAGACAACATCTCTCTAGGAGGGAGATGCATGCTCTTGAGGTTTCTCGAACACCTAGCCGCCATACCCCTGATAGAGATATCTCCCAGTTCCATCTCTCCTGGGGGGTTGGAATACAAGCTCTGAGGGATTCTTGATCATCCACCCACCATCACTGTGGGGGAGATGGACAATTTGAGGGGTCCTTAGATCGCCCAGCCACCATCCCTCTTGTCACAGTTTTTTATGTGGTCACATTCAACTCAGGGAGTTCCTTACCCCACAAAGCATCGTTGTGCACACCCAAAGCGCTAGTACAGAATCACTTTGGTGAGGCCTCCAACTCTCCTCTCACCCACCCCACCAAAAACCCTGTGTCACCAATGGACTATGAACCAGGCCGTGTATAGTAGGAATATATATTTATTTAAGGTTTGAAAAAGAAGACTAGCATATACCACCAATGCTTTGACAACACCCAATATTACAGCTCCGAATTTCTATCCGTTATTAAAACAACGCAGGTAAAATTTTGAAACATACAGTCACAACTTACAACAGATTTAATTTCATTTTAACCAATAGTACACATTCACAATACAATGGAAAAATAATTTCCCAACACATATTCAAAGGACAAGAAGTGCTTTGGGATTCTGGTTTGGGAGGCGAGGGAATCAATGTGAAACATCGTTTTTAGGCTATCATTTGAAAGGCACCATTGGGAAAAGGAACGCAAATGGGGAAATCATTTTTCAACTTTTATTTAAAACGCAGGTTTGGGAAAAGAAACTCAACGGGAAATCGTTTTTCAACACACATTCAAATGAGAAGCAATGCTTGGTAATTCTGGTTTGAGCTACAGGGAAATAAATGGGAAATTTCGTTTTGCATCACACATACAAATTAAATGTAAGCCTTTGTAATTTTGACTTTGGAATCACTAGGAATACATGGGAGGTTTT
The DNA here is from genome assembly GCF_040938575.1 of Ambystoma mexicanum. Taxonomy (NCBI): domain Eukaryota; kingdom Metazoa; phylum Chordata; class Amphibia; order Caudata; family Ambystomatidae; genus Ambystoma; species Ambystoma mexicanum. The sequence goes on along the minus strand of NC_090924.1, from coordinate 1,465,769,836 downwards.
GTTTTGTACCCTCTACATTCACTTGAAAGGTAGTGCTCAGGATTACCTATTTTGGGATTATGGACACCCCCCCTTTGGGACAGGAGTCAGGGGTTTCAGAAGGACAGTCATCCAAGTCTTTATGGTCTATACCTGTTCTTAGACACTGGGCGTGCACTTTGTTAGTTTCGAATTCTAACAACACTCATCCCTTGATTTTCTATATGGGAATGAATTGATTTAATTTTAATTCAATGCGCTAAGGATGTACACAGTTTCCACCTACCCCACAATTTAATGGAAAGGATTAAGGCAGGCTGTTCCCAACACAATGCAATTTAAATGGATAGGGTGATTTTCTATAGTAGAATTAATTTGAATTGGATTTAATACAATATGCCTTCCCAGTACCACTGCCCTATCCGCTATGAGAGAAGAAGATTGAGGCTGCCACTTTTCTCCCTCACACTTTTGATGGCATTTAAGATATTTATACCTACATAGGAGGCTTTGGTCAGTGAAAAACATCAGGGCTCCTCTGGGGACAACACAGATCTGCTCAAGGAATTTAAGTTAATGGTTTACTGTCATCCGCCGTGCCGGATGAGGTTTACTTCCGTGTTGGCAGCTCCGTCACGGTAGAGTGCGGGGTTAGTTTCCTCTCTGTGCAGGTCTAGTTGCTGTGTCCTGACCGCCGCCAGGAAGTATAAATTATGTTTATTTCCGGGTTACCGTTGCGTGCAACCCCCTTAGATTAGCGCTTCGCTCTTCTTTGGGTCAGACGCTGTTTTTCCTCTTTCGGATTTTCTTTAGCCGACTCCTCTCGTACGCTTTTCTGGCGTCCTTTCCTCCCCTATCTCTTCCTCGCTGCCTTTCAACTTTTACTTCGCTTTCCACTTGGCCGGCGCTCTCTTCAGTGGCTTTCCTTCCCACTCTTTCTTTGTGGTTAGCCTACATCTTCCGCAAGGATTGCCAGCCTCTCCACCATCTTCCACCTACCTGTTACTTCTACCATCTCCGGACCGCTTTCCATTTCTGGATCAACTTCGAGTGGAACTACACTACGGACAAAAAGGGTTTTTTCTGCTGTTCGGCTTTTTCCCTTTACTTCCTGGCTGCTCGCGGGAACAAGGCCACAGGACTGCTGTTATAGCTAGCGGTCACTGTGGCTTCCTCTCACGGCAGGCCCTCTCCACATAAAAAGGAAAAGGATTACGTTCATCGAAGGAACTTCAACCCAGAAGATTTGGATAACCTATCATCAGGTGAGGAGAGTGGAAGGAGGGCGAGAGGAAGGAGGGCGAGAACGTCCTAGTCAGGACAGATTGTAACGCCAAGACAAGATGTAGGTGGAAGAACAGATCCAGGAACTATGGAAGGCCATTCAAGGCCTATCCCAAGAACTACAGACTGTTAAAGGCAAAAATGCCACCCTTAAACAGATGGCTACCTCACGGGAAGCCTCCCCAGTGGATTGCCAGCTATGTTTCTCTACTCCGGAAAATTTGATGGATCCCCAAAAAAGGTGAAGGAATTCTTGGAAGCTTGCATTGTGTACTTCACTTTTAGACCCCGTTGATTTGCAACTGACCAAGCTAAGGTTGGTTTCTTGATCTCAAATATGACAGGCAATGCACTGGCATGGGCTACCTCTCTTGTGACCAGTGCTAACCCTATCTTGCGTGACTTCACAGGGTTTCAGACACTATTGAAACAGACTTTTGAGCGACCAGAATTAACGTTTACAGCCTGCGAAGATCTATTGGACGTACGCCAAGAGGCTACTGACGTCCTTACTTATATATCCTGTTTCAAGACACTGGCCGCCGGTGCTGTTGGCCAGAACAAGCGCAGTATGCCATATTCAGAAGAGGCTTAAAGGAGGAGATCAAAGACGAGCTTGCTAGGTCTATTAGACCTCCAACATTTTCTGATTTACTCTCTTCTGTCTTACAAATAGAATACCGATTACAAGAGCGGCGCTCGGAACGCCGCAGACACCGTACAACGACTCAAGTTCCGGATTCCAGTACAGCTGCCACGTCTTTGCCCTCTTCCTCCCACTCACACGAAGAACCAATGTAGATAGGAGCCACCAGAGGCCCGTTGTCATCAGCAGAAAGGAGACAAAGAAGGGAAAACGGACATTGTGCATATTGTGGTTCGGAGCAACATCTCCTTAAAGACTGTCCGGAAGTTCCTACTAGGCGGCAGGGAAATGAGAATCCTCGGTACCAGTAGGTACTGGGTTCCGAGGGACACGATGATTCACACAGTCCCTATGTTTCACTTTCTATTTCAGCTCCCAACACGCTAGAAGACTCCAGGCTTATGGTCATTCCTGTCCTTATCAATCTACCCGCAAAGACCGTGGAAACTTTAGCTCTCCTGGATTGCGGAGCAGCGGGAAATTTTGTGGACACACTGTGGGCAGAAAAGGTGGGTCTTCGCCGATTAGTCCGCAATCATAACCAGAAGTTGGAAGGTGTGGATGGTTCCCCCCTTTCGTCGGGACTCATAACACATCCTACTGAAGAACTCACAATCACCATTTTTCAACACTCGGAGTCCATCAAGTTTGACATAATACGAGCTGCCCATTTTCCCATTATCCTCGGTATTACTTGATATGATATGATATGGCATTTGTAACGCGCCTATACACAAGTGTTTCAAGGCGCGACGAGGAAGGGAGGGGGGAACAAGGGGAGACAGACAGCGATCCTATTAGGCCAGGTGTCATTCAGACCGCACAAGTGCATGGGTGGGGGGGACGGGAAAAGTGCAAGGGGGAAGGGAGAGGGAAAAGTGCAATACAGGGTTAGTAATGAAAGAGGGCCAGCTAGTGGCAAGATAAGTGCAGAACAAGTGCTGGGGGGGGCTGTAGGGATACAGAGACAGTCCCGCAGTGCAGGGGTAGCCAGGAAGGCAGTGCAGGGGAGAGTGGCTGGGCCAAGGACCAGGGTTAGTGAGTGGCCCAGTTGCTGATTCAGTGCAGTATCAGTGGTTTAGCAGGGGAGAGGGGGAGAGAAAGCAGAAGCAAAGAGGAAGGTTTTGAGGTGCTTCCGGAACCGGAGATGGTTCTCCTCAAGTTTCAGGGAGGCAGGAAGGCTGTTCCAGAGGGAGGCCCCTGCTGCGGAGAGAGATCTCCCCCCAACTCGTTGCTTGGAGAAGCGGCTGACCCTGAGGGAGTTGGAGGCGGAAGAGCGAAGTGCTCGAGAAGGAAGATATTTAGGAAGGGAGAGTTGAAGGTATTTTGGCCCCAGGCCCAGAAGGCCTTGTGGACAATGCAGAGGGTTTTGAACTTAATCCTCGCAGCCACAGGGAGCCAGTGTAGCGCTTTCAGTCCGGGAGTGATACAGTCCCTGGGCTTGAGGCCAAGGACAAGTCTCGCAGTCCTGTTCTGGATAAGTTGCAGAGGGCGGAGAGTAGAGGCAGGCAGATTTAGATAGAGGCTGTTACAGTAGTCCAGCTTCGAGAGAACCAGGGCTCTGGAGACAGTGAGCTTCTGGGGGAAGGAGAGGAAAGGAAGGATACCTCTGAGGAGGTGCAGCTGGTAGTGTGACTTCTTAGAAACGTCAGAAATGTGAGGAGAGAAGGAGAGTGTGGAGTCAAAGAGGACCCTGAGGTTTTTTGCCTTGCAGGTAGGAACAGGAGGAGGGCCAAGAGAGGCCGGCCAGAGAGCTGCAGGGAAGGAGGGAGTGGGTGTGCCGATGAGTAGAATCTCAGTCTTACTGGCATTAAGGCAGAGGTCGTTGGCGGCACACCATTCCTGGATAGCAGAGAGACAGTCAGAGATGAGGGAGGGAGAAGAGAAGGGCGAGGGTAGGAAGCTACGGCTACGGAAGCATAATCCTCAGATAAACTGGACCAACAATCAGCTAAGTTTTAGCTCTTCATACTGCCAACTTCATTGCTTTCCTGTTACAGCTAAAGACAAAGTTTATACCATGACAAAATACTCAGGCAATCTTGTGGGCATACATGCTCTACCTCAGTTTTGTACACCCTACCAGGAAGTCTTCAAGGAAAGAATGCCTGCTACTTTGCCTCCACATAGGCCGGAAGATTGCAAGATTGACCTAGAGCCAAATGCTTTAGTTCCATTCGGTCGAATGTTTTCTCTTACTCAGGCGGAAAGACAGGTCCTCAAAGACTATTTGGAGAAAAACATGCAAAACGGTCTCCTCCAACCCTCATGGTCTCCTGCTGGGGCTTCATTATTCTTCATAAAAAAGAGAGATTCCTCAGAGCTCCTTCCCTGCATCGACTATAGGGGTCTAAATAAAGTAACAATCAGGGACCATTACCCTATGCCGCTGATAACCGAAATCATAGAAGCTGTGCAAGGAGCCAACATATTCACTAAACTTAATCTTTGTAATGCTTATCACTTAATTCGCATTGCTGAAGGCGATGAGTGGAAAACGGCTTTCCGTACCCCATTCGGGTTATACGAGTACCGGGTCATGCCGTTTGGGCTCGTTAATGCACCGGCTGTGTTTCAGCGGTTTATGGACCGAGTGTTTTCAGATCTACTTTTGGTTTCAGTCATTGTCTATCTAGATGACATCTTGATATTCTCATCCGATGTAACTGATCATACTCGACATGTCCTGCAAGTACTGGAACGTCTCCAAAGATATCAGCTCCTTGTCAAACCAGAAAGATGTAAGTTTGTGGTATCCTCGGTACCTTATTTAGGTTACATTCTCTCAAAGGATGGTATTTCTACGGATCCTAGCAAGATTTCGGCTATTATTGAATGGCCTTCACCCACAAATATCAAGGAAGTCCAACGATTTCTGGGTTTGTCAAATTTTTACAGGAGATTCATTCAAAACTTTTCTGAGATTGTTCTTCCCATCACCAGACTACTTAAAAAGAGTTCAGGCCCATTCAAATGGTCACCGGAAGCAGAAAACAGTTTTGTTAATTTAAAACAGATGTTCTGTTCAGCTCCCATTCTTCGACACCCTAATCAAGAACTACAATTTATAGTCGAGACTGATGCTTCGGCTTCTGCCATAGGAGCGGTTCTGCTTCAAACTCACTACAGAGTGGAACATCATGTCGTGTACCTCTCGAAAACACTGTCCTCTAGTCAACTGAATTATTCAGTACTAGAGAAGGAGCTACTTGCTATTAAACAGGCTTGTTAAGAATGGCGACATCTACTTTTGGGAGCACGTCATCAGTTTCTCATTCGCACAGATCATAAGAATTTATGAGTCCTACAGAACATGGACTATGTTAACTCACAACAAGCCCGATGGGCATATTTCTTTGCCCAATACAACTTTCTTATCACCTACTTACCTGGAACAAATAATAAAGTAGCGGATGCATTATCTAGAAAAGTCAGCGAAGGAGAAACTCTTCTAAGGGAACCCATGTTCCAAAGAAACAGGATACTGGGAATTACGGCAACATTTTTTCAGGAGATCAAGACCGCTCAAGCTGTTGAAAGGCCTCAGTTATTACAACAGGACAGTTATAATTACACTGGCAAAGGTGGCTTGCTTTTTTATGGTACTCGGTTGTACATTCCTTCCGGAATGTGGCGATGAAAGATTATCAGTTGGTGTCACGATCTACCCACTGCAGGACACAGAGGAGTGCAGAACACTACAGATCTTGTTGCTAGATCATTCTTTTGGCCAGGACTCAGAAAATATGTTAGGGAGTATCTGAAGGCATGCCCGGTGTGTGCCACTGCCAAATACCCTTCTGGTAAACCGTTAGGACTACTTACCCAATGTGAGATACCTACATGTCCGTGGGGCTTGATTTCAACCGATTTCATTGTCGATTTGCCAGTTTCTAGCGGTTGTACCTGCATTATGGTGACTATTGACTCTTTCACCAAATTGGCTCATTTTCCCCGTTAATCGGATTACCTACGGCAACTGAGATGGCAGAAACCTTTGCTAAGGACATATTCTGGTTACACAGCCTTCGAGACAAGATCATCTCTGACAGAGGAAGTCAATACATCTCTAAATTTTGGAAAGCCATATGTTCTCGAGTTGGCATTGAAAGAGCATTATCCTCTGGGTTTCATCCTCAGTCTAACGGCCAGACGGAATGACTGAATGCCACGTTACAACAGAATTTACGGTGCTACAGCAACAGACACCAAGATAATTGAATTTCTTTAGTTCCAACAGCAGAGTTCACGTATAACAACTCAAAACATTCTGCCACGGGTCACACTCCGTTTTTCTGCACATACGGTGTACATCCAAGGTCTTTTCTTCCCACTCTTCCTGTTCCTACTAATTCTCCTACTGCCGAAGCTGTTCTCAAGTCTATTCGAGAGACACACCATTCAGCCAGACAGTGTCTAGAAGAGAGTAGAAGAAAGAACAAAACTCAAGCAGACAAGCACCGAAAGAACTGTCCTACTTGGGAGAAAGGTGACAGAGTATGGCTTTCTACCAGATACCTACCCAGATGGGTTCATCCTTCCAAACTGTCTCCCCATTTCTTGGGTCCTTTTTCTATACTCTCTAAGATCAACCCTGTTTCCTACAAGCTTGACCTCCCTCCTCATCTTCGTCGTATCCATCCGGTTATTCACTCTTCTCAAACCTTTTGTCTCAGATTCTTTCCAGAGGTCAGTTCCCAAGCAGACTCATGCTCGTCCTGACGGGACGGGCGAATATGAAGTCTCCACCATCCGGGATTCACGGTATTACCGGGGACGCTTGGAATACTTGGTTTCGTGGAAGGATTACCCAGAGTCGGAGGCCTCTTGGGAACCAGCTTTTCATGTCCATGCTCCCCGGTTGCTGAGCCATTTTCACCGGTTACACCCCGGTAAACCTGGGTCCCTTCGCACTGGAGGGGGGCATACTGTCATCCGCCATGCCGGATGGGGTTTACTTCCGCATTGGCAGCTCTGTCATGGTAGAGTGCGGGGTTGGTTTCCTCTCTGTGCAGGTCTAGTTGTTGCGTCCTGACGGCCACCAGGAAGTATAAATTCTGTTTACTTCTGGGTTACCGTTGCGTTGCAACCCCCTTAGATTAGCGCTTCGCTCTCCTTTGGGTCAGTCACTGTTTTTCCTCTTTCGGCTTTTTCTTTAGCCGACTCCTCTCGTATGCCTTTCTGGCGTCCTTTCCTCCTCTATCTCTTCCTCGCTGCCTTTCAACTTTTACTTCACTTTCCACTTGGCCGGCGCTCTCTTCAGTGGCTTTCCTTCCCACTCTTTCTTTGTGGTTAGCCTACATCTTCCGCAAGGATTGCCAGCCTCTCCACCATCTTCTACCTACCTGTTACTTCTACCATCTCCGGACTGCTGTCCATTTCTAGATCAACTTCGAGCGGAACTACGCTACGGACAAAAAGGGGTTTTTCTGCCGTTCGGCTTTTTCCCTTTACTTCCTGGCTGCTCGCTGGAACGAGGCCACAGGACTGCTGTTATAGCTAGCGGTCACTGTGGCTTCCTCTCGCGGCAGGCCCCCTCCACATAAAAAGGAAAAGGATTACCTTAATCGAAGGAACTTAAACCCAGAAGATTTGGATAACCTATCATCAGGTGAGGAGAGTGGGGAGGGAGGAGGGCGAGAACGTCCTAGTCAGGACATTTTCCTCTGCAGCCAGACTCCCTCTAGCTCCTCGGATTGGGTCCCAGCTAGCTTCTAGATTTCCCTGTCACTGTCTCCAATGCAAGGATTGAGGCCTCTCTGCTAGTTTTTCCTCGCAAGAATCCAGCAGCAGGCTATGTCCAGGAATAAAGTGAAAATGTCCTGTTCTGATGCAAAATTGACTTCTTATAGGACTGATGACACTCCAACATTATCATAATTCCCACGGTAAGGATTGGCTAGCACTCTTCCTTCACCTCCCACCAAGACGCCCTCTGGCTGGGGATAGAACCAGAAGTTGGGAGATATGTATGATGTAGGCTGAAGGAGGAGAAAGATTTGTCATCCCAAAATGACAAGTGGGTTTAACCTTTTGTGTTCTGAAAATCTCACAACATGACAGCTATGCTAATTTTTCAGATAACTACATACATCTATATATTTTTGGATTCCACATTTTATGGCGTGTCAGAAATACTCATTGTATTTCTGCCAGCCCTTCCTGGGTGGAGCCACCATTTTTCACCGTTTGCTACTGCACCGAAATAGGTACAACTCTGACACTACATACTTTGAACATTGATTTCACTGTCTATCAGTCTATCAATATTTCCAATTCCTCAGATTCTTGAAAATGTCAGAAACATAATTTTTATCATAATTTATGTACATCACAATATTGATTGTTGTTTCTGTATGGTCCCAACTGGCTTTTTATACCCTTTAACATGAACCTGGTGTGAGCTTGATGGGACACAAGATGCACTTTTTATTCAAGAAAATTGATTCAATTCTCAATCACTGGCACTGCATAATAGGTGCTCCCGGTTTTCTGCTGCCCCCATATAATTCTTAAGTTTCTATTTCTCCTGAAGTGTTTGACTAGGCACCTGTGCAAGCCAATGTTTATCCTATCTCTCCTCTTGACTTTTAAAAGGTCTTTGTTCAGAGCTAAGGCACCATAAATGGGGAACCTGACCTTCAAGGTCCTTTCTGTAGGTTGGTTTATCTGTAAATCCCATAATTTCAATCTACTTGTTGGTTTATTTTAGCAATTAAATTGACAACCAGATCTTCTTCTCCTGGGTTCCTCAGCTGAAAGGCTTGAGTTCAAATTTACAAAGGCACAGACCTTTCAGTTTAGTAGGAAAAACACCAGCTGCACCCAGCCTTCTGAAAAATCCAGCTTTAAATCGACAAGATGTGCTTACATGTAACATTTTAGCATTATATCTAAGCCTTGTGCTCATAAATACAATCTTTATTTTCTGATACAAAGGTCTTTTGCCTTTAACTAGTTAGGGAGAATTCTCAAGAATGGTTAATTTCCCTTACCTGGTGAGTCCCTCAGCAGCTTTGCTGGATTTCTAGGATTAATTTTCTCACCTGGTAAGAGTGTGAGCCCTTTTTTCCCACTCTTACATATGTTTTTGCTGTGTGTTGTACATTTTGTGGTCATGGACTATGGAGTCTCAACCACTCCATAGGCAACAACTTTTTACTGTGTGTCACACAGCACCCTCAGTGCAGTGAGACAGGCTTGTCTTTTCAGATTTCCCAACTCAGACTACATTTTCTGGGACTGACTACTGTCTCCCAGAACATGTAAAGTTGCCATTGACTTTACTAGTCTTTTTAAATGTACAGACCCAGTACAAACTATATTCCAATAGAGTACTGGAGGGGTTAATAGTTATCCCCTTTTGTCTGATTTTCATGGGACATTTTTATGATCCCCTTTAACTAAGATTTGGCTGGTGGCAGTGGTATCTACCATTTTTATTGTACCGCGAGCTATGAAAATAGCCTCAGTAACGTTAGAGGCTATGGTGGTAGCCTCAAACTCTAACCCGCTGGACCCCTTTTATTTTTGCTTTGTTCCGGTTGGGTTTATTTGCCATTTCTTTTTGTAAAGGTCTTTCTCGTGTTTTACTCTGCGCGCCAAACCAGGCTTGGTTCCTTTGTTCGCTGTCCTTTGGCGGGCTTCTACACAGAAGCCCTCCTTAGGCTTCTGAGTGTCTGGGAGGACAGGATGTGAGGGAGGGGTTTGAGGCCCCCTGCACAGGGTCTCATTGGAGACCCAAGTAGCATTCTAGTTTGATTGGCTAGGTGGCTGTCCTGCCAGGACAGCCACCCTGCTGTGTGATTGACAGCCAGGCTGTGTGAATGTGGGAAAACTGCTTAAAAGCAGGTCTCTGGGACTTGGAAGGCAGAGTCGCCACTGGATCGAGAGAACCGAAAAGAAGCTGAAGGAAGGCGGCTGCTGCAACTACTGGACATCCCGATGAAGCACTGCTGCAGGTCTGAATTGCCCGAAACTTCGACGACAGAGAAGATCTGCAAGGAATCATCTTCCCTTGAGCTTGGTGGGACCAACCAGCTCACCAAATGCCAAACACTGGCATCCGTCTCATGGTCGAATTTGCTGTGCCTCGCTGCAGTGAACCGGATAGCCAAGAGGAATGGAACCCGTTTGGGTTTTAGGGAGCGCACCTTTTATTCAACTCTTTGCTCTGCTGCTGGCTTCTTCCCTGGGCAGTGCAGGACCCTCCAGTCTTCCACATTCCTGTCACCTGACAGTCGCTTCAGGAACTGTGAGCTTTCAGGAAATGCCAGGAACAACCGCTTCAGCTACAGCATTCTTCTTCATTTAAGGTACTGTGCAAATCCATTCGTTCGTTCAGTCCGACCGCAGTAAAAGTGTTTGAAATCTTTCGCCTCTCCGAAGGCTTGTCCTTCTCTTCTCCTTTGAATAACTTTTCCTCTGACCAACTTCGTTTTGAACTCTTGGCAAAGACTTAAACGCAAACTACTCTGAACTGTGTGTTCCTCTGCCAAGACTCTGAACGATTAACATTGGCCCCGGCCTATTGACTTGAATCCTAGTTGTAGTAAGCCTTTTCTAGACTGCCCTGCCTATCACTTGTTGGTGTTGTCAATTTTGAGTAACCTTGTCTTTCCCTCCCTTTTTAAATTGCTAGAGTGCCATTCTGCTCACACTTCATTTTGAGCTTAATTGTCCAGAATTGATTGGGTGTAGTATATTAAGATTGTGATTTTATAATAGTGAATTGTTTTATAACTGATGGTGTAAATAAATGTATATTCTTTTACCACGAAACCTTGAGTCAGTATTTGAAATTGCTGTCCTTTGTGTAACTATTGATACTGCTCACTTTACTCTTGAGATAAGTCTGGCTGCTCAGCCATCGCTACCACTTTACTGTGTAGTACAGGCTTGTTCCAAAGGTGAATTTGTACTGTCACTTGGAGTCTTAATTGTGTGTGGTGTTCCCTAATGGTACTGCATATGATTCTGCCTAACACGGACTAGTTCGTATATTTCTGTGCCATGACCAATAGAAATCAAAACAAGCATTTATGCCCAAATGGATTTCTTTATTCTTAATTGAGAAAACTCTATGGTCCTAGGGCACAATCATAGGTCGCCTTAGTTTCTTTCAAAATCTTCCTAAGCCAACATGAACCAAACACTACGACACATCCAACATTATCCAAAAGTGGGATTAAATGGCTTAGGTATATAGACAATGTTCTAATTGTAAGGAATGGTAATGGTGAGCACTTTCACCAATACTGTGAATATCTAAATGAAAACGCCTTTGGATTAAGTCTCACACTGAATAAGAGTAGAGAGAAGACCAATTACCTAGAACTATGCATTTACATCAAAGAAGGGAAAATCCAGACTAGAATATAGAGGAAGAAAACAGAGGCAAATTTGACTTTGCATGCTGACCGCTCCCACCTTAGAAGTTCTAAGAGCAAGAAGAAACTGCAGTACAGAGTCAACGTAACGTGAAGAAGGTGAATTTATTGAGAATAGGCTCCCAGACAAAGGATACTCTGAAAAAAGTATCACAAAGGCCAGAGAAACAGCCACATCCAGAAGCAGAATAGAACTAGTGACACCGAGAGATGGGACCAATGTACCTAAAATGAATTCAGTCAGACGCAGTGCTCCAATGACAACCCTACTATTGGGAAAATCTTCCAGAAACACTGGCAGATACTGATGCTGGATCCTGACCCAGTCAGACCGATAACCCAGTGCTCCAATGACAACCCTACTATTGGGAACATCTTCCAGAAACACTGGCAGATATTGGTGCTGGATCCTGACCCAGTCAGACTGATAACCCAGTGCTCCAATGACAAGCCTACTATTGGGAAAATCTTCCAGAAACACTGGCAGATACTGATGCTGGATCCTGACCCAGACAGACTGACAGACTGATAACCCAGTGCTCCAATGACAACCCTACTATTGGGAACATATTCCAGAAACACTGGCAGATACTGATGCTGGATCCTGACCCAGTCAGACTGATAGCCCAGTGCTCCAATGACAACCCTACTGGGAACATATTCCAAAAACACTGGCAGATACTGATGCTGGATCCTGACCCAGTCAGGCTGATAACCCTGTGCTCCAATGACAACCCTACTATTGGGAAAATCTTCCAGAAACACTGGCAGATACTGATGCTGGATCCTGACCCAGTCAGATGACAGACTGATAGTCCAGTGCTCCAATGACAACCCTACCACTGGGAGAATCTTCCAGAGGAACTGGCAGATACTGATGCTGGATCCTGACCCAGTCAGACTGATAACCCAGTGCTCCAATGACAACCCTACTATTGGGAACATATTCTAGAAGAACTGGCAGATATTGGTGCTGGATCCTGACCCAGTCAGACTGATAACCCAGTGCACCAATGAAAACCCTACTATTGGGCAAATCCTCCAGAAACACTGGCAGATACTGATGCTGGATCCTGACCCAGTCAGACTGATAACCCAGTGCTCCAATGACAACCCTACTATTGGGAAAATCTTCCAGAAACACTGGCAGATACTGATGCTGGATCCTGACCCAGTCAGACTGATAACCCAGTGCTCCAATGAAAACCCTACTATTGGGAACATCTTCCAGAAACACTGGCAGATATTGATGCTGGATCCTGACCCAGTCAGACTGATAACCCAGTGCTCCAATGACAACCCTACTATTGGGCAAATCTTCCAGAAACACTGGCAGATACTGATGCTGAAGCCTGACCGGGATGGCCCAATATCCTCTATACCATGGGTGCACAACATACGGCCCGCGGGCAAGTTGCGGCCCGCCATGCTCTTTTGTCTGGCCCGCGAGGCACAAACACTTTCCTAATGGAGGGCGGCCCGCGGCCGCCCTCCATTAGGAAAGTCTTTGTTGTCTTCCGGGCCGGACAAAACACTGGCCCTCATTGGTTCAGCACACACACGCACCACTTCACTCCTACGAGCCACGTAATGCGTGTGTGCTGACCCAATGGAGGGCCAGCACTATGGCTGGCATGGTCCATAAGGCTTGATGCCGGAAGGCATTTCAGCCTTGGACCACGCCAGCCGTAGTACGATTCCAGCGTTCCAGCTTACCTGCCTTCCAGCACGTCTCCGGTAAGTGGTCTGTTTGTGTTTGTGTGTCGGGTCTGTTTTGCTTTATGTTTGTGTGTGTATGTTGCGATGAGGGGGGGGGGGTCGGATGTGTGTCGGATGTGTATGAATGTTTGGATTTGAATGTATTTTGTGTGTATGTTGAGATGCGGTGGGGGGTGTCGGATGTGTATGAATGTTTGGATTTGAATGTATTTTGTGTGTATGTTGAGATGCGAGGTGGGGGGTGTCGGATGTGTATGAATGTTTGGATTTGAATGTTTTTTGTGTGTATGTTGAGATGCGGGGGTGGGGGGTGTCGGATGTGTATGAATGTTTGGAATTGAATGTATTTTGTGTGTATGTTGAGATGCAGGGGTGGGGGGTGTCGGATGTGTATGAATGTTTTGATTTGAATGTTTTTTGTGCGCTGAGTTGGGGGGTGGGGGGTTCGGGTCTGTATGTGTGCTGATTTGGGGGGTGGGGGTTCGGGTCTGTATGGGTGCATATTTGTGTGTGTGCTGAGTTGGGGGTGGGGGGTTCGGGTCTGTGTGTGTGCTGATTTGGGGGGTGGGGGTTCGGGTCTGGTTGGGTGCTTGTGTGGGTGTGCTGATTTGGGGGGTGTGGGGTTTGGAGTTAGGGGGGGTGGGGGGTTCGGGTCTGTATGGGTGCATGTTTGTGTGTGTGCTGATTTGGAGGGTGGGGGGGGTTTGGAGTTAGGGGGGTGGGGAGTTCGGGTCTGTATGGGTGCATGTTTGTGTGTGTGCTGAGTTGGGGGGTGGGGGGTTTGGAGTTGGGGGGGTGGGAGGTTCGGGTCTGTATGGGTGCATGTTTGTGTGTGTGCTGAGTTGGGGGGTGGGGGGTTTGGAGTTGGGGGGTGGGCATTCGGGTCTGTATGGGTGCATGTTTGTGTGTGTGCTGAGTTGGGGGGTGGGGGGTTTGGAGTTGGGGGGTGGGAGGTTCGGGTCTGTATGGGTGTATGTTTGTGTGTGTGCTGAGTTGGGGGGTGGGGGGTTTGGAGTTGGGGGGGTGGGCATTCGGGTCTGTATGGGTGCATGTTTGTGTGTGTGCTGAGTTGGGGGTTGGGGGGTTTGGAGTTGGGGGGGTGGGGGGTTCGGGTCTGTATGGGTGCATGTTTGTGTGTGTGTGTGTGCTGAGTTGGAGGGTGGGGGGTTCGGGTCTGTGTGTACTGATTTGGGGGGTGGGGGTTCGGGTCTGTATGGGTGCATGTTTGTGTGTGTGCTGAGTTGGGGGGTGGGGGTTCGGGTCTGTGTGTGTGCTGATTTGGGGGGTGGGGGTTCGGGTCTGTATGAGTGCATGCTTGAGAGTGTGTGCTGAGTTGGGGGGGTACAGTGTTTGGTTGGGGGTGAGGGAGCCATGGGGCATAGTGTTTGGTTGGGGTGAGGGGCCCTGGGCATAGTGTTTGGTTGGGGGTGAGGGTGCCATGGGGCATAATATTTGGTTGGGTGTGAGGGGGCCATGGGGCATAGTGTTTGGTTGGGGGTTAGGGGGCCCTGGGGCATAGTGTTTGGTTGGGGATGAGGGGGCCATGGGGCATGGTGTTTGGTTGGGGGTAAGGGGGCCCTGGGGCATAATGTTTGGTTGTGGGTGAAGCACATGGGGCATAGTGTTTGGTTGGGGTGAGGGGGCAATGGCATAGTGTTTGGTTGGGGGTGAGGGGGCCATGGGGCATTGTGTTTGGTTGGGGGTGAGGGACATGGGGCATAGTGTTTGGTTGGGGGTGAGGGGGCCATGGGACATAGTGTTTGGCTGGGGGTGAGGGGGCCATGAGGCATAGTGTTTGGTTGGGGGTGAGGGGGCCAAGGGGCATAGTGTTTGGTTGGGGGTGAGGGGGCCATGGGGCATAGTGTTTGGTTGGGGGTGAGGGGGCCATGGGGCATAGTGTTTGGTTGGGGGTGAGGGGGCCATGGGGCAAAGTGTTTGGTTGGGGGTAAGGGGGCCCTGAGGCATAATGTTTGGTTGGGGGTGGGGGACATGGGGCATAATGTTTGTTTGGGGGTGAGGGGGCCATGGGGCATAGTGTTTGGTTGGGGTGAAGGACATGGGGCATAGTGTTTGGTTGGGGGTGAGGGGGCCATGGGGCATAGTGTTTGGTTGGGGGTGAGGGGGCCATGGGGCATAGTGTTTGGTTGGGGGTGAGGGGGCCATGGGGCATAGTGTTTGGTTGGGGGTGAGGGACATGGGGCATAATGTTTGCTTGGGGGTGAGGGGGCCATGGGGCATAGTGTTTGGTTAGGGGTGAAGGACATGGGGCTTAGTGTTTGGTTGGGGGTGAGGGGGCCATGGGGCATTGTGTTTGGTTGGGGGTGAGGGACATGGGGCATAGTGTTTGGTTGGGGGTGAGGGGGCCATGGGCATAGTGTTTGGTTGGGGTGAAGGACATGGGGCATAGTGTTTGGTTGGGGGTGAGGGGGCCATGGGCATAGTGTTTGGTTGGGGGTGAGGGGGCCATGGGGCATAGTGTTTGGTTGGGGTGAGGGGGCCATGGGCAAAGTGTTTGGTTGGGGGTAAGGGACATGGGGCATACTGTTTGGTTGGGGGTGAGGGGGCCATGGGGCATAGTGTTTGGTTGGGGGTGAGGGGGCCATGGGGCATAGTGTTTGGTTGCGGTGAGGGGCCCTGGGGCATAGTGTTTGGTTGGGGTGAGGGTGCCATGGGGCATAATATTTGGTTGGGTGTGAGGGGGCCATGGGGCATAGTGTTTGGTTGGGGGTTAGGGGGCCTTGGGGCATAGTGTTTGATTGGGGGTGAGGGGGCCATGGGGCATAGTGTTTGGTTGGGGGTAAGGGTGCCCTTTGGCATAATGTTTGGTTGGGGGTGAAGGACATGGGGCATAGTGTTTGGTTGGGGTGAGGGGGCCATGGAATAGTGTTTGGTTGGGGGTGAGGGGGCCATGGGGCATTGTGTTTGGTTGGGGGTGAGGGACATGGGGCATAGTGTTTGGTTGGGGGTGAGGGGCCATGGGACATAGTGTTTGGCTGGGGGTGAGGGGGCCATGAGGCATAGTGTTTGGTTGGGGGTGAGGGGGCCAAGGGGCATAGTGTTTGGTTGGGGTTGAGGGGGCCATGGGGCATAGTGTTTGGTTGAGGTTGAGGGGGCCATGGGGCATAGTGTTTGGTTGGGGGTGAGGGGGCCATGGGGCAAAGTAATTGGTTGGGGGTAAGGGGGCCCTGAGGCATAATGTTTGGTTGGGGGTGAGGGACATGGGGCATAATGTTTGGTTGGGGGTGAGGGGGCCATGGGGCATAGTGTTTGGTTGGGGTGAAGGACATGGGGCATAGTGTTTGGTTGGGGGTGAGGGGGCCATGGGGCATAGTGTTTGGTTGGGGGTGAGGGGGCCATGGGGCATAGTGTTTGGTTTGGGGTGAGGGGGCCATGGGGAATAATGTTTGGTTGGGTGTGAGGGGGCCATGGGGCATAGTGTTTGGTTGGGGGTGAGGGGGGCATGGGGCAACGTGTTTGGTTGGGGGTAAGGGACATGGGGCATAATGTTTGGTTGGGGGTGAGGGGGCCATGGGGCATAGTGTTTGGTTGGGGGTGAGGGACATGGGGCATAATGTTTGGTTGGGGGTGAGGGGGCCATGGGGCATAGTGTTTGGTTGGGGGTGAAGTACATGGGGCTTAGTGTTTGGTTGGGGGTGAGGGGGACATGGGGCATTGTGTTTGGTTGGGGGTGAGGGACATGGGGCATAGTGTTTGGTTGGGGTGAGGGGGGCATGGGGCATAGTGTTTGGTTGGGGTGAAGGGCATGGGGCATAGTGTTTGGTTGGGGGTGAGGGGGCCATGGGCATAGTGTTTGGTTGGGGTGAGGGGGCCATGGGCAAAGTGTTTGGTTGGGGGTAAGGGACATGGGGCATACTGTTTGGTTGGGGGTGAGGGGGCCATGGGGCATAGTGTTTGGTTGGGGGTGAGGGGGCCATGGGGCATAGTGTTTGGTTGGGGGTGAAGGACATGGGGCATAGTGTTTGGTTGGGGGTGAGGGGGCCATGGGCATAGTCTTTGGTTGGGGGTGAGGGGGCCATGGGGCATTGGGTTTTGTTGGGGGTGAGGGACATGGGGCATAGTGTTTAGTTGGGGGTGAGGGGGCCATGGGGCATAGTGTTTGGTTGGGGGTGAGGGGGCCATGGGGCATAGTGTTTGGTTGGGGGTGAGGGGGCCATGGGGCATAATGTTTGGTTGGGTGTGAGGGGGCCATGGGGCATAGTGTTTGGTTGGGGGTGAGGGGGCCATGGGGCAAAGTGTTTGGTTGGGGGTAAGGGACATGGGGCATAATGTTTGGTTGGGGGTGAGGGGGCCATGGGGCATAGTGTTTGGTTGGGGATGAGGGGGCCATGGGGCATAGTGTTTGGTTGGGGGTAAGGAGGCCCTGGGGCATAATGTTTGGTTGGGGGTGAAGGACATGGGGCATAGTGTTTGGTTGGGGTGAGGGGGCAATGGCATAGTGTTTGGTTGGGGGTGAGGGGGCCATGGGGCATTGTGTTTGGTTGGGGGTGAGGGACATGGGGCATAGTGTTTGGTTGGGGGTGAGGGGGCCATGGGACATAGTGTTTGGCTGGGGGTGAGGGGGCCATGAGGCATAGTGTTTGGTTGGGGGTGAGGGGGCCAAGGGGCATAGTGTTTGGTTGGGGGTGAGGGGGCCATGGGGCATAGTGTTTGGTTGCGGGTGAGGGGGCCATGGGGCATAGTGCATAGTGTTTGGTTGGGGGTGAGGGGGCCATGGTGCAAAGTGTTTGGTTGGGGGTAAGGGGGCCCTGAGGCATAATGTTTGGTTGGGGGTGAGGGACATGGGGCATAATGTTTGTTTGGGGGTGAGGGGGCCATGGGGCATAGTGTTTGGTTGGGGTGAAGGAAATGGGGCATAGTGTTTGGTTGGGGGTGAGGGGGCCATGGGGCATAGTGTTTGGTTAGGGGTGAAGGACATGGGGCTTAGTGTTTGGTTGGGGGTGAGGGGGCCATGGGGCATTGTGTTTGGTTGGGGGTGAGGGACATGGGGCATAGTGTTTGGTTGGGGGTGAGGGGGCCATGGGCATAGTGTTTGGTTGGGGTGAAGGACATGGGGCATAGTGTTTGGTTGGGGGTGAGGGGGCCATGGGCATAGTGTTTGGTTGGGGGTGAGGGGGCCATGGGGCATAGTGTTTGGTTGGGGTGAGGGGGCCATGGGCAAAGTGTTTGGTTGGGGGTAATGGACATGGGGCATACTGTTTGGTTGGGGGTGAGGGGGCCATGGGGCATAGTGTTTGGTTGGGGGTGAGGGGGCCATGGGGCATAGTGTTTGGTTGCGGTGAGGGGCCCTGGGGCATAGTGTTTGGTTGGGGTGAGGGTGCCATGGGGCATAATATTTGGTTGGGTGTGAGGGGGCCATGGGGCATAGTGTTTGGTTGGGGGTTAGGGGGCCTTGGGGCATAGTGTTTGATTGGGGGTGAGGGGGCCATGGGGCATAGTGTTTGGTTGGGGGTAAGGGTGCCCTGGGGCATAATGTTTGGTTGGGGGTGAAGGACATGGGGCATAGTGTTTGGTTGGGGTGAGGGGGCCATGGCATAGTGTTTGGTTGGGGGTGAGGGGGCCATGGGGCATTGTGTTTGGTTGGGGGTGAGGGACATGGGGCATAGTGTTTGGTTGGGGGTGAGGGGGCCATGGGACATAGTGTTTGGCTGGGGGTGAGGGGGCCATGAGGCATAGTGTTTGGTTGGGGGTGAGGGGGCCAAGGGGCATAGTGTTTTGTTGGGGTTGAGGGGGCCATGGGGCATAGTGTTTGGTTGAGGTTGAGGGGGCCATGGGGCATAGTGTTTGGTTGGGGGTGAGGGGGCCATGGGGCAAAGTAATTGGTTGGGGGTAAGGGGGCCCTGAGGCATAATGTTTGGTTGGGGGTGAGGGACATGGGGCATAATGTTTGGTTGGGGGTGAGGGGGCCATGGGGCATAGTGTTTGGTTGGGGTGAAGGACATGGGGCATAGTGTTTGGTTGGGGGTGAGGGGGCCATGGGGCATAGTGTTTGGTTGGGGGTGAGGGGGCCATGGGGCATAGTGTTTGGTTTGGGGTGAGGGGGCCATGGGGAATAATGTTTGGTTGGGTGTGAGGGGGCCATGGGGCATAGTGTTTGGTTGGGGGTGAGGGGGGCATGGGGCAACGTGTTTGGTTGGGGGTAAGGGACATGGGGCATAATGTTTGGTTGGGGGTGAGGGGGCCATGGGGCATAGTGTTTGGTTGGGGGTGAGGGACATGGGGCATAATGTTTGGTTGGGGGTGAGGGGGCCATGGGGCATAGTGTTTGGTTGGGGGTGAAGTACATGGGGCTTAGTGTTTGGTTGGGGGTGAGGGGGACATGGGGCATTGTGTTTGGTTGGGGGTGAGGGACATGGGGCATAGTGTTTGGTTGGGGTGAGGGGGGCATGGGGCATAGTGTTTGGTTGGGGTGAAGGACATGGGGCATAGTGTTTGGTTGGGGGTGAGGGGGCCATGGGCATAGTGTTTGGTTGGGGGTGAGGGGGCCATGGGGCATAGTGTTTGGTTGGGGTGAGGGGGCCATGGGAAAAGTGTTTGGTTGGGGGTAAGGGACATGGGGCATACTGTTTGGTTGGGGGTGTGAGGGGGCCATGGGGCATAGTGTTTGGTTGGGGGTGAGGGGGCCATGGGGCATAGTGTTTGGTTGGGGGTGAAGGACATGGGGCATAGTGTTTGGTTGGGGGTGAGGGGGCCATGGGGCATTGGGTTTTGTTGGGGGTGAGGGACATGGGGCATAGTGTTTAGTTGGGGGTGAGGGGGCCATGGGGCATAGTGTTTGGTTGGGGGTGAGGGGGCCATGGGGCATAGTGTTTGGTTGGGGGTGAGGGGGCCATGGGGCATAATGTTTGGTTGGGTGTGAGGGGGCCATGGGGCATAGTGTTTGGTTGGGGGTGAGGGGGCCATGGGGCAAAGTGTTTGGTTGGGGGTAAGGGACATGGGGCATAATGTTTGGTTGGGGGTGAGGGGGCCATGGGGCATAGTGTTTGGTTGGGGGTGAGGGACATGGGGCATAATGTTTGGTTGGGGGTGAGGGGGCCATGGGGCATAGTGTTTGGTTGGGGGTGAAGGACATGGGGCATAGTGTTTGGTTGGCGGTGAGGGGGCCATGGGCATAGTGTTTGGTTGGGGGTGAGGGGGCCATGGGGCATTGTGTTTGGTTGGGGGTGAGGGACATGGGGCATAGTGTTTGGTTGGGGGTGAGGGGGCCATGGGGCATAGTGTTTGGTTGGGGGTGAAGGACATGGGGCATAGTGTTTGGTTGGGGTGAGGGGTCCATGGGCATAGTGTTTGGTTGGGGTGAGGGGGCCATGGGGCATAGTGTTTGGTTGGGGTGAGGGGGCCATGGGCAAAGTGTTTGGTTGGGGGTAAGGGCCATGGGGCATAATGTTTGGTTGGGGGTGAGGGGGCCATGGGGCATAGTGTTTAGTTGGGGGTGAGGGACATGGGGCATAATGTTTGGTTGGGGGTGAGGGGGCCATGGGGCATAGTGTTTGGTTGGGGATGAAGGACATGGGGCATAGTGTTTGGTTGGGGGTGAGGGGGCCATGGGCATAGTGTTTGGTTGGGGTGAGGGGGCCATGGGGCATTGTGTTTTGTTGGGGGTGAGGGACATGGGGCATAGTGTTTGGTTGGGGGTGAGGGGGCCATGGGGCATAGTGTTTGGTTGGGGGTGAGGGGGCCACGGGGCTTAGTGTTTGGTTGGGGGTGACGGTGCCATGGGGCATAATGTTTGGTTGGGGGTGAGGGGGCCACGGGGCATAGTGTTTGGTTGGGGGTGAGGGGGCCACGGGGCATAGTGTTTGGTTGGGGGTGAGGGGGCCACGGGGCATAGTGTTTGGTTGGGGGTGAGGGGGCCCTGGGGCATAATGTTTGGTTGGGGGTGAGGGGCCCTGGGGCATAGTGTTTGGTTGGGGGTGAGGGGGCCATGGGGCATAGTGTTTGGTTGGGGGTGAGGGGGCCATGGGGCATAGTGTTTGGTTGGGGGTGAGGGGCCCTGGGGCATAGTGTTTGGTTGGGGGTGAGGGGCCATGGGGCATAGTGTTTGGTTGGGGGTGAGGGGGCCATGGGGCATAGTGTTTGGTTGGGGGTGAGGGGCCCTGGGGCCTAGTGTTTGGTTGGGGGTGAAGGACATGGGACATAGTGTTTGGTTGGGGGTGAGGGGGCCATGTGCATAGTGTTTGGTTGGGGTGAGGGGGCCATGGGGCATTGTGTTTTGTTGGGGGTGAGGGACATGGGGCATAGTGTTTGGTTGGTGTGAGGGTGCCATGGCATAGTGTTTGGTTGGGGGTGAGGGGGCCATGGGGCATTGTGTTTGGTTGGGGGTGAGGGACATGGGGCATAGTGTTTGGTTGGGGGTGAGGGGGCCATGGGACATAGTGTTTGGCTGGGGGTGAGGGGGCCATGAGGCATAGTGTTTTGTTGGGGGTGAGGGGGCCAAGGGGCATAGTGTTTGGTTGGGGTGAGGGGGCCATGGGGCATAGTGTTTGGTTGGGGGTGAGGGGGCCATGGGGCATAGTGTTTGGTTGGGGGTGAGGGGGCCATGGGGCAAAGTGTTTGGTTGGGGGTAAGGGGGCCCTGAGGCATAATGTTTGGTTGGGGGTGAGGGACATGGGGCATAATGTTTGTTTGGGGGTGAGGGGGCCATGGGGCATAGTGTTTGGTTGGGGTGAAGGACATGGGGCATAGTGTTTGGTTGGGGGTGAGGGGGCCATGGGGCATAGTGTTTGGTTGGGGGTGAGGGGGCCATGGGGCATAGTGTTTGGTTGGGGGTGAGGGGGCCATGGGGCATAATGTTTGGTTGGGTGTGAGGGGGCCTTGGGGCATAGTGTTTGGTTGGGGGTGAGGGGGGCATGGGGCAACGTGTTTGGTTGGGGGTAAGGGACATGGGGCATAATGTTTGGTTGGGGGTGAAGGGCATGGGGCATAGTGTTTGGTTGGGGGTGAGGGGGCCATGGGCATAGTGTTTGGTTGGGGTGAGGGGGCCATGGGGCATTGTGTTTTGTTGGGGGTGAGGGACATGGGGCATAGTGTTTGGTTGGGGTGAGGGGGCCATGGCATAGTGTTTGGTTGGGGGTGAGGGGGCCATGGGGCATTGTGTTTGGTTGGGGGTGAGGGACATGTGGCATAGTGTTTGGTTGGGGGTGAGGGGGCCATGGGACATAGTGTTTGGCTGGGGGTGAGGGGGCCATGGGGCAACGTGTTTGGTTGGGGGTAAGGGACATGGGGCATAATGTTTGGTTGGGGGTGAAGGACATGGGGCATAGGGTTTGGTTGGGGGTGAGGGGGCCATGGGGCATAGTGTTTGGTTGGGGGTGAGGGGCCCTGGGGCATAGTGTTTGGTTGGGGGTGAGGGGGCCATGGGGCAAAGTGTTTGGTTGGGGGTAAGGGGGCCCTGAGGCATAATGTTTGGTTGGGGGTGAGGGACATGGGGCATAATGTTTGTTTGGGGGTGAGGGGGCCATGGGGCATAGTGTTTGGTTGGGGTGAAGGACATGGGGCATAGTGTTTGGTTGGGGGTGAGGGGGCCATGGGGCATAGTGTTTGGTTGGGGGTGAGGGGGCCATGGGGCATAGTGTTTGGTTGGGGGTGAGGGGGCCATGGGGCATAATGTTTGGTTGGGTGTGAGGGGGCCTTGGGGCATAGTGTTTGGTTGGGGGTGAGGGGGGCATGGGGCAACGTGTTTGGTTGGGGGTAAGGGACATGGGGCGTAATGTTTGGTTGGGGGTGAAGGACATGGGGCATAGTGTTTGGTTGGGGGTGAGGGGGCCATGGGCATAGTGTTTGGTTGGGGTGAGGGGGCCATGGGGCATTGTGTTTTGTTGGGGGTGAGTGACATGGGGCATAGTGTTTGGTTGGGGTGAGGGGGCCATGGCATAGTGTTTGGTTGGGGGTGAGGGGGCCATGGGGCATTGTGTTTGGTTGGGGGTGAGGGACATGTGGCATAGTGTTTGGTTGGGGGTGAGGGGGCCATGGGACATAGTGTTTGGCTGGGGGTGAGGGGGCCATGGGGCAACGTGTTTGGTTGGGGGTAAGGGACATGGGGCATAATGTTTGGTTGGGGGTGAAGGACATGGGGCATAGGGTTTGGTTGGGGGTGAGGGGGCCATGGGGCATAGTGTTTGGTTGGGGGTGAGGGGCCCTGGGGCATAGTGTTTGGTTGGGGGCGAGGGGCCCTGGGGCATAGTGTTTGGTTGGGGGTGAGGGGGCCATGGGGCATAGTGTTTGGTTGGGGGTGAGGGGCCCTGGGGCATAGTGTTTGGTTGGGGGTGAGGGGCCATGGGGCATAGTGTTTGGTTGGGGGTGAGGGTGCCATGGGGCATAGTGTTTGGTTGGGGGTGAAGGACATGGGGCATAGTGTTTGGTTGGGGGTGAGGGGGCCCTGGGGCATAGTGTTTGGTTGGGGTGAGGTACAGGGGGCATAGTGTTTGCTTGGGGGTGAGGGACGGGGGCATAGTGTTTGGTTGGGGGTGAGGGGGCCATGGGGCATTGTGTTTGGTTGGGGTGAGGGACATGGGGCATAGTGTTTGGTTGGGGGTGAGGGGTACATGGGGCATAGTGTTTGGTTGGGGGTGAGGGGGCCATGGGGCATAGTGTTTGGTTGGGGGTGAGGGGTCCTGGGGCATAGTGTTTGGTTGGGGGTGAGGGGCCATGGGGCATAGTGTTTGGTTGGGGGTGAGGGTGCCATGGGGCATAGTGTTTGGTTGGGGGTGAAGGCCATGGGGCATAGTGTTTGGTTGGGGGTGAGGGGGCCCTGGGGCATAGTGTTTGGTTGGGGTGAGGTACAGGGGGCATAGTGTTTGCTTGGGGGTGAGGGACGGGGGCATAGTGTTTGGTTGGGGGTGAGGGGGCCATGGGGCATTGTGTTTGGTTGGGGTGAGGGACATGGGGCATAGTGTTTGGTTGGGGGTGAGGGGTACATGGGGCATAGTGTTTGGTTGGGGGTGAGGGGATCATGGGGCATAGTGTTTGGTTGGGGGTGAGGGAGCCATGGAGCATAGTGTTTGGTTGGGGGTGAGGGGGCCATGGGGCATTGTGTTTGGTTGGGGGAGAGGGACATGGGGCATAGTGTTTGGTTGGGGCTGAGGGGGCCATGGGGCATAGTGTTTGGTTGGGGGTGAGGGGCCCTGGGGCATAGTGTTTGGTTGGGGGTGAGGGGGCCATGGGGCATAGTGTTTGGTTGGGGGTGAGGGTGCCATGGGGCATAGTGTTTGGTTGGGGGTGAAGGACATGGGGCATAGTGTTTGGTAGGGGGTGAGGGGGCCCTGGGGCATAGTGTTTGGTTGGGGTGAGGTACAGGGGGCATAGTGTTTGCTTGGGGGTGAGGGACGGGGGCATAGTGTTTGGTTGGGGGTGAGGGGCCCATGGGGCATTGTGTTTGGTTGGGGTGAGGGACATGGGGCATAGTGTTTGGGTGGGGGTGAGGGGTACATGGGGCATAGTGTTTTGTTGGGGGTGAGGGGGCCATGGGGCATAGTGTTTGGTTGGGGGTGAGGGAGCCATGGGGCATAGTGTTTGGTTGGGGGTGAGGGGGCCATGGGGCATTGTGTTTGGTTGGGGGTGAGGGACATGGGGCATAGTGTTTGGTTGGGGGTGAGGGGGCCATGGGGCATAGTGTTTGGTTGGGGGTGAGGGGGCCATGGGGCATTGTGTTTGGTTGGGGGTGAGGGACATGGGGAATAGTGTTTGGTTGGGGGTGAGGGGGCCGTGGGGCATAGTGTTTGGTTGGGGGTGAGGGGGCCATGGGGCATAGTGTTTGGTTGGGGGTGAGGGGGCCGTGGGGCATAGTGTTTGTTTGGGGTGAGGGGGCCCTGGGGCATAGTGTTTGTTTGGGGGTGAGCGGGCCATGGGGCATAGTGTTTGGTTGGGGGTGAGGGGGCCATGGGGCATAGTGTTTGTTTGGGGGTGAGGGGGCCCTGGGGCATAGTGTTTGGTTGGGGGTGAGGGGGCCATGGGGCATAGTGTTTGTTTGGGGGTGAGGGGGCCCTGGGGCATAGTGTTTGGTTGGGGGTGAGGGGGCCATGGGGCATAGTGTTTGTTTGGGGGTGAGGGGGCCCTGGGGCATAGTGTTTGTTTGGGGGTGAGGGGGCCATGGGGCATAGTGTTTGGTTGGGGGTGAGGCTGCCATGGGGCATAGTGTTTGTTTGGGGGTGAGGGAGCCCTGGGGCATAGTGTTTGTTTGGGGGTGAGGGGGCCATGGGGCATAGTGTTGCACTCCAAGAGCGAACCCAATAATAAAGCTAAAACAGGGACAGTTAGGAGATGTTCATCTTTGGCGTTTTGAGGAAACCTGAGTCAACGAAGGCCATACTCCTCTTGGGCAACCCAAACAGCAAACTATAGCAGTCCAAGATAACGGCATGTCCATTCTAGGGTATAAGTTAATTAAACAGGCGAGATACAATAACTAAATAGAAATAAATTATAACAATGGAAAATGTGTAGTACAAAATGTAAGTTTGAAAGGCAAATAAAAATCGTTACCCCTCAAAAACTTTTTTTTTTCCATGCGTTAAGTACAAATTGGGGGTTTTAAAAGCCTCCTGCCACGCCCCGCCTACCGCCCCTCCCACATTTACTTTTCGGCCCACTATAGCCCTCATGTAAGGTACTTTCGGCCCTCTGTCAAAATCAGTTGTGCACCCCTGCTCTATACTAAGCCCCCCCCTGGAATGAACTCAGCCCCAGCTTTATGGCTAACAAAGGACAGGGAGGACAGACAGACATTGTAACTGCAATCCGATAACAGGATCCTACAAATGCCATCATTGTAACATGTGTCGATATGCACGGAATCATACCACCAGCTGTGCTAAAGCAATCAGCATGAACGAGTCCCTTCAGTGCAGGACGACATGCGTAACACACACCTGCTTTGATGTATATCTGTCATGGCCACAGTGCGAGTGTCCCCTTGTGACAGATCAGGCGGCTATGAGTCGTAGTTAGGACACCTGTGGCAGTGATGTACTGAGGCGCAGAGACGCACTGTCTCCTATCACCCGGCAGCCCATCACTCACCCCGCAGTTATTAGAAGATGGCCATCGCCTGCTGTAAATCACTGCCCGCGACAGGGAGCAGGGGAGCAGGTGAACAGATGCCCCCCACCCCCTCTTCCAGGCACGTCACGTGCTCCCATACACCGCCCCCTCCCTGTGCGCCCCCTCCTCGCCTCACTCCACCACTGTCGCTCATCTCGCATTGTTTGCTGCCTGTGTTCCTATTAAGTCGCCTCTCTCTCCAGGCCGTCCGTCCCCTGCCACGGAGCGGGGTGGGGGCATTGTGCCATATGGAGGGTGGGGGCACTCACTGGGTTCCCTCTGCATGATGGATTTGGGGGCCGAGCATGGCGGTGTGGGGGGGGGAGGTGGTGAAGTGCAGAGCACAGTAGTCAGAGGGTTACATTGGGGTGGGGGGGGCGTGGGGGCAGAGAAGTAACAGCACCCCAATCCTGTTGGATTTGCCTTCAGATGCGCTGAAGTGGATCAAGTTCTTGTAGGGTCGCCCTGTGGCAGGCGACTCATTTCTGGCCAGGAACTGGGCACAGTGCACGTCAGGTGCCAGGCTGAGCTGTGCACAGATCCAAAGCAACTCAGCGTATTTCACGAGCGCTCTGGCCTGGCACACGTGCATTACCTGCTTCCTCTCATAAGGGTGATGGCAGCGGGTGCTGCCCAGGGCCAGCCTGGGTAACGGTCACCAACTCCATGCTCCACTCCGTGCTCCCCGAGGTCTCCAGGCGCTTGGTCTCACGATCCCGGCTGGAGACGGTCACGGAGGAGCATTTAGGAGGCCTCTTGTGGGGTTCCGCCCGTGGCTTGCGGCCCCTCGTCTGTGTCCCACTCGCATCCCATGTGCAGCTTAGGCCGGAGGTGCAACCTTTACATGGGACTCTTGGCGGACCCTTTCCCTGCCCACAGTATGTCTTCTTAGTTTGCGCTACACCTATATACCACAGCAGGCAGGGGGGACATGACCCGCAAGGAGGAACACACAGCCTGTAGGTGTTGTGTGGTTATTTGCCCACTCATTGACTGTGCTGACCCCAATGGCCTTTCCCACCCACTACCTGCCCCTTCTCGCCCAGAACAAATCGTTCTTGGAACACCTTGAGATCATTCTATCAAGCAGTAACATCAAACTTTAGCCTGCCACTGGTTTTCCTAAGCAGTCTGCTGAGAGTGAATGGCTTAATTACAGCTGTAAATGGCTACTTGTGAGATAAAAATCACCTAACCAAGTGGGCCTCCAGCCACTGGATGTCTACCTCTTCCATGCACTGAAGTCCTGTTGAAACCAAGCAACGACAAAGCCAACACTTTTGCCTTGAGTTATTGGAGAGACATTGGGTAGATACGGCCGTCATCTGCCCAGGTAATACCCCATATTTTTGCTTTTGCGATTTTATGGCCAGGTAGTACCATTATAGCCGTGCCTAGAACTTATGGCCAGGTAGTACCATTATAGCCGCGCCTAGATCTTATGGCCAGGTAGTACCATTATAGCAGTGCCTAGATCATATGGCCAGGTAGTACCATTATAGCAGTGCCTAGATCTTATGGCCAGGTAGTACCATTATAGCAGTGCCTAGATCTTACGGCCAGGCAGTACCATTATAGCAGTGCCTAGATCTTATGGCCAGGTAGTACCATTATAGCCGCGCCTAGATCTTATGGCCAGGTAGTACCATTATAGCAGTGCCTAGATCATATGGCCAGGTAGTACCATTATAGCAGTGCCAGGATCTTATGGCCAGGCAGTACCATTATAGCAGTGCCTAGATCTTATGGCCAGGTAGTACCATTATAGCCGCGCCTAGATCTTATGGCCAGGTAGTACCATTATAGCAGTGCCTAGATCATATGGCCAGGTAGTACCATTATAGCAGTGCCAGGATCTTATGGCCAGGTAGTACCATTATAGCTGTGCCTAGTAAATGGCTATCCCACACCAGTGTATCCACCAGGATATCTCCAATGGCTGATCCGTTTGAGCCATCAAGGCATTAATTGATGGCCACCCTTTTGATCAAGGAATGAAGTCTCAAAGCCACTCTGGACCGGTTCTGGGTGAACGCCCTGTCACAGTCTCACGCATAGGACATGTAGACTCGGGGCGCACCATGAGACCCAGGTGGATGCCATGGTTGCCTCAGGCTTTTTCTAGTTACGTGTATGGCAGTAGGCAGATGGGGAGCAGATGCAAGAGGATCTAGGTCACCTGGCCTAAGCCTAGCCCACCTGGTGCCTTTCTGGTTGCCACTCTTTTTCCCTACTTATGGAGCCCTCCTGGCCTAAGCCCAGCCCACCTGGTGCCTTCCTGGTTGCTGCTCTTTTTCCCTACTTAAGGAGCCCTCCTGGCCTAAGCCCCGCTCACCTGGTGCCTTCCTGGTTGCTGCTCTTTTCCCCTACTTAATGCGCTCTCCAGCCTCTTTTACTTTGCAGATGGGGACCAGGTGCAAGTGGATCTATGTCACTTGGCCTAAGCCCCACCCACCTCGTGCCTTTCTGGTTGCCACTCTTTTTCCCTACTTAAGGAGCCCTCATGGCCAAGGCCCCGCCCACCTGGAGCCTTCCTGGTTACGGCTCTTTTTCCCTACTTAAGGAGCCCTCCAGCCTCTTTTCCTTTGCAGATGGGGAGCAGGTGTAAGTGGATCTAGGTCAGCTGGCCTAAGCCCCGCCCACCTGGTTCCTTCATGGTTTCCGCTCTTTTTCCCTACTTAAGGAGATCTCCTGCCCTTTGCCTCGTCCACCTGGTGCCTTCCTAGTTGCCGGTCTTTTTCCCTACTTAAGGGTCCTGCCTGGCCTAAGCCCCGCCCATCTGGTGCTTTCCTGGTTGACGCTCTTTTTCCCTAATTAAGGGGCCCTTGTGGCCTAAGCCCGGCCCACCTGGTGCCTTCCTGGTTGCCACACTTTTTCCCTACTTAAGGAGCCCTCAAGCTTCTTTTCCTTTGCAGATGTAGAGCAAGTGCAAGTGGATCTAGGTCACCAGGACTAAGACCGCCCACTTTCTTAGCCCTGCCTCTTCCTTTCGGCTCTTAACTCTCAGATCCACTGTGTCTCTCGCCTGGGCTTCCGAAGCGAAGGGTAGACGAAGAAAAGGGCAATTCCTGTTACCCCTGCCCAGACAGCAGGTAAGCATGCACCAACATGTGCTTACTTCCTCTGTCCCCAGAGGCCATCCCCACCATCATCAGTCAAAGCCAACGTCAACTTCTCCAATGCTGGGGTGAAGACAGGTGTTCCGTGGCACAGTAAATTGTGCATTTGTAAAAGTTATAATCTTGTGCTACAGCGTGTGTGTGCAGTGCGCCCGCAGCGGCACCTCCCTGACTGCATGGTCCCTCGCAACTCCCTATCGGGTGTGCCTTACGTCCCCCCCTTCTCCAGCACCCACGCGCCCTCTTTGCTCTTCCATATTGACTGCCCTGTATTGTATTACTCTGTCTTCTGCTGCATTCTTCCTTCTTCTAGGTTTACATTTGTTGACTGCTTTGTCATTTTGTATATTGTTCTATGTTCTGTTGTATTCCACCCTTCTCTAGGTGCTCTTTTTAATGACTGCTCTGTTCCTGATGCCCTGGTAACCTGATTTGCTTACCAGACATCCTTGTTTTCTGCCTGCTCTTCCATCGGAGTGCTTGTCTACTTAGTCAGTCAATCGTCCATTATTGTCTTGTCCCTTTCTGTCTCATCTGCTTGCACCCTTCTTGTGTCCTCCCCTAGTGCCTCCCCCCACCTTTCCCCTCCACCCCTCTTCCTCTCTCATCTTCCCCCACCCACTCTATGGTGCTCTCTGTTTCTCCAATCTTTTCAAACTGCTTCTCTATCGACTATCCTGCTCTCCACACTACGTCTGGTTGGAAGAATTCAAAAAAGGATATCCTGGTCTCCAACCCATGCCTCCCTATCGCTGACGCCTATACCAGTGCTTCCTCCAGGCAAACCTTCCCTGACATCCTCTTTGTCGTTCCCTCGCCAGACCTATGGACTCTACATATGGTCTCTGTGCTCTCTCCTTTCTCTTCTTCTCCCATTAATGGTGGCGCCCGGTGGGATGCTCTCCTGTCCTCCTTCCATTCCTCTAAGGTCATCATTAATGTTTACTCAAATGGGACCGCCTTGGTCCAAGGCCCTCAAGCCAATCTTCTGCTCTTTGATAGCTGCTTCCCGCACCTCATCAATTTATTTTCTTCTCCTGCTGTCCCTTCTCTCCCTCCTTCGGCTTCCTTGCCTCCCCCCCTCTGCCTTCTCCTTGGCTACCTTGCCCTCTCCTTCCCTCTCTGCCCCCCCTTGTGCTCCTTCTACACCTCCCCAGGGTGTACCTCTGATTTGTACCCCTCCCCGGAAGTCATTCAAGGTTGGCAACCTTCTTCTTATTGCCACTCTCAACTCTCGCTCAGCTGTCAAACACTCCTCTGACATCTGCCGCCTCCTGGAAGAACTTGATCTTGATGTCCTCGGGGTCTCACCGAGACATGGTTCATGGCCAGCTCTTTCACAAGCTTTAGCACTCTCCTCCCTGATGGCTACAAGATCCTCTCCACACCCAGACCCAACAGTTCCGGAGAGGGTGTAGCTCTGTTCTTACCGGAGTGGATTCCTGCCTCTGTCATTCCTACACAGGCCTACTCCTCTTTCGAATGCCTTGCCTGCAGGCCCTCTCTCTCTCCTGGCCACTCTCTTACCATGGATACTAACTATCAGCCACCTGGTAAGATCACCTCCTTCCTCTCTGAGAGGGCGGACCTCTCCTCCTCCCTCCTGGCCTCCACCACTCAACACCTCCTTCTTGGAGACTTTAACATCCACCTGGATGCTTCTTGTCCCAACTCTGGACACTTTCTTGACCTCTGCGATTCTCTCTCTATCTTTCTATTCTCCCCTCTGGCCCAACTCACTCTGCAGGGCACACTCTGGATGTTCTGATCGCCTCAGACCTCTCCCTCTCCATCCCCCTCACCACTCCTCTCTCCTGGAGTGATCACTTTCTCCTTTCCTCCCATCTCTCCCTCTCTACTCCTCAGGCCAAGCCAACCCCAGCACTGCCACCTACCTTCTAGGTCATCCGACCCATGAAGCATGTGTCAGTTGAGGCTTTCGCTCCCACTTTCTCGCCCCCCCTCCCCTTTTGGCTGACTCACACCCTGACGCAGCCCTTTCCATGCTCCACTCTTCTATCTCTGATACTCTTGATGTTCTTGCTCCTGTCATGAGGATCCACTTGAAGCCCAAAGCCAAGTGCAACTCCTGGTATGACTCTGACCTCGTCACCCTTAAATGCAAGTGCAGGTTGGCTGAGAGGAAATTGCTAGCTTCTTGCACATCCTCTGACAAACTTGCCTGCCGCCTGCTCCAAAGGCAATTCCGGCTCTCTGTCCGCACAAATAAGAGAGCCCACATCGAAGCCTGCGCCTCTGTGGCATCTAAAAACTCGGCCGAACTCTTTAAAATCTGCAAGGAGCTGGCAAATCCTCCTGCAGTCTCTACTTCTCCTGTCCCCTCACATCTAATTTCATCACTAAAACCCAGGACATCCTGTCCACCATCTTGTCTGCTACTCCTCCTCCCTCTACTCTCTCATCTACTTCCGGCCCCTCTGTGGCCATTTCTCCTCTCTCTTTCTCTTCCTTTCCGTTCTCCCCTGATGAGGTTTCTAGACAAGTCCGATCTATGAAAGTCTTGTCAAAACAGGTTCTTCCCTGTTATTCCAAAATCATCAAGGACCACATTGACACCCTTGCTCCTGACGTGGCTGACTTCTGCAACCACTCCTTTGCCACTGGAGCCTTCCATTCCCCCCTGAAGCATTGTCTTGTGCACCCTCTTCTCAAGAAACCCTCAGCCGACCCCTCCTGCCCGGCTATTGCCCGATCTCCATCATTTGTTTGCTGGGAAAACTCCTGGAATAGCTGGCCATCTCCCAGCTTAATCATCACACTAAGTCTGTTGGTTGTCTCCATGACCATCAGTCTGGCTTCAGATCAGCCAGAAGCACAGAAACGTCTCTCCTGAACATCCGTGAAGACCTGCTCTCTAACCTTGATTCTAATCTCCCCTCTGTACTCATCTTATTTGATCTCTCTTCTGCCTTTGCATGGTCAACCATTCCATCCTGCTCAATCGTCTCACTGATCAAGCTCTGGCCTGGCTGACCTCATTCCTCTCTGATCGAACCTCCCAGGTCCAACTTGGATCCTTCCTTGCCTCTATCTCACTCTTTAGCTGTCGTGTTCCCCAGGGGTCTAACATGTCGCCCTGGCTTTTCAACCAATACCTGGCACCTCTCACCCACTGCATTACCGCTCTCTGCACCAACTTTCAGTGCTATGAGGATGACAGCAGCTCGTTTTCAGGCTCCCCTCTGCCACCTCTTCTCCTTCTCTCATCTCCGACTGTCTGGCTGCTATCCAGGAGTGGTGTGCCACCAACATTCTCTGCCTTAATGTCAGTAAGATGGAGATTCTCCTCATCGGCAAACCTGCCCCCTCCTTTCCTGTCACTCTCTGGCCGGCCTCCCTTTGCCCTCTTCCTTCTCCCACCAGTGAGGCTAAAAACCTCTGGGTCATCTTTGGCTCTGCTCTCTCCTTCTCTCCTCACATCTCTAACGTCACACTATCAGCTGCACCTCCTCAGAGGTATTCTTCCCTTCCCCTCCTTCCCCCAGAAGCTCACTGTCTCTAGTGCCCTAGTTATCTCTAGGCTGGACTACTTCAACAGCCTCTATCTAAATCTGCCTGCTTCTACTCTATGCCCTCTGCAACTTATCCAGAACAGGACTGCAAGACTTGTTCTTGGCCTCAAGCCCAGGGATCGTATCTCTCCAGCACTGAAATATCTGCATTGGCTCCCAGTGGCTGCAAGGATTAAGTTCAAGACCCTCTGCATTGTCCACAAGGCCTTCTGGGGCCTGGGTCCTCAATACCTTCCTACTCCAGCTCTTCGCTCCTCCACCTCCAACACCCTCAGGGTTAGTCGCTTCTCCAAGCAGAAAATTGGTGATAGATCTATTTCTTTGGCTGTGGCCTGTGGCCTCCCTCTGGAACAGCCTCCCTGCCTCTCTGAAACTCGAGGAGAACCATCTCTGGTTCCAGGAGCACCGACCTACCTCTTAGCTTCTGCATTCTCTCTTCCTTTCCCCTGCTGATTTCCTGTCTGATACTGCACTGGTCACCTGGCTATCCTCTGATTTTGGGGCCAGGTTCCTGCCCACCCAGTTGCACGCCCGCACTGCCTCCCAGCAACCCTTGCACTTGGGTCTGTATCTGTAACCCTACAGTCCCCTTACATGCACTTTTGATACCTACTGTCTGCAGTTACCCTTGCACCTTCCACCTGCTGACGGCACATCTTGTTATTGTTTTGATCCCTTGTACAGAACTGCCCCCTCCCCTTTCCCCTGGCACTTTTCTGCTCCCCCCTCTCGCAACCTAATTGTCAATTTGCCTAGTAAGATCGTTGTCTCTGTCTTCCCCTTTCCTTTCCTCGACGTGCCTTGAAACACCTGTGTATAGGCGCATGGCAAATACCCAATATGCAGTTTCGTCTTGCGGGGGACCTCCCAAACTCTTTGAAGGGTACGTGTATTCACACCCGGGGGAGCGCGCAAAGGTATCTGATCTGGCAGTTTTTGCTTTGCATGTGGCCATGTCGGGGGCATTCCGGCTGCGACTTGTGAATACGGTTACTTTGTCTGAACAATTCCATGGATACGCGGGCGCGGATTTTTTCTTCTGCACGCAGTCTCGCGCGGGTTCCTTCTCAG
Source organism: Ambystoma mexicanum (assembly GCF_040938575.1). NCBI lineage: Eukaryota > Metazoa > Chordata > Amphibia > Caudata > Ambystomatidae > Ambystoma > Ambystoma mexicanum. The sequence goes on along the minus strand of NC_090924.1, from coordinate 1,465,736,040 downwards.
CGCGCAGCCCTTGCAGGATTTCAGCGCACATTTCCATGAATCGGGCCGTATAACCCATCAGGGAACACCATCACAAATACGACGCTCTTTGTTGCCATTCGTCGAGTGCATCATAACGTGGCATTTGTTGCGCAAATGCGCCACAGGCTCTGAACGGAGCGCTAAAATCAGTGCAGAATTCGCCACACAGTGCATTTGGCGCCATGTGTCGACACAGCAGAGGGGATTTTGAAAGCCAACCAGGAAATGCCCTGAGCATGTCAGATTTGCTCCAGCTAATTCATACCTTAATGGCAAAACATGCATCTGGAGCAGGTCTGGAGCGTCCTGGAGCGTCCTGGAGCATCCTGGAGCGTCCTGGAGCATCCCGGAGTGTCCTGAAGCGTCCTGGAGCATCCTGGAGCGTCCTGAAGCGTCCTGGAGCGTCCTGAAGCGTCCTGGAGCATCCTTGAGCGTCCTGAAGCGTCCTGGAGCGTCCTGGAGCATCCTGGAGCGTCCTGAAGCATCCTGGAGCATCCTGGAGCTGCCTGAAAATGTGATGCAAAAAGGCACACTCAGGGGCCTCTAGAGCTGCTCAGGGGCATCTCCGGATCTGCCCCGGATTTAGCTTTCTGCAGCAGGCAGGAGGCAGCGGGGGCAGATCTGAGCTGCTCTGGGGCATCTCCGGATTTGCCCCGGATTTAGCTTTCTGCAGCATGCAGGAGGCGGCGGGGGCAGATCTGAGCTGCTCTGGGGCAGCTCCGGATCTGCCCCGGATTTAGCTTTCTGCAGCAGGCAGGAGGCAGCGGGGGCAGATCTGAGCTGCTCTGGGGCATCTCCGGATTTGCCCCGGATTTAGCTTTCTGCAGCATGCAGGAGGCAGCGGGGGCAGATCTGAGCTGCTCTGGGGCATGTCCGGATCTGCCCCGGATTTAGCTTTCTGCAGCAGGCAGGAGGCAGCGGGGGCAGATCTGAGCTGCTCAGGGGCATGTCCGGATCTGCCCCGGATTTAGCTTTCTGCAGCAGGCAGGAGGGAGTGGGGGCAGATCGGAGCTGCTCAGGGGCAGCTCCGGATCTGCCCCGGTTTTAGCTTTTTCTGCAGCAGGTAGGAGGCAGCGGGGGCAGATCGGTAGGAGGCAGCGGGGGCAGATCTGAGCTGCGATGGGGCAGCTCCGTATCTGCTCCGGTTTTAGCTTTCTGCAGCAGACAGGAGGGAGCGGGGGCAGATCGGAGCTGCTCAGGGGCAGCTCCAGATCTGCCCCGGTTTTAGCTTTTTCTGCAGCAGGTAGGAGGCAGCAGGGGCAGAACTGAGCTGCGATGGGGCAGCTCCGTATCTGCTCCGGTTTTAGCTTTCTGCAGCAGGTAGGAGGCAGCGGGGGCAGATCTGAGCTGCGATGGGGCATCTCTGGATCTGCCCTGGTTTTAGCTTTCTGCAGCAGGTAGGAGGCAGCGGGGGCAGATCTGAGCTGCGATGGGGTATCTCCGGATCTGCCCCGGTTTTAGCTTTCTGCAGCAGGTAGGAGGCAGCGGGGGCAGATCTGAGCTGCTCTGGGGCATTTCGGAATCTGCCCCGGTTTTAGCTTTCTGCAGCAGGTAGGAGGCAGCAGGGGCAGATCTGAGCTGCTCTGGGGCATCTCCGGATCTGCCCCGGTTTTAGCTTTCTGCAGCAGGTATTAGGCAGCAGGGGCAGATCTGAGCTGCTCTGGGGCATCTCCGGTTCTGCCCTTGTTTTAGCTTTCTGCAGTAGGAGGCAGCAGGGGCAGATCTGAGCTGCTCTGGGGGATCTGCGGATCTGACCTTGTTTTAGCTTTCCGCAGTAGGTAGGAGGCAGCAGGGGCAGATCTGAGCTGCTCTGGGGCATCTCCGGATCTTCCCCGGTTTTAGCTTTCTGCAGCAGGTATTAGGCAGCAGGGGCAGATCTGAGCTGCTCTGGGGCATCTCCGGTTCTGCCCTTGTTTTAGCTTTCTGCAGTAGGAGGCAGCAGGGGCAGATCTGAGCTGCTCTGGGGCATCTGCGGATCTGACCTTGTTTTAGCTTTCTGCAGTAGGAGGCAGCAGGGGCAGATGCAGCAGGTAGGAGGCAGCAGGGGCAGATCTGAGCTGCTCTGGGGCAGCTCCGGATCTGCCCTGGTTTTAGCTTTCTACAGTAGGAGGCAGCAGGGGCAGATGCAGCAGGTAGGAGGCAGCAGGGGCAGATCTGAGCTGCTCTGGGGCATCTCCGGATCTGATCTGGTTTTAGCTTTCTGCAGCAGGTAGGAGGCAGCAGGGGCAGATCTGAGCTGCTCAGGGGCATCTCCGGATCTGCCCTGGTTTTAGCTTTCTGCAGCAGGTAGGAGGCAGCAGGGGCAGATCTGAGCTGCTCTGGGGCATCTCCGGATCTGCCCTGGATTTAGCTTTCTGCAGCAGGTAGGAGGCAGCAGGGGCAGAACTGAGCTGCTATGGGGCATCTCCGGATCTGCCCTGGATTTAGCTTTCTGCAGCAGGTAGGAGGCAGCAGGGGCAGATTTGAGCTGCTCTGGGGCATCTCCGGATCTGCCCCGGTTTTAGCTTTTTCTGCAGCAGGTAGGAGGCAGCGGGGGCAGATCGGTAGGAGGCAGCGGGGGCAGATCTGAGCTGCGATGGGGCAGCTCCGTATCTGCTCTGGTTTTAGCTTTCTGCAGCAGGCAGGAGGGAGCGGGGGCAGATCGGAGCTGCTCAGGGGCAGCTCCGGATCTGCCCCGGTTTTAGCTTTTTCTGCAGCAGGTAGGAGGCAGCAGGGGCAGAACTGAGCTGCGATGGGGCAGCTCCGTATCTGCTCCGGTTTTAGCTTTCTGCAGCAGGTAGGAGGCAGCGGGGGCAGATCTGAGCTGCGATGGGGCATCTCTGGATCTGCCCTGGTTTTAGCTTTCTGCAGCAGGTAGGAGGCAGCGGGGGCAGATCTGAGCTGCGATGGGGCATCTCCGGATCTGCCCCGGTTTTAGCTTTCTGCAGCAGGTAGGAGGCAGCGGGGGCAGATCTGAGCTGCTCTGGGGCATTTCGGAATGTGCTCTGGTTTTAGCTTTCTGCAGCAGGTAGGAGGCAGCAGGGGCAGATCTGAGCTGCTCTGGGGCATCTCCGGATCTGCCCCGGTTTTAGCTTTCTGCAGCAGGTATTAGGCAGCAGCGGCAGATCTGAGCTGCTCTGGGGCATCTCCGGTTCTGCCCTTGTTTTAGCTTTCTGCAGTAGGAGGCAGCAGGGGCAGATCTGAGCTGCTCTGGGGGATCTGCGGATCTGACCTTGTTTTAGCTTTCCGCAGTAGGTAGGAGGCAGCAGGGGCAGATCTGAGCTGCTCTGGGGCATCTCCGGATCTGCCCCGGTTTTAGCTTTCTGCAGCAGGTATTAGGCAGCAGGGGCAGATCTGAGCTGCTCTGGGGCATCTCCGGTTCTGCCCTTGTTTTAGCTTTCTGCAGTAGGAGGCAGCAGGGGCAGATCTGAGCTGCTCTGGGGCATCTGCGGATCTGACCTTGTTTTAGCTTTCTGCAGTAGGAGGCAGCAGGGGCAGATGCAGCAGGTAGGAGGCAGCAGGGGCAGATCTGAGCTGCTCTGGGGCAGCTCCGGATCTGCCCTGGTTTTAGCTTTCTACAGTAGGAGGCAGCAGGGGCAGATGCAGCAGGTAGAAGGCAGCAGGGGCAGATCTGAGCTGCTCTTGGGCATCTCCGGATCTGATCTGGTTTTAGCTTTCTGCAGCAGGTAGGAGGCAGCAGGGGCAGATCTGAGCTGCTCAGGGGCATCTCCGGATCTGCCCTGGTTTTAGCTTTCTGCAGCAGGTAGGAGGCAGCAGGGGCAGATCTGAGCTGCTCTGGGGCATCTCCGGATCTGCCCTGGATATAGCTTTCTGCAGCAGGTAGGAGGCAGCAGGGGCAGAACTGAGCTGCTATGGGGCATCTCCGGATCTGCCCTGGATTTAGCTTTCTGCAGCAGGTAGGAGGCAGCAGGGGCAGATTTGAGCTGCTCTGGGGCATCTCCGAATCTGCCCTGGATTTAGCTTTCTGCAGCAGGTATTAGGCAGCAGGGGCAGATCTGAGCTGCTCTGGGGCATCTCCGGATCTGCCCTTGTTTTAGCTTTCTGCAGTAGGAGGCAGCAGGGGCAGATCTGAGCTGCTCTGGGGCAGCTCCGGATCTGCCCTGGTTTTAGCTTTCTGCAGTAGGAGGCAGCAGGGGCAGATGCAGCAGGTAGGAGGCAGCAGGGGCAGATCTGAGCTGCTCTGGGGCAGCTACGGATCTGCCTTGGTTTTAGCTTTCTGCAGTAGGAGGCAGCAGGGGCAGATGCAGCAGGTAGGAGGCAGCAGGGGCAGATCTGAGCTGCTCTGGGGCATCTCCGGATCTGCCCCGGTTTTAGCTTTCTGCAGCAGGTAGGAGGCAGCAGGGGCAGATCTGAGCTGCTCTGGGGCATCTCCGGATCTGCCCCGGTTTTAGCTTTCTGCAGCAGGTAGGAGGCAGCAGGGGCAGATATGAGCTGCTCTGGGGCATCTCCGGATCTGCCCCGGTTTTAGTGTTCTGCAGCAGGAGGCAGCAGGGGCAGATGCAGCAGGTAGGAGGCAGCAGGGGCAGATCTGAGCTATTCTGGGGCATCTCTGGATCTGCTCCGGTTTTAGCTTTCTGCAGCAGGTAGGAAGCAGCAGGGGCAGATCTGAGTTGCTCTGGGGCATCTCCGGATCTGCCCCGGTTTTAGCTTTCTGCAGCAGGTAGGAGGCAGCAGGGGCAGATCTGAGCTGCTCTGGGGCAACTCCGGGTCTGCCCTAGTTTTAGCTTTCTTCAGCAGGAGGCAGCAGGGGCAGATGCAGCGGGTGGGAGGCAGCAGGGGCAGATCTGAGCTGCTCTGGGGCATCTCCGGATCTGCCCCGGTTTTAGCTTTCTGCAGCAGGTAGGAGGCAGCAGGGGCAGATCTGAGCTGCTCTGGGGCATCTCCGGATCTGCCCCGGTTTTAGCTTTCTGCAGCAGGTAGGAGGCAGCAGGGGCAGATCTGAGCTGCTCTGGGCAGCTCCGGATCGGCCCCGGTTTTAGCTTTCTGCAGCAGGTAGGAGGCAGCAGGGGCAGATCTGAGCTGCTCTGGGGCATCTCCGGGTCTGTCCTGGTTTTAGCTTTCTGCAGTAGGAGGCAGCAGGGGCAGATGCAGCAGGTGGGAGGCAGCAGGGGCAGATCTGAGCTATTCTGGGGCATCTCTGGATCTGCTCCGATTTTAGCTTTCTGCAGCAGGTAGGAGGCAGCAGGGGCAGATCTGAGCTGCTTTCTGCAGCAGGTAGGAGGCAGCGGGGGCAGATCTGAGCTGCTCTGGGGCATCTCCGGATCTGCCCCGGTTTTAGCTTTCTGCAGCAGGTAGGAGGCAGCGGGGGCAGATCTGAGCTGCTCTGGGGCATCTCCGGATCTGCCCCGGTTTTAGCTTTCTGCAGCAGGTAGGAGGCAGCAGGGGCAGATCTGAGCTGCTCTGGGGCATCTCCGGATCTGCCCCGGTTTTAGCTTTCTGCAGCAGGTAGGAGGCAGCAGGGGCAGATCTGAGCTGCTCTGGGCAGCTCCGGATCGGCCCCGGTTTTAGCTTTCTGCAGCAAGTAGGAGGCAGCAGGGGCAGATCTGAGTTGCTCTGGGGCATCTCCGGGTCTGCCCCGGTTTTAGCTTTCTGCAGCAGGTAGGAGGCAGCAGGGGCAGATGCAGCAGGTGGGAGGCAGCAGGGGCAGATCTGAGCTATTCTGGGGCATCTCTGGATCTGCTCCGATTTTAGCTTTCTGCAGCAGGTAGGAGGCAGCAGGGGCAGATCTGAGCTGCTCTGGGGCAACTCCGGGTCTGCCCTAGTTTTAGCTTTCTTCAGCAGGAGGCAGCAGGGGCAGATGCAGCGGGTGGGAGGCAGCAGGGGCAGATCTGAGTTGCTCTGGGGCATCTCCGGGTCTGCCCCGGTTTTAGCTTTCTGCAGCAGGTAGGAGGCAGCAGGGGCAGATGCAGCAGGTGGGAGGCAGCAGGGGCAGATCTGAGCTATTCTGGGGCATCTCCGGATCTGCCCCGGTTTTAGCTTTCTGCAGCAGGTAGGAGGCAGCAGGGGCAGATCTGAGCTGCTCTGGGGCAACTCCGGGTCTGCCCTAGTTTTAGCTTTCTTCAGCAGGAGGCAGCAGGGGCAGATGCAGCGGGTGGGAGGCAGCAGGGGCAGATCTGAGCTGCTCTGGGGCATCTCCGGATCTGCCCCGGTTTTAGCTTTCTGCAGCAGGTAGGAGGCAGCAGGGGCAGATCTGAGCTGCTCTGGGGCATCTCCGGATCTGCCCCGGTTTTAGCTTTCTGCAGCAGGTAGGAGGCAGCAGGGGCAGATCTGAGCTGCTCTGGGCAGCTCCGGATCGGCCCCGGTTTTAGCTTTCTGCAGCAGGTAGGAGGCAGCAGGGGCAGATCTGAGCTGCTCTGGGGCATCTCCGGGTCTGTCCTGGTTTTAGCTTTCTGCAGTAGGAGGCAGCAGGGGCAGATGCAGCAGGTGGGAGGCAGCAGGGGCAGATCTGAGCTATTCTGGGGCATCTCTGGATCTGCTCCGATTTTAGCTTTCTGCAGCAGGTAGGAGGCAGCAGGGGCAGATCTGAGCTGCTTTCTGCAGCAGGTAGGAGGCAGCGGGGGCAGATCTGAGCTGCTCTGGGGCATCTCCGGATCTGCCCCGGTTTTAGCTTTCTGCAGCAGGTAGGAGGCAGCGGGGGCAGATCTGAGCTGCTCTGGGGCATCTCCGGATCTGCCCCGGTTTTAGCTTTCTGCAGCAGGTAGGAGGCAGCAGGGGCAGATCTGAGCTGCTCTGGGGCATCTCCGGATCTGCCCCGGTTTTAGCTTTCTGCAGCAGGTAGGAGGCAGCAGGGGCAGATCTGAGCTGCTCTGGGCAGCTCCGGATCGGCCCCGGTTTTAGCTTTCTGCAGCAAGTAGGAGGCAGCAGGGGCAGATCTGAGTTGCTCTGGGGCATCTCCGGGTCTGCCCCGGTTTTAGCTTTCTGCAGCAGGTAGGAGGCAGCAGGGGCAGATGCAGCAGGTGGGAGGCAGCAGGGGCAGATCTGAGCTATTCTGGGGCATCTCTGGATCTGCTCCGATTTTAGCTTTCTGCAGCAGGTAGGAGGCAGCAGGGGCAGATCTGAGCTGCTTTCTGCAGCAGGTAGGAGGCAGCGGGGGCAGATCTGAGCTGCTCTGGGGCATCTCCGGATCTGCCCCGGTTTTAGCTTTCTGCAGCAGGTAGGAGGCAGCGGGGGCAGATCTGAGCTGCTCTGGGGCATTTCGGGATCTTCTCTGGTTTTAGCTTTCTGCAGCAGGTAGGAGGCAGCAGGGGCAGATCTGAGCTGCTCTGGGGCATCTCCGGATCTGCCCTGGGTTTAGCTTTCTGCAGCAGGTAGGAGGCAGCAGGGGCAGATCTGAGCTGCTCTGGGGCATTTCGGGATCTTCTCTGGTTTTAGCTTTCTGCAGCAGGTAGGAGGCAGCGGGGGCAGGTAGGAGGCAGCAGGGGCAGATCTGAGCTGCTTTCTGCAGCAGGTAGGAGGCAGCAGGGGCAGATCTGAGCTGCTCTGGGGCATCTCCGGATCTGCCCCGGTTTTAGGTTTCTGCAGCAGGTAGGAGGCAACAGGGGCAGATCTGAGCTCCTCAGGGGCAGCTCTGGATCTTCCCTGGTTTTAGCTTTCTGCAGCAGGTAGGAGGCAGCAGGGGCAGATCTGAGCTTCTCTGGGGCATCTCCGGATCTGCCCTGGGTTTAGCTTTCTGCAGCAGGTAGGAGGCAGCAGGGGCAGATCTGAGCTGCTCTGGGGATCTGCTCCAGACTGGAGCCTCCAGAGCGCTTCTGTGAGACGCCGGCCCTATGATGCAAACACAGCAGACGCGCAACACTGCACGCGAAACACTGTGCAGTTCACTGCACTATGCAGCTTTCTGAGGCACCGTGATGCGGGCAGCGTGTGCAGTTTGCAAGTGTGCAATACTAGCACTACCTTTTACTGTAGTGCTCGATCTACGCTGCCGTGTGGATTGGGCCCGTGGTCTCAACCCCTCACAAAAATGTGCCTTCTTCTGGGTGGGGGGGGTCCTAGGATTCTCCACCGACGGACGTTATTACATCCCTGGCATCGCAGTTAACCTTTCTCCTTTCAAAGGTGATTTCAGACAAAATTGAAGAGTGGTTAAGCACCACCAAACTTAGTCATCAGCCGTGTGTTTGTCCAGAAGTGCTGAGCTATTGAATAGCTCTTAAGAAATTCATTAATGATAAAATGATAAGGGTGCAGGGGAGAAATAGCCGACTCTGGTACCAAAAGTCAGTAGCATGTGCACAAAACAAACCAAGAGCCCATATTTCATGCACGCTCCCTCCCGTCCCTTGCACACCTGAAAGATAAGACATTTTTGAATGAATTGCCAGATATGGTCATTCATAAGTTCTCTTAAAATGTGCTCTATTATTGACTTTGTTGGTTAAAATGTGCATCATAAATGAAAACTTTTCTAAAAAAAACGGACTGAAATATTTTGTCAGTAACTGGAGGTGTGCAAGGAATGGGAGTGTCCATGATATATTGGCACTTTGGTTGTTTTGTACTAAGGTGATTTCATATCATAAAGTGGGGGTGGGCGTCTCATATGTCATAGGTGCTGGTCCTCACTCTTCACAGCACTCAGAGCTCCAGCCGCTGCCTGGAGGAAGGCACTAACAGTGGGGCGAGAAGCAAGGCTTTAAGTGGCCCGGGTCTAGGCAGGGCCAAGTCCTGATAGTCTCCAGAAAGGGCTCCTGAGCCGGGCTCTGCCGGGGCCCACCCCGACTAGCCCCAGGAATGCCCACTCCTCATGAGAGTCTCCATGAAGGGCTCTTGAGCGGGGGCTCTGCCGGGGCCCACCCCGACTAGCCCCAGGCATGCCGACTCCTCATGATAGTCTCCAGAAAGGGCTCCTGAGCCGGGGCTCTGCGGGGCACACCCCGACTAGCCCCAGGCATGCTGACTCCTCATGATAGTCTCCAGAAAGGGCTCCTGAGCCGGGGCTCTGCCGGTGCCCACCCCGACTAGCCCCAGGCATGCCGACTCCTCATGAGAGTCTCCAGTAAGGGCTCCTGAGCCGGGGCTCTGCCGGTGCCCACTCCGACTAGCCCCAGGCATGCCGACTCCTCATGATAGTCTCCAGAAAGGGCTCCTGAGCCGGGGCTCTGCCGGTGCCCACCCCGACTAGCCCCAGGCATGCCGACTCCTCATGATAGTCTCCAGAAAAGGCTCCTGAGCCGGGGCTCTGCCGGGGCCCACCCCGACTAGCCCCAGGAATGCCCACTCCTCATGATAGTCTCCATGAAGGGCTCTTGAGCCGGGGCTCTGCCGGGGCCCACCCCGACTAGCCCCAGGCATGCCGACTCCTCATGATAGTCTCCAGAAAGGGCTCCTGAGCCGGGGCTCTGCTGGTGCCCACCCCGACTAGCCCCAGGCATGCTGACTCCTCATGAGAGTCTCCAGTAAGGGCTCCTGAGCCGGGGCTCTGCCGGGGCCCACTCCGACTAGCCCCAGGCATGCCGACTCCTCATGATAGTCTCCAGTAAGGTCTCCTGAGCCGGGGCTCTGCCGGGGCCCACCTCGACTAGCCCCAGGCATGCCGACTCCTCATGAAACTCTCCAGAAAGGGCTCCTGAGCCGGGGCTCTGCCGGGGCCCACCCCGACTAGCCCCAGGCATGCAGACACCTCATTATAGTCTCCAGAAAGGGCTCCTGAGCTGGGGCTCTGGGGGGCCCACTCCGACTAGCCCTAGGCATGCCAACTCCTCAGGCAGCCTGTGTAGCCAAAGCACTGCAGGGTTACACAGGCTGCCTCCAGGTGTCAGCATTTCGGATTAGAAAAAAAGAAAAGGTATCACCTTTAATGACACCTCCAGACAGCCTGTGTAACCGTGGCTTTAGCTATATGGGCTGCCTGCTGCCTGCTGCGGGATGACTCTTTACTCAGAAACAACAGGAGAGTAGCACCCTATAGCCCTCCTCCTGTTTCTGAGTAAAGACTCATCAGGCTGCAGACAGAGCCTGTGGCTGTGTCTCAGAGCTGGGTAGCATGGGTGTCCCACCATTGGAACGCCCGCCAACTCCTTTGAAATAAAGGAGGGTCTCGGCGCACCAAAAGTTATAATACTGTTGCACCGTAGCTCCCCTGCTTTGACCAGCCACCCCTCCCCTTACGCAATGGGGGACCGTACTTTGGCCACGTCCCTAGCAAGAGACCTCCCTTGATTTAGTATCCCACTTAGAGCACTGGTGCGAAGGGTCGCAGAGGAGTGGGCGTGAGTCAGGGGGTGTTGTGTCACAGGCCCTTTAGTTCCTCAGTCGCACTCCTGAACATTCCGAGGGGCTTTCCCTAAGTGTGCTTGTGCAGTGAGGAGGCGTGCGAGAAAACGATACAGCACGCAGGAGCCTTGTGGGCATGCACCATCCGTACAACGCCCTTTCATCGCAGGTTTTTTTTGCGCAGGGTTTTTTACGGCACATTATCACATTTTTTGGGGGGCAGACAAACAGATAAATTGGGTGTGGGTTTTCGGGAATATATTCAAAAATTAAAGGGGATCGGGAGATTGTGGGGGAACCCCCAAAAAATTGAAAAATCCACGGAAAAAACCCAGTTAAAAACATCCCGCGATGAAATGTCATGGAACCAGCACATCATAATAAAGAGACTAGAGATGTACATATTGAGAGTATGGTGGGTTTATTCAGAGGGAGAGTGGAGACCGTCACAAGAGTATGAAGAAATGTTCAACACCGAAGTTGACGCCATTGATGCCATGCACCAGATTAGGGAGTTAATCACTCACCTGGGCATGGGAGCAGGATGCATTTATTTTCAATAGGACACCTGTTGTGCCATATCCCACCATGCCAGCTTGGGGGGAGCCCATGAAACACTCCCCTGAACTGTCGTTTCAGGGACTAATGATGCCCCGGCCGGTCGCCCGGGCGGCCCTGCTATAAGGCCGGCCCTGCTATAAGGCCGACCCTGGATTCCACAGCATTTATGTTTTTTTAGAAAAAACGCTGTAGTGCTCATAAATCGGAGGGTTAAAGGTCACTGAAAGTTCAAGAGTGTGCCTGAAGTCCCAGTGGAGGCAGACGACTGCTAAGATGTGTTCCCTGTTGCCATGACAAGGTTGGACAAAACACTGGGAGCCAAGCAGCATTGCCATAATGCAGAGGCTGACATTCTATGAAATAACGCACGAATCAACGGACATGATAGATGATTACGTCACCGGCCTGATAAAAGCTGCATCACTGTGGTATGCAACAGGCTCGGGGTCAGCACGACATCTAAAGTCACAATAGAAAAATCCCACAATCCAGGTGGTGATCTGACGAAAGTACTGAACGTAGTAAAGAAAGTGAAAGTGAAAGTGAAAAAAAGTGCTACGTGATTGACCTAAACACCATGGACAGAAAATACACAAAGCAAAATCTATGAAATCTGTGAAGACAACTGTGAGAAATTCAACCATCCGCAAGGTGGGTGTGTGCTCGCCTGGGCTTTTTCTGAAATTTTAAATGAAATTGAATTATGGTAGTTCAAACTACGGAATATGTGTGCGGTTAATCCGCACACATTTTTCTATGCTCACTTCATGACATATACACATAGACCCGTGTACTCTGGGTGACAAATCCTACAAGTGCCATGCTCCCTGTCCTATTTCGTTGGAATATGACAGCGAAGAGTACACCAAGGCATCTCAGAAGGGGGGAGGCAAAACTTTCCTCCTGCCATGGCCAGCCTAATTAACTAGCAAAAGCTCCATGGATCTGCCCTTTCCTTTGTTAGCAGCTGTTGGCAGCTTCACATACTAATCAGAGTTAATTCAAGCAGTCCCACGGGAGGCCTGGTCGCAGGACTGACAAAGGACAGGAAAACCCGAACAACCTTTTATAGGTACTGTGTTAACCTGAAGCCAGCTCCCACCTCTCAGTATCAAGGGAAATTACCTGTCATGTCTGGGACAGCTTTTTACAGAAGTCCTACCTGCAGGGGTACCCCATTCAGAAGGTCTGAGTGTGTGGTTTGGCGGTGACCGAAATGTTGGTCTTCCTCCAGCTTTACGGGGGACCTGCCTCTTTAATCAAGAACCACAGAGAGCTCAATTAACCAGAGAGACCCTTTGATCCACAACAGACAGGAAGATGGGTGGGACTTGTTTTCAACCCTTTACATTTTCTGTTGCAAAGCACTCTAGTAATGACCTCATGCATACATGAGATTGTTGGTAGGAACCAAGGATTGGTTCATTAAGGTAGGTTTAGCCTACACCAATCCCTGTGGCCCCTTTGGCTTTAAAAGAGGGCTGAGCCCCTCTTTTGGCAGATCATCTGAAGACTTTGCAAGGAGTAACAAGAAGACATCATTTGGACCCTGGATGAAGGTACAGTCTGCCTTACGTCTTCCACCAGTGAAGAAAGGCCAGGATTTCCAAGAGGGAAGCAAGATCCCTTCCATAAACATCTCCCATGGAACAGAGGGAGATACTGGACCACCTGACCTGGAGGGGGTGGGCAGGCCAAATCTGCTTTGCCAGGTACAGGAGAAGCAGGGGATCCTATTGTACTATGCTGTAATGACAACTCAGCAGGTTAGGTGACTGCTTCAAAGATGTTATATGTTTAGACCTTCCTATGTATCATATGTTTTTTTTTCTATTCTTGCTACAAAATGTTCTGTAAAATGTGTTGTTTCAACCTAGGGATGGGTACTGCTCACTCGTGTCGCTCAGTGCGGGCATCTCTGCCACTGCAGAAAAAATCAAAAGCTGCCGCCCATTAATATATGCACAGTAAGTGAAATATACAAATGTAGCTGAATCGACCTTTGCCCTTAGAAGAACGTGCACAAGAAGAATTTGCATTTGCTTTTTTTTTATTAATCAACCTAAAAAAAAGATCTGAGAGAGGATAATTTCCATTCACTATGTTGCCAAAGTATAAAAGGTGCTCACCTTTTAAACACAACAATCTATATTGACATTTTCCAAGAAAAACAAAATCCAAACAGGAGACATGCAGTGATGACACTTTTAAGTGGTCTTGCAGGTAGCGTCTGCACTGAAACTATGACAATCTGGGGTGAAATCCTAGTAGCCGAACACTTGAGCGAGCAAACCTTTTTTTAATGCTGGCCTCAAAAACTCCACCCAAGTGTATCCTTGACTTGTGAAAAACAGCACAGGGGCAGAAGCAGAGAAAATACCCCTCTAGTCTCCCGGTTTTGTAGGGAAACCCCTCAATGCCACACTGGAGAAAATGCAACCCTCTAAGTAAAATAAGCTCAGCACACCTCTTGCCAGGAGAACAAGGTTTTATTTCCACAAAAATAGAGTTGCGCATGCAAAGCACTCTTTGGCCACAGAACGATCTGGCAAAATCTGCATGTGCAACACTTTATAAAGGCATACGTCATCAGTGATGCAAATTACATAATGTACTGGGATCGTATCTCTCCAGGACTGAAATCTCTGCACTGGCTCCCAGTGGCGATGAGGATTAAGTTCAAAACTCTCTGCATTGTCCACAAGGCCTTCTGGGGCCTGGGACCTCAATACCTTCAACTCTCTCTTGCTAAATATCTTCCTTTTCGAGCTCTTCACTCATCTGCCTCCAACTCCCTCAGGGTCAGTCCCTTCTCCAAGCAACGAGTTGCTGGTAGATCTCTTTCTTCGGCTGGGGTCTCCATCTGAAACAGCCTCCCTGCCTCCCAGAAACTTGAGGAGAACCATCTCCGGTTCCAAAAACACCTCAAGACCTTCCTCTTTGCTTCTGCTTTCTCTCCGCCTCTCCCCTGCTGATCTCCTCTCTGAAACTGCATTGGTTACCTGGCTACCCTTTGATCTCGGGCCCAAGTCCCCTCCCCCGCCAGTTGCCCCCCTGCATTGCCTCCCTGGCAACCCTTGCACCTGGGGACTGTTTCTGTATCCCTACAGCCCCTGCTAGCACTTGACACCTGATGTCTGCACTATTATTTGTTGTCTTTACTTATTTTATTGTTATCGGTTACCAGTCATTTGGTCGAAAACCAAATGGTCAAATGACCATTTGATCGAAGTAAAATGGTCGGAAAAAAAAGGTCGAATTTTTATTTTTTTTTATTTTAAGGGGGGGTTCCTTCCCCCCAACACCCCTTTTTCTTTGTTAAAAATATTTTTTCAGCAACCAAAACTTAAAAAAAATATATAAATAAATAAATAAAAAAATTCGACCTTTTTTTCGATCATTTTGTTTCGATCAAATGGTCATTCGACCATTTATTTTCGACCATTTGACTGCACACCATTGTTATCCTATGTATTGTACTGCCCCACCCCCTTTCCCCCTGCACTTTTCCCCTTCCCCCCCTTCCCTGCACTTGTGCGATCTCAATGTCACCTGGCCTAGTAGGATCGCTGTCTCTGTCTTCCCTCTGTTCCTCCCTTGCCTCGTTACACCTTGAAACACTTTTGTATAGGCGCGTTATAAATGCCATATCATATCATATACCAATCCGATTGGCTGGTTGGCATGACCCTATACATAGGCTACAAGCTCCATAAAGGAATGCCAGGCCGTTGGACCCAGCCTCTTCTGTCTTCCTCCTCACGCATGATCAGGCATGAAGCATGAAGCTACAATTAATTGGCTATTATATGCAGAAAAACAATACATGCGTCATCTCTAATCTAATGCACACCTGGTACTGCAGACATGGGCTAAGAGGATACTGCAAGGTCACTGCATCTAACAGACTACCGCTTGATTCCAGACTCGTCAGCGTATGTCCAAAGCTCCCCACTCTAGTTTTAGATGTGTTGATTTTACCCCTCGTAGCACAAATCATGTGATCTATGGTGAATCCAATGGACCCTTGTTTATGGTTGGTGGCCTGGGACTGACGGTACTTTGGAATGCCAAGGGCCTTGGAAAGCTGCTGGCTGGGAGCTTATTCTTAAGATGGGGAAGGTAAAAGTTGGAGGCTCGTGCTATCCTCTCGTGGGATCATTTCTCGCAGAAAGCTCTCATCCCCCGCATGGCCTTGCAGGGCACATTCCTGTTGGGAATACGAATGTTGGCAGCAGGAGACAATGCAGGGCCTATGAACCTCTGTGGCTCTGGCCTTCCGCAACAATGTCCAAACTACACCCTATTCCTGCATGCAGCCTCTTATTTCCGTGTGTGTGTGGCTCAGACCTGCGGCCCGACTGCAACGCAAATCTAGGCCTCAATTTCAATATGGCTGCTATTGTGTAAGATGGCGTCTAATTCCCACTGTACTCTAAAGCTAAAGCCTTCACTACCCTCCCCACACTAAAGCCCCTGATGACATCCTCCCCCCCGTAACTGCCCCAAGCCCCTACTGCACACATTCAGGCCTTTGCCTCGTCCCTCCTTTCCAACAGTTTGCAACTTCTCTTGCCACATCCTGGGCAAATATTCATGAATTACTTGCCCTCTCACCCTTTCCACTTTCACCCCCACATTTGGTTTCTTACTCTGTTTTCTAAAGAGAAGTTGAAAAGTTTACAAACCATAATAAGTACACACACATAGATATGCATCCTTATAAAAATATGCTAGCAAAAGTTTACAATTGTGAAATTATTCCCCCCACCTTGAATGGAAGACTGCACATGGCAGCATGCAATTATGCAATTCAGCAGAAGACAGGAAATGGCATGTGAATTCTGAGAATATACTTCCAAGACTTAAAGAATCATTAAAAAAACATGATTTGGTTTACGGTTACATGTTTGTGTTTATATATATATATATATATATATATATATATATATATATATATATATATATATATATATATATATATATATATATATATATATATATATATATCAGAAAATGTCACATTCTATGTAAAATAAATAATAATAATTTGGCAGTTATATAGCGCTACGAACCCTCAGGTATCTGAGCGCTGCTTATTATTACCCACGTATCGACCTAGAAAGGATGAAAGACTGAGTTTGGCCCTGCCGGGATTCGAACCTGCGCCGCTTGACCGGCTATTGCTCTTTTGGGTGTGGTAAATATGATCAAGTGAAAATAAGGCAGATACTTAAACTTTTTTTGTGATATATTCAAATTGTCCCGGAGGAGGTCACCGATTTTAGGCAGCTAACTGGTGCGTTGCGTGTGCTTTCAAAATAAAAATGTCCCTTTGCAGTTCTTAACAAGGAAAACAATAGTCTCTTAAATAGGCCATCAAGAAAGTGATCGGCAGTGCTTGTGATGCCTCCAGGGCCTAGTGGGCCACTGGGTGTGGGGGCATTTGTCTCCAGCATTGCAGCAGGAGGGTGATAGGTGACACCTTGCTCACCAGGACTAACAGAAAGGGAGCCGAGCCTCTTACATTTAGGTAGGACCGTTGCTTTTGATGGCGGAAGCAGGCAGCTGGCGCCTGTGGGCTGCATGACCTGAGGGTGCTGGTCTTCTGCAAAGACCGCCTCTGCCTCAGGACAGCCCTGCCAGCAGGTCCTCCCTATGCAATATGATATGATGGCTTATTTATATCGCGCTTAATTCCCAGAGGTTCCTAAGCGCGGACCTGGGCATCGAACCTGTGTGGCTCCACTTCGTCTTGTTTCTCAAGGCGAGCACGTTGCCCCTGAGCTATCCCCCCGAGACCAGACTATGTGAGAGTAATCACAAAGGCTATCATGAGAAGTGCTCTGCCAGAGACTGCACAGGCTCTTCCTCAAGAAATTGGGACACTAGTGCGAAGGGTGCAGAACCTCTAAGTGGGGACCCCCAGGACAGTGCATATTTCTTCTGATTCGAAAGAATTCAAGCGCCCCACAAGGATCGAGGGTGATACCCAAAACGATCGAAGCAGAAAAGACTGAAGCACAAAAGAGCGATTTTTTTAAATTTGAATGCCCAATGTGACCGAATATTTTTGTGGGGAGGGGTAACGTTAATATAAAATGTGGAGGGGTAAGGCAGGGTTCCGGGGGTATCCCCCGCATGTATAAGGTCAAAGGGGGAGAACGAATGTGCTCATTCGGGATGAGTTTTTATTTTCACAGTAAATCAGGAGCTAGTAGTACTCACCATCGGCACGATGTCTGCAAGTACGAGAAGGCAAAAGTCCATGACGTAAAAATCAGGGCATTGGCAGGTTCAGACCTCCTCACACCATGCTTGAGACCCGAAGCAGCACATCTCCGACCCACAGAGGTCGCGCCTGAAGCCTATGGTGTGGCCAAGCTAACTCATCTAGGGAACGCACATCTACCCTTCCTATAGGTCTGTGCCGCCTGCCCACTGCGTGTTACGACTCCATGCCGCTACTTAGCACATAGGCACCCTAGGGTTAGGTGCGCGCCTACACACGTAAAAATAAAAACAAAGAATACACAATTCAAAGATCGTGCCGCCAATGGGATAATGCATGCCCCAAATCCTGGTCCCCCAGTCCATAGGTAGCACCTCCAAATCCTGGTCCCCCAGTCCATAGGTAGCACCTCCAAATCCTGGTCCCCAGTCCATAGGTAGCACCTCCAAATCCTGGTCCCCCAGTCCATAGTTAGCACCTCCAAATCCTGGTCCCCCAGTCCATAGGTAGCACCTCCAAATCCTTGTCCCAAGTCCATAGGTAGCACCTCCAAATCCTGGTCCCCAGTCCATAGGTAGCGCCTCCAAATCCTGGTCCCCCAGTCCATAGGTAGCACCTCCAAATCCTGGTCCCCCAGTCCATAGGTAGCACCTCCAAATCCTGGTCCCCAGTCCATAGGTAGCACCTCCAAATCCTGGTCCCCCAGTCCATAGGTAGCACCTCCAAATCCTGGTCCCAAGTCCATAGGTAGCACCTCCAAATCCTGGTCCCCGGTCCATAGGTAGCACCTCCAAATCCTGGTCCCCCAGTCCATAGGTAGCACCTCCAAATCCTGGTCCCCAGTCCATAGGTAGCACCTCCAAATCCTGGTCCCCCAGTCCATAGGTAGCACGAGCAAAGGCCTCTCCATATGAAGATGGATCCATGCCCTTGCGGGGCAAGTTTATTCTGTAGGAACTGAAGACTACCGCCACACAGCCAAAAACACCACCACGTTTTTAAAGTGCACCAAGGGTGTGTCATTTCATCCACAACATCCCCCCTTGCTTATCACAGGAGTTTGTGGCCAACATCTGTTCGATGAGGTGGGGGAGTCGGCATATAGTCTGCTGGGGTCAGCCCGGTGATTTGCGTGCCTCCCCGTCCGTTGCCCTCGGTGCGGGATCCTCAGTCTGTTCCACATTGGGTTCTTCTTCTTCTTCCTCTTCCGTCCTGTGTGTGTCTGTGTCAGGGTCCTCTTGAAACAGCTTGCGGAAGTATGAGGTGTTTCTCGTTATCTCTCCATCTTCTCCCAGGGCCGTGATCATTGGTCCTTTAACATCGGTGACTACGAGCGGCTCGGGCCCATATCATGCATCTGTCATTCTTTGTTGTTTCCTCCTGTTGAGCATGACCTTGTCCACTGGGAGTTGGTCTTCTTCCGCCTTTCCCTTCGGACCTGTCCACTCCTTGGCCTTCCGTCTTTTCTTTGCCTCACGTTCCCTGATCTTCACATCTTCTGCCGGAGTATAGTCTTCAAGTTGTGTAGGTCAAGTTCTCAGTTTGTATTTGATAATGAGTTCTGTGGGCGTCTGTCCGGTTGTCTCATGCGGTGTGTTCCGATAGCTCCTCAACATTTGGGAGATGGCTTGGGGCATGGACATTAAGTCTGCGGCTGCTTTCTGGCGTGTCCTCTTTATGGTGGCCCTAAATCGTTCCACCATTCCATTGGCCTGTAGCACAGTGGTGTAATACTTTGGTGGTGGAATCCCAGGTGTGATGCGAACTTCCAGAATTCGTGACCCTGGAACGGTGGGCAGTTTTCTGTTTTACTGTATTGGGGACTCCCCATTCACTGAATAGTTAATCTATTACTGCTACTATGTGGTGGAACTCTGTGGACTGGACACGCTTCATCAGCAGAAAGCAAAAGTATTCATCAATGGTTACTAACCAATGGCCTCCTTCCTCTAGGGGCCCATAGAGTCCATCGCCACCCTTTGCCAGGGTCCATCTGGTAGTGGTACTGTTTGAAGTGTGCATGGCGGTGTGGTTGTTGCTGTCACTTGGCATGGTCTACAGTGCTTTATCGTGTCTTCTACTATTATGTCCATTTACGGGAACCACACCTGGTTTTGCAGTATTTTCTTTGTGTTGCCGACTCCACTGTGGTCTTCATGTGCAATAATGACTAGGGCCTTCCTGTGGCTCTCGGGGCCTACTAGTCGATTTCTTTGCAGTAGTGTCCCTTGGTCTGTCTTGGCGAGTTCTCTTTGTATCTTTTCCATTCCTTGCTGATCTCTTTTGTCCACCTCCCCACTCACAAAGTGTTCCGTCATCAGGTCCCTGTTGGTGTTGGTGTTGGTGAGCTGGATGGCCGCCTGGATGGTGGGGTCGGTCCTACTCCTCTCAGCGAAGAGAATGTAGGCTTCTGCTTCATGCTCCACAATGGTTGCTGCTGGGCTTTCGGGGTGCCTTGACAAGTTGTCAGCTGGGTTGGCCTCCCCTCCGGGCTTGTGAACAATGGTGTAGTCATATTCTTGTACTCAAATACCCCACCGTTCTATGCGTGATGGCATCTTGGTCTTGGGGTTCGCGAAGAGGGAGAGGAGCACCTGATGGTCCATGATGAGGATGAATATCAGTCCAATGACGAAGTGGTGGAATTTCCCGCATGCACAGACCGTGGCTAGGCATTCACGTTCTGCCTTGGAGTATGCTTGCTTGATGGCAGAGAGCGGCCTGCTGGCGTAGGCCACTACTCGCATGTGTGTTCTGTTGGTGGGGTCTGTTTGGGCGAGTATGGTGCACAGTCCTATGGGGCTGGCATCGACTGTGATGTTGGTGTCCCAGTCTGGGTTGAAGTGCGCCAGTTGGCGTTTGTTGGCCAGTTCCCGCTTGATGGTGCAGAAAGTCGTTTGACACTGTTCGTTCCATTCGAAAGGGAGGTCCTTCTTGCGGAGCTGCCTGAGTGGGCTGGTGAGTGCATTGTGTGGCAGGTAGCGGGCGCTGAATCCTGCTATTCCTAGAAAGGACTGCAGGTCGGCCACATCATTTGGGGCCCCCACATTCACAATGGCGCTGATCTTGCCAGGGTCTGCTCTGATCCCTTGGTCAGAGAATATGTGTCTGAAGAAACACAGGCTGCGTTATTGTGGTGCATTGTGATCCATTGAGGGAAAGGCCAGCTGTGTGTAGGATGGTGCACACCTGCCTGAAGCCATCATTGTGTTGGTCCTGGGTGATGCCAAATACTAAAATACAGTCGGTTTATTGTTTCCTGAAATATCCCTGCTGCTGAGGATATCCCGAAAGTTAAGCCGCTTGTAGCAAAACAGTCCTTTGTGTGTTGTGAAGGTGGTTATGGGCCTTGAGGCGGGGTCGATGACCAGTTGGTGGTAGCCTTGGTTCAGGTCTAGCTTGGAGAACCGGGTGGCCTGGTTGAGTCTTACCAGCATGTCCTCAATGTTCGGTCCAGGGTGTCTTTCCCCTGGATCGCACAGTTGGGAATCTGCATGTCTACACAGAGACATAGGCATCCGTCAGATTTGGGTACTACCACCAAGGGGGATACCCATGGGGTGGGTCCGTCGACTCTTTCAATGAGTCATTTTCAAGGAGGAGTTGTAGTTCCTTTGTTACTTGGGCCTGTAGGTGCAATCCGATTCTCCAAGGGTGTTGTGGTACTGGTCTGACAGTGGGGTCAATGTGGAGTCAGATGACGGTATCCTTTAGCATGCCTAGGCCCTTGAACAGGTTGGAGAACATTGCTTTCAATTCATCAGTGTCCAGCTCTCGTTGGGATAGTGTCTAGAGGGCTTGGGCATGCAGCGGGAGGCCCTGTATCATCTCGGATTGGTCGTATTGGATATTGATAAGCTGTAGGGCAGTGGCTGTCCTGTAGTTGAGGAGGCATCTCCCCATCACAGGGCTATGTATGACGTGAATTATAGTGAGAACTCGTCATACTCTGTGTATCGGGTCACAGTAGCATTGTCATTTGGATTGTAGAGGGACTGTCGCTCCCCACTGGAAGATGTGAACCTGGGATGGCTGTAGCGGGTAGGTGCTTGCCATGGCCTCATATATTTTTTCATTCATAACGTTCATGGTGGCTCCCGTATCAATGAGGAACAGTTTGTGAAGAACTCCCATTTGTACTGTCACTTTCTGGGCGGTGCTATCATCGAAAGTATTGTATATTAGCCAGACATGTTCCCTGTTGTACCTGTCATATTCATGGTATGGCTCTGTGGTTGACGATTGCTCTTCTGCTGTAGGGTTTTCATATGGGTCATCTGTGGAATATTCCCGTCCAGGTCTTGGGTCTTCCACCTGATTTGGTTGTGCGTGCTGGAGGTATTCTGGCATCTCAAAGTGTCTACCCCGCGTGTCGACCTGTAGATTTACGACCGCCCTTATAAACCCTGGGTGGGTTGCGTATGTCGCTGTGATTCTGTTGAGGTTGATTCTCCCACTATCCTTCTGCGGGTTTGGGCGTGGGTTGGGTGTCCTTGGTGAGTCATATCTCCTGTTGGGGTTCAGCTGTGGAGGTGGTCTGTAAGCTGGCAATATCAGTGTCCTTTCCCGGCACATGATTTGGAAATGGTTCTCCTGGGCACATCTCATGCACATTTGCCCGATGGCTGGGCATGGGCCCTTGTGGGGAAATTCAAAGCTGCATCTGTAGCATTGTCGTTCCGGCAGGGCTCGACGATTGGTGTTCCACATGTCTTGGCGGGCTGTGCCCGAATATTGAGGCTGCCCTTGTGGGGGGTTGACTATGGCAGCCACTGTGTTTTCTTGGAATTGACTATGTTTCCAGCTTGTGCATCAGCTCTTTCATACACCCTTGTGAGGTCTGCTATCTCTTTTAGCAGGAATGGCTTCTTCAGCAGGTGTTTCCTGATCTGTGACGATATTCATCCTTCTATTACTCTCAGCCTAATGGCTTCGTCATCGTTGTAGTTTGCAAAGTCGCAGTATGTTATCTTCTTCTTGAGACGTAATAGAATTGTCCAATCGTCTCATGAGGCACTTGCGTGCACTCATTGAACGTATATCTTTCGTAGTCTCTGTTGGGGAGGACTACCAATTGTCCGTTGATTGCGGCTGTGAGGAGTTGGTATGTCAAATTTTCCTGGGGAGGGATGGTTTTTATGATCCCTTTCATTTCATTCCCTACAAGGTTCGTGAAGATGTCCAGTTTGTTGGGTGCTTCTTGGTTCCCTACTGCTCTCATGAATTCTTTGAATTCCTCCTTCCACTTGTGCCATCTCTGGCCTTGATCTTCTTGTGGTTCTAGTGTGAACGGGTTGGGGTAACGTAGGAATGTCACTGGGTTTATGGGGTTGAGGGGTGACTCCTGCTGCAACTGGTGCACCAGCATCTCCTGAGGCACCTTGCAACATTTTTTACTTTGGATGGGTGCTGTTTGTGTGTGATGGTGGGTAGATCCAACCTCCACAAGGCCTTGTTCTGACTTGATGATTATCACGCGTGTTGCATCTGGAGGGTAAGTCTCCACTGGTGTTGCGGGTTGCTGCCTTACTTTGAGGCACTTTCCTTTTCCTTAACTTCTAGAGTTGGCCTCCATGATCCTGTGGATGTGTGTCTCTTAGCATGTGTAATGGGCATGGGTTGCAGTCCTTTGCCAGGGGCTGCCAACTAGGTGCCTTGCTCGTGGTAGCACCTGCGTGCCTCTCCGGGTCTTTTCATTAGGGTCCTCGCGTGCTAGTGGTTTTATAAACAAGGCCGCGGGGCATGCCTGTTACGTGGCCTGATGTTGGCTGATGTGTTCATTACGTTTGCTGTGTGCATCTGCCCTCCCGGTGTCTGCCTCTTAGGTGGCTGTCATTGCACATGCCCGTTTCCTCCACCGGTGTGTCCTCCTCATCACTGATGCGTGTGATAACCTGGCGCCTCTCCACTCATCTAGGCTCTGCTCGTCTTGCTGGCTCCTCTTTCTTGACCTGCCGCGCTCTCCGTTGTAGATGAACGTCCAGTCCAGCACTCACGTACAGTGTCCTCTGTCCTGAGCGAACCTTCCCTCGCATGCAGCTCCCTCCTCTCTGAGTGAATCTTCCCTCTTCGTGGACGCCTGGTACCTCCTCTTGCTGGCTGCATCCTTCAGCCTCCCAACTTCGTTGCAAGGCCCTCCTTACCGCTGCCTTCACTCCTCACCGGCTTGGGCACGGAGTGTTGTGGCACCTCGTCGCCAGTTGTTACGCTCTGCTCTTACGTATGTAAAATAAATACACCAGACCACTGGCTCATGAGTCTTTCCTCTTTATTGATCATTCCCTATCTAGCGGTCCCTCGTTTGTTCCCTCCCGCAGCTCCCCTCTTCCCTGCATGGCTCCTTCCTCTTAAAAGAGCCACGTCCATTAAATCTGCAATATGTCGGAGGATATTCCCATCAGATCGAGTTGAAGAAAGACTTAATAATACAAGGCAGACACAAGGTACGACCAGTGCCCTTAACAGCGAGAGGAGAGCTGAAAAAAATTCTTATAGAGAGGGTGGGAAATGGCACAATAAAGCGGAATGAGAAGACGACAAAGTGCATCTGTGCATCGACATGCAGGAATTGCCAACATCTACCAACTGCCCTATATATCCAATTTAGCATTAATCGTGGGCGCTTTGAAACACAATTCCTTGATATATAAGCTCCTTACAAGTGCACAATAAATAAATAAAATAAAAATGCTAGGTGAAGCAAGTAACTTATCAAAACTCAGCAGGAAGGACTCGTACTGCCAGGTCACACTTCACAAGCCTTCCAGAATTCTGACAGTGTTTAGCACATCCCCTTTAACTGGCATTTGGATTATCGCCAGCCATAGGCGTCTTCCAGAGGCTGATGGATAGCCGGCCAGAAGGCCTAGCACATGTGGTCTGCTTCCAAGACAATGGGGGTCATTACGAGCTGGGCGGCGGTAAGGGGTTAACGGCACTGGTAATGGTGCCGGCGCCGCTAACCCCTTACCGCCCTATTACGAGTCTGCTTGCGGGACCCGGAGCTAACAATGGGCACCGTTATTAACAAGCCCGTTGTTAGCTCCCCCCTATGGGGGCTCGAATGGGAATGGGGAAGTACGGGGTCTGGGTTCCCTAAATGGGGATTTACCGGGTCCTCTAAACTTGGAATGACCCGGTAAGTCCCCATTCAGGGAACCCTGGACTCGGACCCGAGTTTGGAGGCAACCATGCCGCAAATAGCCGCATGGCTACCTCCAAACTCGTAATGACCCCCAATGTATTGATGAATCTAGTCTCGAGAGCAGGCCTCAAGCATAGGAAAGAAAACGTGCAAGTTCATTGTGTGGGAAGTAGACTACCTGGGATGCATAGTCTCCAGCATAGGCGCAAGTCCTAACTGGGATCTTGTAGAAGCAATCACTGATGCTCCCAGCCCAGAGAACAAATACCAATTACATGTGTTCCTTTGGCTTGATTAATATATTTGCAAATGTATACAAAGCTTTTCCTCAAGAATGGCATCCATGAGAAGAGAACAACAAAAGAAAATAAGTTTAAATTGACACCTGAGGGACAAGAAGCATGCAAAGCATCAAAACAGCTATTGTAGAAGTTCCTTGACACAAATCATTGGATCCTGAACTTACAGCCACTGTAACCACAGACACCAGTGTCTAGGGCCTAGCTTGACAATGATATACGGCAGAAAGCACTCAGAAAGAGTGGCGGGCACTCAGAGGGAATTGTGGTATATTGTGGCCTTTGAAAGCTCTCACAGATCCAGAGAACTACTTTACCACCAAGAGGCTAGAGTGTGTGTGGGCGGCAACACGCTTTCACCTGTACATGTGGGGTCAGACATTTGAAGTATGCACAGACCACAAACCCCTCATTAACATGCTAAGCTCAGATGGAACACAATGATCTACTCCAATGCTATCCAGAATTGCACTTAAACTCCGGGAGTTCACATTCAACATTCGACATCTACTTGATTGGAAGAACAGGCGAGCCAGCTTACTTTCAAGACTTGCAAAAGATGGGAAGCGTGGAGTTCTTGGATTAGGGGTGCAACATTGCCACGCTCAATAACATGAACTGTGCTGGAAGTGAAGATGAAGGGCTACCTCGAGTTGATTGAATGATATGCGAGCAGCGGGTGACCTTCAGAAAAGTCATTTCCACTCGTGCTGCAACCATACCGGAAAGTAAGGGATGAGATACATGTAGCTAGTACCCAAATCATTAGGCGAGGCATGTTCACCCCGCCTGTCTCCCTTCCTGAGATTGCTCATCGATAAAGCAAATGCTGCCTATAAAGGATTCCTGCTCACCAAGAGACGCCTGAGAGAAGTACATTTGGGGGTCAGAACAGATTCAGAATTCGAATCAACAATTCTCCATTGTTCGGCCTGCCGGAATAGTGATATGAGATCCAACACCAGACAAGCCCACCTTAGACAGCAGAGGTTACAAGCCAGCTTTGGGAAAACCTAGCATGCCCATTAGATAGAATGGAAAAACACAGCAAGCATGCAATAGTCATAGGCCCTCATTACGACCTTGGCGGAGAACCATGGTGCTATTAGCACCATGGTCCATGGCGCTAAACTGCCAACTCCGCCATGGTGGTTGGCGGACTTACCGCCCCATTCCGACCTTGGCGGGGCGGTAAGTCCCCAATCCCCATTTACCCTTCCCCATTCCCATTTTTGCCCCATAGGGCATAATGGGAGTGGGGAAGGCGTTAATTACGCCACCGTAAATTACGGTGGCGTAATTAACAACGAGGTCCCTTAGTGCCATGGATTTTAACACCTGCTAAAAGCAGGCGTTAAAATCACCATGGCGCTAAGGGACCTCGTACTCAGGCGGTAAGGGTCGGCGAAGTTTACGTCGGCGTAAACCCCTTACCGCCTGGGTCGTAATGAGGGCCATAGTCGACTATCTCACAAATGAAAAGAGCTTCATATTGTTTCCAACATTGCTACCTCAGCAACAGTGTCCGGTATGGAAGAAGCTTTCCAGAGAGAAGGGTAAACCAAAGAGATCACTATCGATAACTGTGTGCAACTTACGCCACTGGAAATGGCAGCCTACCCAAGAAGAAAAGTGATTGATCATAAGAAGACAGCCTTATACCATCCACAGGCCAACAACCAAGTAGAAAGAGCTAATCTTATGGTCAAGGAAAGCTTACAATTGAAAGCCACTCTGAAAGGTAATGGAAAATAGACACCCTTGCAGATAGCCGCAACACATCCCATGATGACTAATGCTGTGGCTGGTTTAAGCCTGCATGAGTTTTTCAGAGGATGCACCCCCAAATCCAAATTATGCCAATCTTGGATGCTGACCAACAGGGTAAATTCCCCCGACATACGAGACATCAGGTACTGAAACAAGCAACATAAAGAGGGCGTCACTGCTCATTATGACAAACAAAAATTACTCAGAGTAGAAAATATCCGACCATGTGACCTGGTCAAAGAGAGAAAGCCTAATAAAATAAAAACGTTTTGTTCAAGTCCAGCAAACTGGCAAGAATGAGAAAAGTCAGCACAAACCAAGAGGAGCAAGGCGATGGTCACAAGTGGCTCTCTTACTCCAGAGCTCTCAACAGCTTTCCATAAGTGTCTCGGGCCAATATAGAGTTTCAGAATGAGGTGAACAAAAAAAAAACTGCGCACCTGTAAGCCCATAGATTAATAATTCCACCAGTAATATCTGGGTACTTCAGAAGGTACAGGTCCTGACAGTACACAATCCAGGAGAATGAAGACACTTCCAGGAACGTATCAAGACTTTGGCCCTCATTACGACCCTGGCGGAAAGTAACTGACCTGACCGCCATAGCGTAAATAGCGTTTCCGCCATTGCACGACGGAGTAAAGTGCGGCTAATTCCGACCCATCGGGCACGAGCACTACGCCATGGCGGAAGTGCAAAGTCCGCGATGGCGGAAATGTCCCCAAAACGCCCCTCACCGCCGTCGTACGGCGCCCTAGGTGCAATTCCGCCACCCATCATAGCGGTCACCGTAATGAGCGGCAATCGGAAAATACGGTGACCGTAAATATACGGAAACGGAAGTAAAAACATGGTCCCGGAACGGGAAACAGCACGCCGTACACCTATAAAATCAGAATTCCCACACAACCATTAAAAATACTACCCTGAGACACATCCCAACCCGTCATCCACCCTAGTGAAAACAATAAAAATGGGAAAAGTAGCGAAGAAAGCGTGCGACCGCAAGCGGCAGGTCCACTTCTCCCGTGAGGAACTCACCGTGCTCACAGAGACCCTCCAGGAGAATGCTGCCGTCGTCTTCTCGACGCAAATGACCAGGACGGCACTTGCGAACAAGAAGGCCATATGGGCCCTGGTGGCACAGCGGGTAAGTGCGGTGGGGACCGCACCCCGCAACCCACAGCAATGCAGAAAGCGATGGGACGACTTGCGGATACGCGTACGGAGCATACTATCCGCCAACCGTAACATTGCCACAGCTACCGGGGGAGGATCGGAATCACCCATCAAGTTGACCCCCTGGGAAGAAATCTGTGCCTCCACCATTGGAATGGAGAGTATAGAGGGAGTCGGAGGGATGGAGAAAGGATTGCAGACATCCGAAGAATCAGGTAGGTGGCCCAAATAAAACAATGCTAAATCCACAATGTCCAATCATGTGAAGTACCATGTGTCCACATAGTGCAACAGAAACACATGGCC
This sequence comes from Ambystoma mexicanum, assembly GCF_040938575.1. NCBI lineage: Eukaryota > Metazoa > Chordata > Amphibia > Caudata > Ambystomatidae > Ambystoma > Ambystoma mexicanum. Next base: position 1,465,708,313 of record NC_090924.1, on the reverse strand, counting down.
AGGAGAACGTCCACATACATTGGCCTGATAGCGCACTTTAAAAGTCACATTAAATACATAAATAATTAAAAATCCTAAAAACACCCTTTACACGTGCAGCAGGCACACCCTAACTGCAGGCTGCAAAACAACTGCATCCTCAATCCACACAAAAATGAAACCACCTCCAAGGCCCTGACCCAAATCACCCTCAGGTACCACCCCAATGCATGTGATACATTGCCATTCCAATTTCCACAGACCCATTAATAACGCTCGCCCTCCTTTACTCCACCACAGGGTCTGATTCAAACGACGAGCTCCAGGACACCCCTACCAGCACACCTGCAAAGAGGGCCAAGACCAACGGCCAAAGACCCTCCACCTCAGCTGCACGGATCAAGACACGGCAGCAGCACAAATCAAGTGGCAGCACACAGGAGGGGACTTCAACAGGCACCCCAGCAGCCAGCATGCCCACAACAGCACCACTACAGATCCCCCCAATGGATGCCACAGAAGGCACTGCTTCTGGTGGCAGCAGCACCATAGGTGACACTGCATTAATGGCAGCATGCTCCGACACAGAAAACGGTGATGTCGATGTAGGATCCATCCATGACCTATCTCAATCCCCCTGTTTGTTTCATCCCGTACACCATGAGGATACCACGCAGGGGCACCCACAAGACGACGACTGGCCATCCCCCACAAGCCCTGTGGCAAGGCAACATGAGGTGATCAGCCCCTCTGTGACACCACCGCAAATGGCCATGGCACAGCAGAGGCAACAGTCCCTCGACCAGGTGATCGTGCAACAGCAGCAACTGGCCACGCTCCTCAAGGACCATGCTGATAAAGGTGGGGGTACTAAGGCAGCCATAGAAACATCTACTGAGACACTTAGGGCAGAAATGGAGAGAATTACAGAGACACTAAGGACACAAATGGAGAGAAGCACCGAGAGCCTGAGGGTACAAATGGAGAGAAGCACCGAGAGCCTGAGAGTCCAAATGGAGAGAAGCACCAAGAGCCTGAGGGGGGAACTGCATGCGACGTCCAAAGACGTATGTGCTGAACTTGCCGCTGTGCGCCGTGTGCTCACTGAGCTCTCACAAACCCTTAGGGACATGCATGGACGTGAGCAGGCAGAGACATCATCCATTGCAAGTTCCGTCCAGGGCAGCCCCCAACGTAGATCTGGGAGGAACCTGCGCTCCACAGGCAGGGGTGCCCCTGATACCCGGAGAGGGGGCTTGCAATAGCGTCTGCCCACTGACAATGAGCATCTTTGGACACTGGTGTTCGGGGGGGAGGAAGGAGGGTGGAGGGGGTGTGTTGGGCTTACTTGGGTGGCGGGTCGATGGGGTGTGTAACATAATTTCACATATGCTATAAACATTGCACAATCATCCAATGAGATGTGTGGACATTGATCTTTGTGTACGAGGCCTTTATAGGCGTACAGTCCATATTGTGCATGTTCCAGACACACACAGTGCCACAAGTCCCGTGTCTATGTATCAGCCACCAGGCGTGAGTGCTAGAAGCATGAATCTATGATACTCTGACGAATTTCACGGCCCTCCTGTGCCTCGCGGACTCCTTGAGGTGCTGCCACATCCCCACCCTCATCATGACCATCTTCAGGTGCTTGCAGTTCTGCGTCAGGGGGCATGGGCACATTTCTACGTACGCACATGTCGTGTAGCATGACACATGCCATGACCATCTTTGCAACCTTCTCATGGCGGTACAGGAGTGCCCCGCCAGACCTGCTGAGGCAGCGGAAACGAGTCTTCAGTAGGCCGAATGCCTGTTCTATGACTACACGGGTACGTGAGTGGGCATGGTTGTAGTCCTCCTCATGCTGGTTCTGTGGGTTCCGGAGTGGTGTAAGGAGCCATCTCTTCAGTGGATACCCGGCATCACCTGTATGTGGACAATAAAGGATGTTTGTGGAATGCCATTGCTACGTACGCACCCCCCCCCCTTCCTGCCAGGTCATTGCCGCATCACATACCCCACATTATCATGCATGAAATGAGACTCACCGAGTAGCCAGGATCTGTTCCCTGCGTGTCGCTCCATGTAGCGTGGTATTGTAGAGTTCCTCAAGACCATAGAATCATGGGTTGATCCAGGAAATCGGGCACAACAATGTGTAATGATCCTGTTGGAGTCACACACCATTTGTACATTAAGAGAATGATATTGTTTTCGGTTGCGGTACTGGGCCTCCATGGCATGTGGGACAACCAATTCCACATGGGTGCAGTCGATGGCACCAATGCAACCCGGTATGCCGGCAAGTGCATGGAATCCCACTTTTGTGTTCGTAATTTCCTGCTCCGAGCGTGGTAGAGAGATGTAGTCGTCTGCGTGCTTCAGGAGGGCATCGAGCACTTGCAATAGTGTCCGTGACAACAGTGGCTGTGAAATGCCATGCAACTGTCCGACTGTGTGCTGGTAGGTGCCTGTGGCCAGGAAGTGGAGTACAGACACCACCTTCAGTAGGGGTGGGATGGCGGTTGGGCTATCTATCATGCTGACAAGGTCAGCGTGTGTCATGTCCACAATGGCGGTTATGGTGTCCCGGTCCAAACGGTAGAGGGTGTGGATCTGCTCATCAGTGAGGTTGAACGGATGTGCTCGGAGGCGTGGGATTGCGGGCTGCCTGCGTGGTGGTAGTGGCTGTGCTGGTGGGCCTTGCTGGCCCTGCCTTGCCCTCCTCCTCCTCCTGCGTCTCCTCTGTGCGGCTGGTTGTTGTAGTAGTTGGTGTTCGTCTTCTTCTTGAAGTTGGAGTACTTGCAGTGCTATCAGGTCCCCCAGGGCCAACATCGCTAGTCCTGCCGGTAGCATTTTGGAGTGGGTGTGGTTGTGGGAGGGGGTTGGGTGTGCAATTTATGTGTTTTCAGGCTGTATAGCCTCCACCTGTGGTGATTCATTCCACCTGTGCAAGCTGCAATCCCCTTTGGGCGTGCACGTCCCGCACACAACGCTGCAATTCGACGCATGGCATCTTGCTATTACAATCATGTATTTAATCCCGATGGCAGTGAAATATTGGTTCATATGTTCATTCTGCTATGGTCCCATTGTTTCACATACTATCTTTGCAGTCGCGAACAAACTTGTGAAGAGTCAGTGGAATGTAGTACTCGATTGACGGTGGACCCTCATGCAGCACTGTACCGAGGTTCACCGACGGGCGGGGCGTCCCATTTGTGAGTGAAGCCAGTTGCCATTTTCACACACTGCCGCACTACATGGATGGATTTGTGATTTCAAGCGGTCACAGATGCCTTTTCGACGTGATGTTGCAAATGAGGAATTCGAAGGACAGCGCTTTCGGTTTTCAGCTAGCGGCGAGGAGACGCCCACAGGTCTGACTGCAGATATAAAGTTCTATTGTTTAATGTCCTTCGGACAGGGGCCATGGCGAGAATGCAATGATTGATATGAATAGTATGGGATGCGCAATAGCGTAGTGGACGATAAGGCAGGACGTTCCCAAATACATGTTACTTCACAACACTGGAATTCCGGGCTGGAGCACAGTGGATTTTGCAGACTGCATTACGCACAGACTCAATGGAAATTTCAAATGTTATGTGAGTAAATAATCAGGCGTTTTCATACCAGGATGAGGTAATGATGTATGGATGCATGGACAGCTGATTTAATAGAGAGTTTGCCATGTACAGGGCTTTTTGGAATCTATCCACTTCCCCTGCGCTATGTGATGCAGGGCTGACATAGTGGGACCATCGTCTATCTGCCCTTGTTGAACCCTCCCTGTCTCGACGCGCCTTCAAACACTTGTGTCTATGCACGTTACTAATCCCATCTAATGGATTCTGTTTTAACAGACGCATGCACACAAACACTCGTTTGTAATAGTGTTTTCACCTCGATTTATATAGTTATGATTCGCAAGTGATTTTTGGGTGGGAATAATCCTTTTGAGTGGGCTAGCATGCATATGGCTGTGGATTTAGTGTGATCATTGAAGTGAGTAATTCAAATGAAGTTCTGATGCCCATACTATTCTTTTTCATTTCATTTGGGTGACAGGTATCTCCTCCCCTTTTGCCGCTGCCATCTGTATGCCACTCCTGCAGATGGCTTTTACTCCCGACACCTGCTGCTTCGTGTTAATCAGTGGAGCACCATTACGATCTTATGGGACGATCGCCAATGGACCACATGCCCTTACGCAGTACTAGTGGCTAGGAGCAACATATCGACCTTTCAGCTGGACTAGTGCCTACCTAATGGGACGGCCCTGCGGTTCTAGGCGCTTCCATGTTGCCTTTTTTGAACGTGAATGTAGCCCCTGTGTACCATGAAGGAACAGGGCGTCACACAAGAAGAAGCTGGTCATTTATTGCGGATGCAGCCCACAATAATGAAATATATTTTGGAGTTCATGACCTAATAGCTGTATGGGCTTGGTGATTTTGTTGTGCATTAAATTTTGATTATGATATTGACCGTGTAGCGTTATTCTTTGCAAGTAATGTAGCATATTCCTATTTGTGGAGCGATGTATTGTGAGAAGATCTGCATTGGGTTCCGGCTTCTGAGTATAGTTGCGTGGTACTGTACTGGGCGCGTTTGCCTACGAAGCCCAGTGAGGTCAGGGATAGGGGCTGCCATTATGACTGTTTTAATGATGTCATGCTCAGGTGCGGGGGATTAGCTTTTGTGTAACAGATGCCGGTCAGCCAGGTGGATTGGTGGAATGATGTGATTATCAGAATATGGCTGGTCACAGGTGCCTGTGTTTGCGTGCGTTTCTTGGAGGGAGACTGAGGTCATGTCCATTGGAATGGCTTCTGTATTCGTGCCATCTGTGCCCTGCAGCTCCCATTGGCCCCTCTTGAGATGAGCCTGGCTGCTCAGTCACTCTGCCAACTTGTGTGGTACATGCTTATGCTGATGGTTGGTTTGTTTACTGGCAGGAGTACAGGGCTGGTGCAGTCTCCCTCAGGATACTGCTTTGAATGTTGCCTTACACTGGTGTCAAGCGATGGGGGGCCTGTTTTTGTTTGTCTCATATTTCAGTTCATGTTGCTGGACTTGAACCTTCACATGCCTGTGCTGCATCAGTACGGCAATGGTGCCATGGCAAATATGGATGGCCACTCACAAGGCACTTGGAGCCCCTAGATTCATTTGTTCGTTGGCATGCATGGGTGACTTGTACATTTCACTGGTTGCATTGTGTGACTTCATTGCACCTACGAGGAGTTGTGCAATGTGGGCAGGGAGTGGTGTACAGGCACTCAGTAGGGCCTTTTACGGTTGGTTCGCGATGCCGTACTTCTCACCATGGCGGAATGGTACTTTCCGCCATGCTTGATGGCGTTAGGTATATGTCCGCTAGGGTCAGAATTCGCGTACCGTTGCGCCATGGTGGTAATTACGGTTTCGCATGGCGCGCGTGTGCGTACTTGGTGCAGTTAGCGTTGGCGTTCACTACGGTGTCGCTAATGGCATCGTACTTTACGGTGACGGGTCATAATCGCACCGAGCGCTATTCATATGTGTTGTCTTGCTTCCAAAACAAATGCGTTGCTCCTGTGCAATCCTCCTAGCCTCTAGCGTCTAATAAAACCACCAGGGAGACTGATAGTGGTGGCAACAGACAGCATTGTAGAAACATTGGTGCAATATGTAGACAAGTGAGCGTTGGGACGCAAGAACAACCAACCAAGTGGTTCCAAATGTGGCAGAGGCCTACGAGGGTGCTGTAGATGCTTGGGGAGGTGATAGCGAGGAGGGGGTGTTGATAGAAGCTGCATTATGGTAGGTCATTATGTGATTGAGTATATATTGCACTAGGAATAAAACACCATTTTAGAAAATAGCAGCCATCTTAAAATCAAGGCCTGGCGCTGTGCTGCAGCCGAACCATAGGCACGGGCACAGAACACAGAGATGCGTGTCTGAAAGCAGGGTCGAGTTGCAGCCTAGGCAACAGTGAGAAAGGCCAAATCCACAGAGAGTTATAAACCTCTCATTGTCTCATATTATTAGCACTTGTAATCCAGAAGGAATGCACTCTGCAAGGCCATGAGGGGGCAAAGTTGTCCCATGAGAAGAAGGGAACGGGCCTCAAACTAGCCCCAGTCTAAATCCAAAGTTATAGTGATCAGATGCCCCTGTGCCAAGACCCCAGCATTCCAAGGTGCCAGCCCCAGACAACCGACCAATAAACTGTTAGATTGCCAATCAATCAGAAAGATCAGAGACCAGGGGTGGACTGCACACACCAACAGGTCACGTGATTTGTGCTGCAAGATTCCAAAGGGAAAAAGGAACAAACCTAAAACCAGGGAAGAAAGAGTTTGGAAAGGTGCTTGCGCGTCTGGGATTGAGTTGGGGTTTACAAGTTATCGTGACCTCGAAAGTATCTTCTGCGCCCATGTCTGCAGTGCCAGCTGCACATTAGGCCACATATAGGGAATGTTATGATTTGTGCTTATAATTGCCATTTAGGAACCTTGTGTCTGATGATGTGTAAAGAAGAACCACGGAAGAAGATGGACTTGAGGAGCTGGGACCAATGGACGCGCATCCATATGGATAGGCAGTATATGTATTGGGTCGCAGCAACCAGCCATCTAGATCGGTAAGCTATGTAATGTACGTCACTTATGACGCTGTGTGCCTTTATAATGTGTTGCTTATACTGTTTTAGTGAGAGTGCTCTGTCGCTGCAGAGTTCTTTGGTGGCGCTTCTTTGTCTTTTCTATGGAAATAAACCTTGTTCTTCTTGCAAGAGGTGTGCTGGGCCTTTTTCCCTAGCGGGTTGTATTTTTTCTGGTGTGAGCATTGAGGGGCTTCTCTACAATAGTATAACCTTTAATTCAGGCAAGTTGTAAATAGGTCAAGGACACCACACATTTTTTGCATAAAATGAGGGACTTGGAATTTGACCAAAGTGACGATATTTTGTTTACAATGGATGCTGTGAGCTTGTACACAAGCATCCCGCGTGAGGATGGATTAACAGCAATGGAATGGTTATTGCTAGAAGCAGATGATTGTAAAGTAGTTAACATGTGTACTGATGAATAGCTTTTCCATTGTGATGAACAATTATTCATGCAAATATCTGGCACTTCAATGGGGCCAGTGATGGCCCCATTATCTGCTAACACACTTATGTTGCATCTTGACAATGATCAATGGAAAGGGGGTTTAATTGATGATGTTTTTGGAATATGGTTTGGGTCCAAGAGCAATTCAAGAATACTTAAAATTTGTCAGTGAGACACACCCGAGAATTTGTTTTACAAGTCAAAGCAGTAAAATGAGGATTCAATTTCTCGACATTGAAGGTTATTGGGAGAATGGGAAACTAGAAACAACAGTTTACTCCAAACCCACGGATAGCAATAGCTTATTAATGGGGACAAGTTTCCATTCAAGAGAAACAATTAAGAGTATTCTGTACAGTCAATTCATAAGATATAAAAGAATTATATCAAGTGATGAGTAATATTGATTGAAGAGCAGAGATCTAACAAGCACATTTGTAACTAGGGGTGATGATAAAAGTAAAGAATCAGGACAAGACAGAGAGCTGAACAATTGCAGAAAAGTCAACTATTAGAGTCTGGGACTTGAAAAACAGCACTAACTTTGGTCTATGTCACCACATACTCCCACCAGAGTCATAGGATCACAAAGGTCATTATGAATCAATTAGATGCCAATTTAAAAAGATAGTACAAGCTGATGTAGGAGAGCATAGAAAAGGCAAGGGCAATGGAAAAGGAACAGCACCAAGTGGTAACTGTCAACATTGCCGTAACACCATCAAAGGTAATCAGATTCGGCACCCCTACACAGGCAACAGGATTTTCCTGAAACATTCAGCCACCTGTGATACACAAAATGTGATATACGGTATTAGATGCCCTTGTGGCATTTATTACGTGGATCTGACATATAGAAAAGTAAAGATACGATGGACAGAGCACAAGTCGAATGCCCAATTAAATATTGAGAAATCAGTCGCAGCAGCGCTTCATGCGGATAGACACACGCTTGCACAATTGCAGTTTATTGTCTTAGATCATATAAAGTTACCCTTCAGAGGGGGAAATGCACAACAGCTACTAGGGAAGAGGGAGTTATTATGGATTAAGACATTGGAAACGTTAGATCTGAAAGGATAATATGGAATGGAATATATCGTGTTACATTTGCAACAGTACAGGGATTACAGGACAGAAGATGGAGGAAGCCCCAAGGAATATTGACAATGGATGTTGATATACTGTGGAACATTTTATCATTAGTGTTTAAGTAAACTGAGGAGAAATGATTATGATGGGAAATTATACAATTAAAATGGACACTATTGACGGAATACCTGGCAGGGTTTGTAATAATGTGGAGACAATCCAAAAGTGAAATTCAAGAATTACTGATATATACTATTATATACTATAAGTCTGTCAGTCCAAAACAAAACACTCTCTGTGACAAAACCTATGCTTGACCTCACTTATACAGAATAACAGGGTGCATGGGATTTGCCCAACTCATTTGTGTTCAAAGTCAGTGTGGCAATGGAGCTCTTCAGTAGCTCCCTTACCCAAGCTCAAGGCACTCAGGAATATAAAGTTATGAAGGCAAAAGGTTAACAGTACCTTTTCCTTGTAGATTCTTTGGGCTTCTCCGGGTCCCTTTTGCTTGAACCCAAAAACCTTCTGGTTCACACTTCTTCAAGGGTCTATCAGGCTTCCCTTGCCCAAGCTTAGACCCTCTTGGTTACTTTCCAAATCACCAATGTTCGACTGGTTCACTATTACTTCCTTTTAAACATAAAAGTTCAACTCACAAAAGTTCCATTGGAAAAACATCAAACTTCACTTTTATGACTCCCTTCCCCATTCTGAACCAAGTTGTCTTAGCTTTTAACTTTAACAGATCACGCTGCTTGTTTCTTTACACTGGGGCTACCCTGGTCATGGCGTAGTTGCCAGACTGCACGGTCCACCCATTACAGGTCATGCAACCAGGTGCCTTAAATTGTTTCTTATAGTGGGGTCTCTGTAGCCATCCGGGGTCATTCTCCCGCCTGGTGGCCACCCCAATGCTTTTCCAACACTCTTTGCTTTATTTCAATCCTTTTCTATCAACTTTGGGAATTTTGCTCCCACTTCATTGCTCGCATAGCTCCCCCTTTAAGAATTTCTATTTTGCTCACTTTGCACATCTGCACACAGCTCCCCTCTTTGCAGGTGCTTCCTTCTTTCTCACAGAGTCTTTCGAGAACGTGTAATCATATACGCGACCACTCTGCCACTATGTATCCTTAGATTTCCATTGGTCAATTTCACCTGATGCCTCTTCAGCTTTAAGCGATCGAGTTACAACATTGTATCTCACTCGCTTGCTTTACACACACCAGGCTTTCACTGTGTCTGACTCACCAGTTGAGTTTTCTTCATTCTGGGTTCAATGCCTTTACTGTCTGAGGTCAGGATCTCACCACCTGTCCCATAGACACTACTGAGGGGAACAAGCACTTTGTAGTAGTAATGTGAAAAGGGATAACCACGCCTCCCGGCTCCCTTCTTTGGACATTTACTTCTCACTGGAGATGCAGGTCCCCAGCCATGCTTTTGCAGGGTGCTCCCACATGCAAACTCTCAGCGTCTCAGTGTCTCGGTTTCACCCAGCTGGTCCTGGGAAGCCATGGCTCCTTGCTCTCCTCCCAACTCGTTTGTTCTGCTGAATACTAGTGTTCTTTTTATACTTTCCTGAGTGCTTGACAGGGAGCAGGTGGGCATGGTGGATTGAATAGCCTGACCCTTCCTGGATTTGTTAATGGGACACGTCCAATGAGGATGTTGGTGTGCCTCTATCTGCATCTTCTTTGTCCCAGTACCATATTGGTTTTTCACATAGGAAGTCTGTACTCCCATTGACTTCCTCTTCTTCATCACAGTACTTGGGTACCCTCTACCCAGGTGATCCTCCCTTGCATGTCCACCCATAGAGTCGGGATCCAAAAGCGATGGCCCACCCCTGGACACCTTTATGGAAGATCTCCGGGGAGTAGATTTGGAAAGACCCGTAGGTTTTTCACAGTATGTACAATGTGTTGGGAAGAACAAAAATATATTGTAACAGCATCCCGTAGTGGAACATGGGGCCTACATAAATTATGTAACATGTGACGTAGTCATGGAAATCCCATAGCGTATGTCACACGTAAGGGATATGTCGATATGCACCAATGCGGTAAGGAGATAGCTATAGAGATAGTGAGATAGAGACTCACCACTTTTGTCTGATGCAGGTAGAACGCGAGAGACATCAGTGCAGGTGTTGGAGGTAAGTTAAAAAGGAGTGAGATGGGAGTGTTATGTCATAATTGGAAAAGGAGAAATGTATACATGATGATGTGTTTTCTTCGACATTTGTAGGGTGGGGAAGAACGGCTACAAGCAGCATTTGGACCTGAAGAAAGAGGGAATGGCTGAATTGCTGCTGCAACAGAGTGATGAGCTAGTTAGCTCACTTTCAAGGTGATAGAAAATGAAGGAAATAAACAAAAAGGATAATTACACAACATTTTATTGATATTATTACATATTGACGAGTCATATCATGCCATACTGCATAAGGTCAGTTGATAAGTTAGTCACCTAAAGTGGTTTATGAAAGGAAGTGGTACATTTAAGATATGAAAATTAAGATTTAGTTTACTAATTTGCTAATCCTTATAAGAAGACAGATCAGGAAGTATCCTGAAGAAGGATGAACGTCTGAAACACATAGGCCTTGGAGTTGCACAGAAGAACTAGAAACACCACAGTTCAAAGGATGTATTGAAATGTATAAGAGACATTGAGGAATCACTGAACTACAGAGACTAATTAGGTTTGTATTGT